>NW_023270377.1:14114815-14293726 GCF_011800145.1 Mirounga leonina
CGGGGACGTGGTTGGGAGGCGGGGGCTGTGGGGGCGTGGTTAGGAGGGCAAACTGGCCTGGGATTGTCTCAGCTCCTCTTAGTACCTGAGCTTGGCAAAAATAGGTATTTTGCGCCTTCAGTTTCCTTCTCCGTAAAGAGGGAATAATAAGGGTACTATCTCAAAAGATTATTACAAGGATGAGTGTTATAATTTATTTAAAACACTTAACCCTGTGCTTGGAACAAGGTAAACATTTAATAAACGTTAACTGTTGTTGCGGCAAATCGAATTCCGTTTTCTGCAACAGATCTATTTCCTCCCTGCTCTGCACCTTGCTTATGTCATTCACTCAGTAGAGCATGTTCTTACGTCACCTTTTTTCCTGCCTGAAATCTTTTTTCAAGATCCTGTTCAAATGCCACAATATCCATGAAGGCTTTCTTAAGCTTCTGGGAGAATTAATTACTTATTCCCTCTTGGCCCTTTCCTTGTGCCTCTCTTGAGAATGTATTTTATTCTATTTTATCTGACAATGATTTATGCATGTATGTCTTTCACCCCATCTCCATGCAACCACCCTCATTCCCAACCACCACCCTGTGAGCTCTAGGAGGGCATGGAATGCAGCTCCTTTCTTCTTGAATAATTCAATCAGTTCAGTAAACATTTGATGAATGAGGAAATGACCGAATGAATGCGTGAGTGGAAGGTTACTCAAACGGCACTTTCTGCCATTATTACAGATTGGTTCTATCAGAGAACAGGACTTCAAGTAACTTAAGTTCCAATATGGTTGGTGCTCACCAAGCTAAGGTTTGAAGTTCGCGACGCTGCCATGGAAAGACAGGCCTGTGTGGGGCCAAAGAAGGTGTAGGACCCCTGGAGAAGTGCTACTTCCTTTTTAAAGTAAAAAAAAAAAAAAAAAAAAAAAAAGCTCTGTGGCCTTGGTTTGAGTTGATGGTGACAAGTAATTACATGAGAGATGATGAATAGACATACATAAAATGATACAAATCTGAATGTAGCAAAGCCCATATCCATCTTGCTGGATTTTGCACCTCTAGTTAAAACCCCCTAAGTGATAGTGGCTCTTGAAGGAGGGAATTGCTTCTTTCAAAGATTAATGGAGTCATGTGGGAGGCTGAGGCAGAACACACCATGTAGCCTGTGTAAGACCCACTGGTGGGGATTCTACTTGTTTAAAAGATGATCACCAAATTCTCAAGTTTAAATTTACTTCACTTAAGTGGTCATACCTTCAGGTGGGATAAAATAGTGAGATTATGTGGGTGAAAGCTGTCATCTCAATACCAATAGGGAGTTGAGAGTTCCTATAACTGTCCAGCATGATCACCAGGTGCCCCAGTAGCCCTGGGGCAGCAAAGAGAAGAGAATAGTGGAAGAAGATTTTTGGGGAGTCTTTGGAAAACTTTCCATTGCCATGGCTTCTGGGAAATGGCCATCAATGACACAACCAACAGGATGCTCTTGACATTTTGGCCCTTTTACTTTCTATGTTCTTTTCATGCTCCATTCTAGTAGTTTCTGTCAGCTTCTCAGTGTTCACTTTAAAAACTAGCAGGCTCATCCCAAGTCTCCAGAAACCCAGCAAAGGGCTTGCCTCCCAAGTTTCCTGACCTTGAACTCAGTGATTGCTCCAGGTTCTACCCATCAGAGTCTTTTTTTTTTTTTTAAAGATTTTATTTATTTATTTGACAGAGAGAGACACAGCGAGAGAGGGATTCCAAGCAGGGGGAGTGGGAGAGGGAGAAGTAGACTCCCCGCTGAGCAGGGAGCCCGATGTGGGGCTCGATCCCAGGACCCTGGGATCATGACCTGAGCCGAAGGCAGACGCTTAATGACTGAGCCACCCAGGCGCCCCTCAAGTCAGTGTTTTACTTGGTAAACATGTTACCCATCAGAGTCTTTAGCTACTTACTCAGACTCTGTCTCTTGTCTAGTTCCTTGGCATTCATGATTGATTTAGGATATTTTTTTTTTTTTTTTTTTTGGCTCTAACTTAGCCTTGTGTCTAACTGTTACCTTCAAATGCGTCCGTATTTCCAGATTCTGGAACTGGGGCAAACAGGGCCAGATCTCATATTCAACCCAGTGTACCTGGAGGCCATGTCCTCAACCCCAATCACCTGATTGCCTAGGAAATGGGGTCAGTCTATTTGTTTTCTTTTTCCCCCTTAAGGAGGAGCTAAATTGCTATAGAAAATAAAATTATTAAGATCTCATAATGTACCAGGAACTTAACATTTATTATAGTTTTCCACTTAATCCTTGTAAAGGTAGGAAATATTACTAAGAAGTGTAGTCAGAAATCATACCCAGGTGGTCTGAGCACAGGTCACTTGTGTTTATGACACTCTGAGGCTCAGCTTCCTCATCAACCAAATGGTGATAATATTAGTTTGAATCACAGAAAATTGTCTATATTCAACGATTTTCAGTATAAAAATGACAATTTCGGATGGTTCAACATGTAACATTCCCTGCCTTATAAAGTTAGTTGTAAAGACATAGTAATTGTCGAGAGCGTGACACATAGTAAACTTAATTAACGTTAACTATTATAATTGTTCCGCGTGCTTCATTTTCCTACTTTAACTTTGTGTGGTTTCCTGCTTCCTGTGTTGTAGCTACAGTATTGTCCGTAACACTTGGCAGACAGTAAAAACTCCATAAATAATTACTGAATTGAATTGGATTTGACTGAATTTGTAAAACAAAACAAAACAAAACTTGTGCTGTATTCTATGATTTTCAGAGTGGATGTCATTTGTGACCAATAACCGTATTTATCCCATCTGAGCCATCTTTGCTGGTATACGGTTAATAGGTCCTGCTTTAACTTTTCTCATCCAAGAATTCTGAAATGTGGTTGTCTCATTGTCCTATTATGGCTAAAAGCTACGAGATCCTATATCAAGACCCAAAGACCAGGATATCCAGACAAATAGAGAAAATCTTGGCCTTCAGCAAGTCTCTTTCTTTTTTAAAAAATAGACCCATTCTTTTACTAAGCTTAGTATCTTTGGGTTTGGGAGACACAGCTAACCTCCGGAACATGCAACGTCTTCTGGAGAAGCACAAGTGTGGGGAAAAGGCACTGGACCCTGAGGGTCCAGAACAACTGCATATCTTGTGAGTCACATGTAGGGTGTGGGACCAGTCTGTATTTTGGACAATTGAAGAAAGTGTTGTGTAAAATCTCAGCCCCCTGGGGGACTAAAATGAAACAAATTCTGTTCTTCTCTTGGTAGCTTCCGTCCATCTTAGACAGCCAAGTTCAAAGTTTCCCGCTACCTGAAATCATCTGCATCCCTCCTCTGCAGAATTAATCAAGATCTCATTTCTGACAGCCCATTGCATTTAGGTTTGTATAGATGGTTTCCCCAAAAGCCATTTTCTCCCCCTAGACTCTATGTGGGTAGCCCTCTTATGAGTCTTATTCACGTTGTAACATTGTTGCCTGATGCAGTGCTTGGCACAAAGAAAATATCCCATAAATACTTGCTAATAATAATAGCACTATATTTATTGAATGCTTATATGTTCTGATTGAGTTTGCACAGAACCCATACCCACTCTGATGATTTATTTCTATTTTATGGGGGAGGAAGCAAAAGCAGAGAGAATAACCTGATCAGGCCCCCACAGCTCGTGAGTGGCAGAGGAACGGTTCAAACCCAAGCAGTCTGGCGCCAGAACGTGCCTATTACCTGCATCTCTCTCCTTTTAATAAACGGAGAATTCTTGGCTTTTGGCTAAGATGAAGAGTAATGAAGCATTGCTCAGAAGGAAGGAATTCACTGTTGCGGGAGAAGAACAGGGTTTTATCTCCTGGGCTTTTGATCGCTATCGTTACAAGACCCCAAACCCTACTTGACTGATGGGTACTAGGGAGATAGACGCAGACAATGTAGAGATTTCAGAGTTGAGGGTGGGGGCCGGGGGCGGGGGGAATGCCCAAAGGAGACTCTGAAGAGTCTCATTCACTCAGAACACTCGGATTGGCTCAGCAGCCAAGATGGCTGGGAGCCTCCGGGCTGGCAGCGATTTCAGGGTTCGTTTTGGAGGCCCCCTGGCTCCGCCGACCTGCGGCTGCTGCCTTGAGGACATCTTCAGCAGCGTGTTCTGGACCCCCAAGCGTCGTGACATTTCAGCCTTGTTCCCGAGTCTCATTAGGACAGAGCCAGGGGATGAGTGTAATGAATGCATAATGTGTGCAAATTGCTTCCGCCGTGCGCCTCGGTGCAGGGCTGCGCGGGGAGACTGATGATTAAACCGTGAACCTGGCCTCCGGCGGCGGCGACAACACGCGCCTGGAATGAGGTGTTCGCTTCCATTCAGATCTGCTGCCGATCCGCCCGAGCCTCGGCCCCAGCGGACCATGACTCACGGCTTACTCCCTGTAGCCGCGTGTGTTTTGACTTTCAATGTCATCCGTCTGACGCCACGCCGGGGCTGAAGTCAAGACAGCTTGTGGCAGAAGCAGCTTTTCAGAAGAAACTCCACCTCCGCGGGCTGGAGGCTGGAGAGCGGAGCTTGCTCCCGGCAGTTACGCAAACACTTGTCTCCTTCCTCATTCCAGCGGCGGGGAGGTTGCAAGTGACTTGCCTTGCAGGGGCATCCTGACATCCATTCTCATCACATTGGAATAAAGGAAATTATCTTTTAGCTTGCTTACAGTTTCAAAATTCAGACATGGCTAGCCCTGTTTCAGTGAATTCCCAGGGACTGGGAGGTGAATAATAACCTGCAGAGCGCCTCAAACTTTCCAGAACATTTTCTACAACTATTACATAATTGGACTCTGGCAGCAACTCTCTTAGGCCCTTATCCCAGGTAACATCACCGTCATTTGGCAAATTAAGAAACAGGGGCTCAGAAAGGTTGAGTAATTTCCCTGAAGTGACACAGCCAGGCAGGAGCCCAGTATTGTACCTCCCCGCATAAATAACTGCTGCCTGTTGGATTTGCTCTGGGGCAAATTTTTACTGAGGAAGTAAAAGTTTTACTGAGTTTTACTGAGGAAGTAAAATGTCTTTAAAACTTAAATGATTTTTTTTTTGCTTAGTGAATATAGCATTTTTGGACATGGGAAGAAAGGGGAGATGTGACTTATATAACCAATAGTTCTGGACCCCAAAATGAGGATTAAGTCCCACTCAAGGTTGAACTACAATGTAACACAAAATATCTAAAAAATTAGTCATTTGAAGAATTTTCTTATTATCCTTAAGCATTATCTGTACTACTATTTTCTTAATATTTTTTCTATATTGAGTCTTTTGTTAAGCCTAAATAAAAGGAGTTTGTATCACTGCCTCAACTTAAAAATTTTATCACCTATATAGGCAACCCAAACCATAAATTCAATAAAAATATGAAGATGTTAATAAATTTCTGTTCAGATCCTGCAGCCTGTAGAAAGCTCTGAGCCTAAGGCCAAAAAGAGAAGATTTTCAAGTGTCGGAAAAGTGTTAAAAACATACTAGCCCCCAGATGAAAATTTCATCTTTATGTAACTGGGAGAATTGTACAAGGAAGAAATTTCAGACTGTGTAATTCAATTTTACTTTTGCCCTGTCTATGCCTGACATCAAATCACTTCCAGTGATGCATTCTATACTTTAGGAGACATAGATGCCTCTGATTAACTCTTTTGATAAAGGGAGCCCCTTGGGGAAAGCAGGACAAATTCTCGTTACCAACTTGTCTCACCAATGACTGTAATCCAAGTTATAGTAATATTTAAACCAGTTGTTCTCAATATTTGTATCAGTCAGTTTGAGCAAGGTTCTATGTAGTAACAAACAATCCCCCCAAATCAATTGTTTAAAACAACTTTATTTCTTACTCATTCTGCATGCCACTGAAAGGTCTGGAAGGCAACACTCCACATTGCAGTCAGTCACTCAGGGACCAGGCTGTGTGGGCAGCCACTGTCTCAAACCTTGCCTGCCACTGTAGTGAAGGAAAGTGAACTCTGATATGTCCACCTAAGCTCATAGGCTAGAACCCCATATGAGTCCAAGAAATGTAATTATGTTGTATTCCCAGAAGAGGGGAGAATTAGAAATACTTAGCAAATAGTACTAAGAGTTAGAACAAAATTTTAAGCTTACATACTCACCTGAGCATCTGTTTATATCTCTGGAGCTGTCTGATAAAAAGCATGCTGTAATATAAACATTTGCATTCAATTTCATGGGATTCAGTGGACCTCAGATTAAAAATCTAATGGTCTAATAAATGGAGTAAGTGCATGCAGGGGCTAGGGATTGATCAAGGAAGGCCTCCCTGAGGAGACAAATCAACTAAATTTTGTTTTTAAAGAATCACAGTGGTGGAGAAAAGAGGTAGACCATTTTCTGGGCAAGGAGAATGATATGGCTGAAGATGGACCTGATGAGAATCAGTATAGCTGCTGGTAAAGACATTTATATAATTAAAGCTGAAAATCCAAGAAGTTGGGACTGGAAGGTATGGGAGAGCATTAAGAAAAAAAAAAATCAGTGAAAGATCTTGAACTATGTATGGAAAGTCAATCCAGTTGGTTCCAGTTGAGCAGAGGAGCCTCATAATGGAAAAATGTTGGAAGATAATTTGCTACTGTATTTCTAAGGATCAAGCCCCCATGGTTTGTATTTAGTAGACAATTAATATAAATTTACTGTGATTTTTTTTTTTTAATCAAACACTCCAGTCATTCAGGCAACAGTGTTTTCTGAGTGGTGGCTCAGAATAAAAGTAGAAATTATTTCCCTTCAGTTGCTAGCTTCCTGGCGGAAAAAGACACGTGAGAAAGATTAGTGATAAACACTGGATAGGGAAGAGATTCCGAGAAAGACCAAACATAAGGGGGCATGAAGAGGCTGTGAAAATGGACAAATAAGAAAGGAGCAACCTGAATAATTAGCAATAGTTAGGGAAGGAGGGGTTGGTGAGGGAATGCAGGAATGAGCTGAGATTATCATTCCATGGTTGGAACGGAGGGCCAGGGATTATAATTGATCATGTGAGGACATTGAGAAGGAGGTAAGAGATTGGGAGGAAATGGGGTCAGCTCGGGTCTTGATATGCTTATTTGTAGATGTGATTATTTTTAAGGTTGGTTTAGATGGCTTTTGCATACAGAGTGAAAGAAACAAAACAAGATCCCTGACCTCATGTCCTCAAAGAGATTATAGTCAACTGGGAAGAGAATAATCTAAGAATCTCACAAATAAATGCTACATTACAACTGCAATATGTATTAACCAGGAGAGATATGTAGTCCATGAGAGAATATTCTGGAGAGAATTTGCTATATCAGGAAGTCAGAGAAGGTTCTTCAGAGGAAATGTAACTGAGCTTCCTTGGAAGTAAGAGCTTCAAAGGGAAAAGCAGGCAATGTAGGGTTGGGGAGATTTTCTAGGCAGAGGGACTGGGATGAATGTCTGTTCTGAGTTAGATGCTGTTTGGAGTTTTGAATTAAGACAAAGAATGTGCTTTGGGGGTGGGGACCAGAACCATGACTCATGAAGAAAATTCAGTAGAGCTATTTCACTTAGGAAAAACAGAGTGGGAGCGGAGACATGATTCTGTTCATAGGAAGAGGGTTGAGACCAGCTCCACAGAGCCCTGAAGTTCTGAACTGGGATCCATAGTGAAGCCTACAAGAGGTCATACTTCAGACCACTACAAGGGGAAAAACCCAAAATTTAAGAATAAAGTTGTCCAAAGATGGAATAACAAGTGGCATTAGAAAATAATGAGTTGCTTGTCATTGGAGGTATTTGGTTTAAATATAGGCTGGAAGGCTGTTAGAGATATGACAGAGTAGATGAAAGCAATAGACTAGGGAAGAGTAGATGACATTTTATATACCTTTCCAATCATGATAATCTATGAACTAGTTTGGACTCAGATAAACTCATCTGTGTTTATTCAAGAATCAATTTAAAATGAAGTCTTTTTAGGTTGAGAAAGAGATATTCTTTACAAATGTCAGTAGCATTTCCATAATGAGAATAAATAATGGACTAGCGAGCAAGTCTCTAGAAAAAACTGTAAAAAAAGGTCAGATATATTTATATTTAAATTTGGTTTTATGTTTAATGAACAGTTCTGATATGAGAAAAATTTAAAGGTGTGAGAAAAGGAAAACTTAGTGTTTCATTATGCCGTCTAAGAAAGGCATGGAAATACCGTATCTTTTTTTTTTTTAAAGATTTTATTTATTTATTTGACAGAGAGAGAGAGACAGCAAGAGAGGGAACACAAGCAGGGGGAGTGGGAGAGGGAGAAGCAGGCTTCCCGCGGAGCGGGGAGCCTGATGCAGGGGCTCGATGAGGGGCTCAATCCCAGGACCTGGAATCATGACCTGAGCCGAAGGCAGACGTTTAACGACTGAGCCACCCAGGCGCCCCGGAAATACCATATCTTTTGATAAAGATAGAGAATCAAATTTACTATAGTGTTGCTATGACTTGTTTTAACTAATCACATTTTTAGTATTCTTCTTTATCCCAGATGTGATGTATGAAATGGCTTTGGAATCACTGCTTCCAGTTCTAAGCCCCTTGGACAGCAATCTGGGGGCTATTTCATTTCCCCATATTTAAAGCTGCTGAGGCAACTTCTCCAAATACTCACAAAGGACCAGTGGTACAGATGCATTTCATTTTGTTAATATTTGCTTGTGGGACTCTAAGGACTTTTGAGTTATTAAGGAACCTTTAAAAGGGGCTGGTTAAAGCAAAACTGTAAATTTATTAGCCATGTTTCTCTTTGTTATTTTTTACTTCATTTTTTGCCCCCACATTCCCCATTGTCAGAGTTCTTATCTTTATTTTACAATCTTTGTTCTGGCCTTTGAAGATTCTCAGGGTCCACCTTATCGCTCTTTTCTCAGGCTTTCTTTCTTTCTTTTTAAAGATTTATTTATTTACTTTATATAGAGAGAGCACAAGCAGGAGGGGCAGGGGGAGAGGGAGAAAAAATCTCAAGCAGACTCCCTGCTGAGCAGGGAGCCCAATGTGGGGTTTGATCTCATGACCTTGAAATCACAATCTGAACAAGAGCTGGATGCTTAACCGACTGCTCCCCCCCGCCCCCAGGCTTGCTTTCTTATGGTGTAACTCTCTGTCAGTCAAAACATAGCATCCATTAGAATCACCTAGAGGGGTCATAGGACCTCAATCACTAGGATCCATCCCCAGAGTTTCTGATTCAGTAGATCTGAGTGGGGTCTGAGAATTTGCTTTGTTATTTTCCAGGTGATGCTGATGTTGCTGATCTGGAACCACACTGAGAATCACTGCTCTAACAGATGCTTTAAATCACCCTACCTGTAGCATGTCCTCCTTTCTTCAGTGTCAAAGTAATAGATGATTTGATTTATGTGCTAATTCCCAGACTGTATACCAAAAGTTCAAAAAAAAAAAAAAAAAAAAAAAAGCCTGAGATGTAGAATACAGTCTCAGTGGCTTTCTTTGGGGGAGGAGATTTTAGGTTGGGGAGCCTTTTTTCAGCTCCTGACTTCATATTACACATGTGAATACCCTACCTCCAGAAGTGATACACTCATTTTATCAAAATAAGCACTCTAAAATCCCAACAAAGGCTAAGTGAACTGTGAAAGTCATCTGGTGAATCAGTGGGAATCCTGAACACAAAATGCTAAACTTGACCATGAAGATGCTAAGTTTTGACCTTGAAGACTCTCCTACATCTCCTTGGGCTTCTCTTTAAAAGGAGGTATAGAAATACATAGTTGGGAGATTTTCAAACAGAAAATATCCTTGTTAAAATGTTTGTATGTATATATTCAAAATGTTGATTCACAAAACAATTATGCCAGGAGAATCTGAAAGATTGAGACATTCAGTGTTGTTTTAAACAAAGTAATTAACTTCTAGTGCACAAACTTCTTTCTCCAAATCCATTGAGGAAGCAGATGCTCAAACATGCATGGTATTAGATTACAGGAATGGTACTTTCTTTTCTTCCAAGCACCAGATGGTTCTAGAATCCAAAGGCAATGGAAAAGAAAGCCTAAATTTATTCAAATGGCTCTCATTGAGAGTTTATGAGAAAGATCATATTTTAGTACCTAGTAGGCAAATGCAAAAATAATTTCAAAGTCAAATCCCATTTCACAAAGAAAAAAGGCACAGTGTCCAAGGATTAAAAGGGGCCTTAAATGTTACCTAATTTATCTAGGGCCACTAGCAACGTGGTACTTTGATAAGAAGAAGAGGAGGAGGAGGAGGGGGTAGGTGAGAGGAAAAGGAGGAGGAGGAAGAAGAAGAACAACAAAACCTTCCCCCAAAACAAAGAATAAACAAATACTAGAGCTATAAATGGCTCATTTTTCTTATGTACAATCTCAAATTTTAACTCAAATACTGGGAAAAATGTTATACAAAATAAGGGAAAGAGTAGAAAAATAGTGTGAAAGAAAATTTTCCTTAAAAGAAATCTATACATAATTTGCTAGCATGCTTGAAGCTCACATACAAAGGCAGTTCATTTGCCTAAAGACACTGAAATGACAAAAACATTCCAAGATGGAGCTTTGACAGTAGAAATGAGGACATGTTAACTCAATTGAACACAAATCATTTTGGCCAGCCATTGTGGCAAGGCAATGGGGTAGGTGTGAGGGTACAGTGGCAGAAAACAGAGTTCCTGCCTCTTAGAATTAGTGGATTTTGTCTGAGGAACTAGGTAGTTACAGTATTAAATGTACCCAGTTCCTGATTTATATGTTCTCTGAAAGCAGTTTGGCAGGCTCTGCCTTTGCAAGGGAAGTAGTAAAACATTTCATTCTTCTATGATTGGGAGTTAAAAAAAAAAAAGTCATCTTATGACAGGAATGGTTATTAATAAAGAAAGTATACTACAACTAAAAGAAAGAAGTTTAAATAAAATTTGGAAGCAGTGCATCCGGGAGGCAGAGAGTAAACAAGGAGTATAAAGAAGGAAAAGTAAACAGAAGAGAAGGGAGGCAGACGTGAGGAATGAGCAATGAGAAGTAGCCCAGGCCTTTAGGGGTGGGGGAAGACACGCTTTGCCCCTGGCAAATGCTGGAGGACCTCAGGTCATACATGCTGCAGACTGGACTCCTCCATGGGTCTTATCTTCCAAGGGACAGAAGGATGAAGGAGTTAAGAGACAGGGGAGAAGGAGATGAGAGAAAGAGGAAAAAGAAAACACATTGGCTTCTGAATCTTAATTGCTTTCATATAAATTGAAACAAAATGGGAAATGTAATGGCGTGGAAGAGAGATACACTTCAAATTGAGGGATTACTAAGATTGCTTGTACAAATGACAAAAAAATATTCAAAGTCTGGTCTAAATGAGATATGAAATTGAATAACAAAGAATGAAATGACTAAGATTTAAGAAAATCTGATCATAAAAACAAATTAGACCATTCTAATTACTTAGATTTGAATTGTGAATGATTGGCTTGATCTTAACAGCACATGTTGAGGATTCAAGCTAATTTAGTAAAAACTATTATCATACACAGTACATAATTATTTCAAAAATGTTCAAGATATAGAGCTTTGTTTTTCAGAGGCAATGATAGTTGGTAATTTGGACCTAACAGAAAATTAAAATTTTCTAAGGAACATTTAAAATGATTTTATCTCAGGCTTAGTAATAAAAAGATTTATAGGTTATCTATAATATATTATACATGCTCTAAAAGATTTCACATCAACCAAAATGCTGCCTTCTCTCTATATATTACATTTTAACTTCTTCAAATAGATTTCTATTTCAGAAAATAGTTTCCTTTAGAACAAGTAACTACTGGCAAAAACAATTAATGATTTCTAGAGCTATGTTAAATATAACTCATTGAAAAATCTATAGAACACAGGCTGCTGGTGAGTAGAATTTTCCAAATTCAGTAATTACTCTCTTGTTTGGAAGACATTATAATATGCCACATAGCAATATTAAAGTGATCTAATGTCAACTCTTGTTTTCCATTTTTGCTGTCCCAGATAGGAGTCTGGGCATAGGCCATCTGGACAGTGACCAAGAAAAGCAATTGGGACAACCTCTGAGGATTTTTGTCAAAGTGACTACATTCTAGACTTGGATCTTTAATGGTTGGATCCATGCCATACTCATTTCTCTATTCCTATAACCCAGCAGAGTTATGGAAATACCTTTGGAAAGAACTAGGTTCAAATCATACCTCTACAAGTTATGAGTGAGGAACAGTGGCTGACTTATTTATTTCTGAATTTCGGTTTTGTCCTCTGCAAAATGGAGATAAAAATAACTATCTGTTGTAGTTACACGAGGATTAAATTAGATTGTAGAAATTCCAACTACAGTGCTTGGAACATAATGGAACTCACTAAATGATATGTATTTATCTTTGTATCATACAGTAGGCAGGAATTCACTTACCCACATATGGCTCATTACTCTACCCACACCTGTAGCTGATGGAGCCAGTCCATCCCAGCAGCTGCCTCCTGACATCTCAATTGGAGTTTTTGAATGACGTTTTGTATGGATTTTGGATGATTAACCTCAGGAAAGAGATTGACTTTGGGGCCTTAGAAGCACTATAGCTTCTGGTCCTTGTTAAAAAAGTTCAATTCCTGAACTAGCCTAGTCAAGAGTGACTTCCTTGAGAGCTATTGAGACCTATGTTGAACCAACCCTTCAAGATTAAACTTGCAGAATTTTCTGGGGCAGTATTGATACTGGTTAGTTCAAGTGGCCACACAGAACTACTAGAAAACAAATTAGGTCAAACTCAGAGTGGCTTAAATATTTAACAAGGTTAAAGAGAATGTTATTATGTATATAAAGCTAACAAAAATAGCAGCAAAAGAGCCGACATCATTGAGATAGTGGTTGAGAAATGGGATTTTCAACCTTTTCTCTTTAACCTAGCACTTGACCTTGCTCTAAAAACTCATTAAGAAGCATAAAAATATTAGATGAATTGGCCATAGGGCTTAAGTCTGAAACTATGAGTTCCATGTCAATTCACAGATGATGGTGGTCTGGTCATTTGGAAAAATCAAATATTTTCAATAGGAGAGCAGGGAAAGAAGGGAGGAGGGAAAAATCAAGGGTAATTTTCCCTAAGATTGTTTTTTCCCTAATATTTTAAACTATTCCTATTTCCTTGAGGATTTCAAGAATACCGTGGTTTACCTAACATAGCTAGAAATCATTTTAATAAAACGTGATAATGAGATATCTTAGCAAAGCCTTCTTTTCCCAGGAGGCTTTTTTTTCCCTTGAATTTATAGATGGAACCAAATGGCTCTCCACAGTGCTTCCCAAACACTTCTGGCTAACCTCTTTCTTAGTGCTTTCCAATTTATATCAAAATAATCTGTTTGTCTGTCATCCCCACTAGACTAAAGGATCCTCAAAAGTATATATAGAGAGCCATATATATATAGTCATATACATATGATGTCATAAAAAGCTTTCATACATATATATATGATATCATATATAAACTAACATACATATATAATTCATCTTTGTATCTGGTGCTTAGTAGGCATTGCAACTTATTGAATGGACAAATCAGTAGCTGATTATTCATTTAACCCTAGATATAAAGGGATCTTTTATACAGCAAGATTCTTTTCATACTTAAAGTATATTTCAAAACATACAGTTTCTAGAAAACACATCTTTAATAAAATAGGTAAAAATCTAGACTTGTATGAATTATTAAAATAAATAATCATGGTATCTGGCAAAGCAGAGCACTGGTCATGAATTACAAATCTGAGAGGTTGGGAGTTAACTACTATCTTATGCCCTGGATTGGTCACATTTATGAAAGGTATTCAATTCATCTGATTCCACAGGAAAAGAAAAATATTTATAGCTACTTCCTCTCAATTACAGATGAATTCCCATTACATATGTGTCACATTTTTCTCTAACAGTAAAAGAATCCATTTTTTATTTAATGGAAGTATTTTCATTAACATTCAACCTCTAAGCCTCCTTTTTTGAGACAGATATTGCAAAAGATACCAACAGATTCATAGAGAATTATCAACTAGTAGACCTGAAATCTTAGAAATACCTGCTTCAAAATTATATTGAAGCTCTAAAGCAAAATTCCAACTCATTAGAGCCTTAAAGTTTATTCTCATACAAAAAAAGAGAGAATACTTTCTTTTTTATTCAAATAAATGGAGTTTAAAAACAATTTTGCTTCTGGTCATGATATGAAATATGACTTTTCATATTAATAATGTGCCTTCCATTCCTCTTGGAGTATACAAAGAAATGGTAATGTAATTTCTTTGTGGACAATGTAGAAAAAAAAGTCCTTGTGTGTAAAACTTTTTTATAACGACAAAAACAACAGCAACAAGAAACACTTATCACAAGATATTAGAACATAGATGAGATTATATTTCAATTAGCCATGTCTGTCTGACAGATTTCTTTATTTCTAAGGGAAATTGTGCAGAGCATTTTATTTCAAGCCTCAAAAATTTTGATGAAAGAAAAAACTGCAATTTTTGCCACGAAAAGACAGGTGGCGTAAGCATGCAGCATTTTTTCCCCCCTCAAATATATAAAGTGATTATTTTCTCTTGGGTTCTTTGAAAAAACTCGCTTGTGCTCGGGTTCGTGGCTGAGCCCGGTGACGTCAGTGTGGCAGTGCGGAGTCAGGCGCAGCGGCTCTCTATAAGCCCAGGAGCTGTCCGGGTGCTGAAACGGCCCGAGCAGCTCACCCGGAGCACTGGGAGGAACATGCTGTGGACCTCCTCTGCCATATAAAACGGAGGTAAGACTGCTTTTCTCTTTGATTTACTGGAAAGTTCTAAATTGCGTGTTCTTTCCTTAATTCCTAGCTGAGAAGAAAAAGACCGTTTGGCAACCTTATATCTATAGAATAACTGAATAGCAACCTGCTGCTCTTCAATCAATGTAAGGACACTATATATGTACATATAGAATTGAATCTATGATTTATAGATGCTGTTGGATATTTATAACCATGATGCTATTTGGATAACCATATGTAAGAAGTGTGAAAAAGTTAAGGATTTTAGTGTCAATACCCATATTAATGTAAAGTTAACTAAGCCTGATTATTTTGTTTCTTTCCTTAATGTATTGTTTCTTCTGTTAAAAACTAGATACAAAGCCAGAGATATAATTTATATGTTCAATATTCTTAGCAGTATGTTTCCAATCATTCAAAGGCTGTTGAATACATTAGTCATAGAGGCAACCAATTTTGGAACTACTTCTTTTTTTCTTTGACATTTACCTTACAAGGGCTCAAAATTAATAAACTATATAAAATTATTTTCTGAATTGATATACTCTGGAAGGGCTTACATTGTTATTTCCTAGTTTTAGTCCCAGGAAAGTAAGATTAGAATTATCCTGAGTACAGTTTTTTTCTTTTATTCAGGGTGCAATATTATCTTGGGTTATAGATTAGATATGACTATGAATTGCAGAGAGTTGTTAATTTTGAATTACCATGAGGAAAACCTTCATAACTGTGTAAGATATTATTATTATGTTTTGATTGAAAGAGGTTATACAATATTTTACTGGACATTTTTGATGGGACACATTTCTTTTTTCTGTATCTTAACCAGTGGAATTGTTCAAATTAGATTAAATATATCCTGTATTTGTCAATGTTCCAGTCTTAATTTCAATAGAAAAGACATTTTTAGCTTATGAAGCACTAGTTCAAATTGTACATAGGATATTAGAGCTGTTGAAACCTTTTTCAGTATATTGAAGAACTGCTACCTGGGAAAGAAATCCCTTGAGTCTTAACTCAAAGGCAATAACTATGTCATCCAAACTGAAACCTTATATATGACCAAAGGATAGCATATGTTAGGCTGTGGTTTAAATACCTGCATTAAATATTCTGCCCCAATTCCACAGCAAAGCCCATCTACAAGATAATGATTTTAAAGACAAACACATAACTCATATATTAAGAATACCCCAGGATAATGGTTTTGAAGAAAATAAGTTCATTAAGATTCTTAAAATTACTATTTCAAATGCCAATGTTGAAAATAGATAATCAAAGCTAAATTCATCCTGAAATAATATAAAGAAGAAATTATAACGTACTTTTATTTAAATCTAAGAATCTATGAATTAAATTTCTTATAGTAAACATTAATTCATAGTAAATATTTCAGAAGTTTTCTCTGACATGCCTTTAAAGATTTTTTTCTTGCAGTAAATGAAGTAGTCTGATTAATGGGAATCATTTTAATAATTATATGCATTTAAGCTAAAGAAATTTCTATAACTACAACCACTGTTAAGTTCTAAAAACTGAAAGCATTACTTAAATACCAAATGATGAAAAATGATATTTTCTACAATTGATATCTAAGCTAACAGAATATTGTACCCACAAAACTTAGCTTGTGTGTCACAAAATCATGTTGCAAATAAGATATCATGAACAAATTTATGAACTCTCCCCACATTTATTTGCAACAAAAATTGCAAATATTAAAATAGTTTTTCAGTGTTAGCAGCGCTGAATGTAAAACATGTAAAAAAATAATCCCTTTGCTAATTCATATGTGAGATAATAAGACATTGGAGGAAAAAATGAATGAAGATTTTTAAGTAGGAAGAATTCAAAATATCGTCTGTGTTTATCTATATTGGGAGTTACATAGTGGTTATTTTAAGATTTTCTAACAGTATGAGTCATTTAAGATTTCACAGGTCCACACCAAAATAGACACAGACATAAGTCAAGCTGAATCTGAACACTCACAAGTTCAGAAATAGACTGGTTAAGAAAACTTATGTTCTCTCTGTAGCATCTGTTATTATTTACTATGCATTCTTGAAGGCTGATGAAAAATATAACCATGATTGCATTTTGAAAGACAGTCACAAATAAAATGATTAGAAGAAATATGGAGCACAAATATTTTAAAAGTTTACTTTTTCAGTATGTTTATACAGAAAAAAACTTCAGTAGGTTAGCCTACTCGCTGGGACCAGAGAATGTTCTGGAGGTTATTAAGGTATAGAACCTTTAAAATTGTCAGTTGGGTTTGGTGTCAGAGTGAGAACAAAGTTATTTCTGAAAAATGTAGGTAAATAGGACTCATCCACAAGGCAATTCAGTATGATTGACATTAAGATGCTGTATTACTTCATTGTATGTAATGTCACTGCTATAGTGTTTCTACAAAAAATTAGATGGACAATTCAGGAACTTAACCACATGATTTTTTATATAACCTTAAGGAAGTCATTTAGTGTGTGTGTGTGTGTGTGTGTGTATGTACATGCATGTTTTAAATTAAGCCAACTAATTTTTTTTTTTTTTGCCAATGTTTTCAATAGGAATGCTATACAAGAGAACTAAAAATCAGCTTGGGAATTTTTTATTAAACAGACAATGCATACTAAAAAAACTACATGTTTTGCAAATTAAAAAATAAAATTTGAGAAACCTCATATCAGTATTTTTGTTATTATTTTAACAAAGTGAATGCCATGAAAATTTGATGAAATTGGGTAACAATTTTGCTAGATTCCTGTAGTTAGGTTGTGAGGGTTATATAGGAAATATGTGTGCTTTTAAAAAGAGTCATCCCAAGTTTAATGTGAAATAATCTCTGCTGTATGTTTTCCCTCAATGATCAGTTACTTGTTTTGCCATAGTGTCTTCTAGTTTTTCATTTCTATTAACTCATATTTTCTATGCTTTAAGGACATCTTTCAAACATGGCAGAAGCTAAGACTCACCGGCTTGGAACAGCCCTGTCTCTCATCCCTTTAATTTTCCTCATCTCTGGGGATGAAGCAGCTTCATTTCAGCGAAACCAGCTGCTTCAGAAGGAACCAGACCTCAGATTGGAAAGTGTCCAAAAGTTTCCCAGTCCTGAAATGATCAGAGCTTTAGAATACATAGAAAAACTCCGACAACAAGCTCACAAAGAAGAAAACAGCCCAGACTACAATCCCTACCAAGGAGTCTCTGTTCCCCTTCAGAAAAAAGAAAATGGTGATGAAAGTCACTTGCCAGAAAGTACAAGGGATTCCCTGAGTGAAGATGAATGGATGAGGATAATACTTGAAGCTTTGAGACAGGCTGAAAATGTGCCTCAGTCTGCACCAAAAGAAAAGCCCTATGCCTTGAATTCAGAAAAGAACTTTCCAATCGACATGCCTGATGATTACGAGGCTCAACAGTGGCCAGAGAGGAAGCTCAAGCACATACGACTCCCTCCTATGTATGAAGAGAATTCCAGGGATAACCCCTTTAAACGCACAAATGAAATAGTAGAAGAACAATATACTCCTCAAAGTCTTGCCACACTAGAATCCGTGTTCCAAGAGCTGGGGAAACTGACGGGACCAAACAACCAGAAGCGTGAGAGAGTTGATGAGGAGCAAAAACTTTACACAGATGATGAAGATGACATCTACAAGGCAAATAACATTGCTTATGAAGATGTGGTTGGGGGAGAAGACTGGAACCCAGTAGAAGAAAAGATAGAGAGTCAAACCCAGGAAGAGGTAAGAGACAGCAAAGAGAATGTAGAAAAAAATGAACAAATCAATGATGAAGTGAAGCGTTCGGGACAGCTGGGCCTCCAAGATGAAGATCTCCGGAAAGAGGGTAAAGACCAACTCTCAGATGATGTCTCCAAAGTAATTGCATATCTGAAAAGGTTAGTGAATGCCGCAGGCAGTGGGAAGTCACAGAATGGGCAGAACGGGGAAAAAGCAACCAGGCTTTTTGAGAAACCACTTGATTCTCAGTCTATTTATCAGCTGATTGAAATCTCAAGGAATTTACAGATACCCCCTGAAGACTTAATTGACATGCTGAAAACTGGAGAGAAGCCAAATGGATCAGTGGAACCAGAGCAGGAGGTTGAACTTCCCGTTGACCTAGATGACATCTCAGAGGTTGACGTAGACCATCCAGACCTGTTCCAAAATAAAATGCTCTCCAAAAATGGCTACTCCAAAACACCTGGCCGTGCTATGGCAGAGGCCCTACCAGATGGGCTCACTGTTGAGGACATTTTAAATCTTTTAGGGATGGAGAGTGCAGCAAACCAAAAGCCTCCATATTTTTCCAGTCAGTATAACCGAGAGAAAGTTCTGCCAAGACTCCCCTATGGTCCTGGAAGATCTAGAGCAAACCAGCTTCCCAAAGGTGCCTGGGCACCAGATGTGGAGAACAGGCAAATGGCATATGAAAACCTGAATGACAAGGATCAAGAATTAGGAGAGTACTTGGCCAGGATGCTAGTGAAATACCCTGAGATCATGAATTCAAACCAGGTGAAGCGAGTTCCAAGTCAAGTCTCATCTGAAGATAACCTACAGGACGAGGACCAAATCGAGCAGGCCATCAAAGAGCATTTGAATCAAGGCAGCTCTCAGGAGACTGACAAACTGGCCTCGGTAAGCAAAAGGCTCCCTGTGGTGCCCCCAAAGAATGACGATACCCCAAACAGACAGTACTTGGATGAAGATCTGTTAATGAAAGTGCTGGAATACCTCAACCAAGAAAAGGCAGAAAAGGGAAGGGAGCATATTGCTAAGAGAGCAATGGAAAATATGTAAGAGTTTTCATTAAATGCCCTAATTTCTTCCTCCAACCCCAAGAAAACCCTAACATTTCTCTTTAGTGTGTTGACTTCTATCCTGTTAACACTGTAATATCCTTAAATGATGTACAGGCAGATGATTCCATTTCACTGGGGTATCTGCTTCACTTATTCTGAGCTATTCTCTTGTGTATGGATATGTGTCAATGTTATGACTTCTGGATAAAAAAATTAATCATATCCCTTATTCAAGAAAGATATCTGTGATAGTGTTTAATAGTGTATTTAATGGCTGTGGCATTGTTGATGCTCACATATGATAAAGAGTGTCCTATAATTCTCTTGAAAGTTTTTAATATTTATTGAATTATTTTGTTACTGTCTGTAGTGTTTTGTGAAGTTCTGGAGCAAAAAAAAATAAAGCATTATAAATATATAGTTTTATTCATAAGGCCTTTTCTATTGTGTGTTTAATTGTTGATTAATAAATGTTATTTCTCGACCAATGTGGACTATTCATTCTGGAAAGCCAGAGACAATGACTATGGAGCCCAAAGAGAAAATCCTTATCTTCCACAGTCAACCCAGGTAAGAAATAATTGTAAATATATTATTATGCTATGTGCTTAGAATGTAACATCTTCTAATAGCCCACTGCTTAACACTTGCCTATGGCTTTTCTCACATATATGATTTATGGAATAAGACTTTTATTGTCATAGTTATACCTTGCACCTTTGATTTATAAATAAATAAATACATTTAAGTCTTCCATACCCATAACCAGCTTTGGAAAAAAAAAAAGCTGCGTTCAGGGCAATCAGAAATAACGACAGACTTGGAAGTAACCTACCTATTTCCAGATCACCCTGGTCCTCAGAAGACAAGGCTGATGCCTCTTTTGTATGATTTGAGAGGGGCTAAGGACCCTCAAACTGTCAGGTAAGTGAATGAGCACAGGCACAGTGGAAAACACCAATTGCCTTCTCTTTTGTCCTTGTAGTTGAGAGAATCCTGAGTGGGCTAGGCAGTGTGTGATTGTTACAGTGTGTGTCATGTGGGGAATGATATCATCCTAACATATCAACAGGGAATCAACAACAGCAAAGGCAGCAGGCACAAGAAAAGATACATAGCAACAAAACAGTAATAGTCATAAAAGAAACAAGGAAATAAATAATTGCTATTTACTGGATGCCTATTACGCACCAGGCACTGTACTAAACACTTTACCTCATTTAGTCTGCACTGTAACACTGTCAAGGGTCTCTTATTATCCCTGTTTTACATCAGGAGAAGCAAAACTCAGAAAGGTTAAATAACTCTCAGAAACAAACTGAGGGTTCTAGAGGGGAGGGGAATGGGGGGATGGGTTAGCCTGGTGATGGGTATTAAAGAGGGCACGTATTGAATGGAGCACTGGGTGTTATACTCAAAAAATGAATCATGGATCACTACATCAAAAACTAATGATGTAATGCATAGTGATTAACATAACATAATAAAATTAAATTAAAAAAGAAAAAGAAAAAAATAACTTTCCCAAAGTCACTTGGTGTTACGAGTTACCAAAGCCTGAGTTCTTCATCACTTCACTATGTAGTTTCTAAGGGAAGTGCCCTGTCAGCTGAGTTGGGACTTTGGAAGTGGGATGGTGAGAGACTCATGAGGTCTCAGGGTGGGTTACTTCCAAGTGACAGCACCTGAGGTATGTATGTGTGTGTGCGTTTGTCTGTGTGCCTGGGGTAGGGAGGGGAGGAGATCCTTGAATGGTCGGAAGGCAAAGAGAGGGCCTGCATACCTGGGGGAAAACATTGAACGTAGGTTTTTCTACTTTACAATTTTAGCTAGACTCTTTTCTAAATGCACACACAATTTTGTGGAATTCTAGAATCTGTTAAGTGGAAGAGACCTTAGAGGTAAATTACCTCTACAGTGTTTCTAATTAATACCTAATTAATTAATACCTAATTAATTAATACTCAATACTCAAATGCTTTCAAAATAAAGACTACCTCACTAGACAATACTATGAATTGAAGATTATGGAGAGATCCAGGATATTTGGGTGGTTTAAGGTCTAGGTACATACTATATGCCATGCTTGGCAGATGTCCACATATATCTTCCGCCCTTTGTATATTCTCTTCAACTTTCTGTTTCACACAAGAAGTCACTCCTAGTATCCTAAGTCAACCCCATGACTACTTCCATGCCAACCCTAAGCAGGAAGGAGAACTTGGCACATGACTCCACTCAACAGAAATGCCCTCACTGTGATATTTAGACATTCTACCCAGAGGTTAGGAATTGAGCACAAGTTACCGGACATGATACAGCTGAGTCTCCAGGCTGGGATCTACACACAAATCAGTAGGATGTCAAACCCTGCACTCATTCTGCTACAATGTGATACTTTTTTCTTAAAAGTCTCAGACTTGAAATTCCATGATTCTCTGAGGATGACATTGTAGGCATCAGGATTGGCCATTGCGGAGCTACTTTAATTTGGAATGTATATTCTTTGCCTGCCTTCTCTCCAGCATCAGTCAGCAAGCATCTTTGCCTTTTTGCAATACCACCATATCCCCAGCTACTGAGTCATCAGACTTATTTCAGATCCAATGATTTTTTCTTCATAAGTGCTTTAGTACATTGCTCACTAGTGTAAGACAGAAAGCTCTAAGTACCATTTAAGGATGTAAATGACAAATTAGTTGGGATTAGAGCAACACAGCCTCTTTGTCTGCCCAGAAGCCTCCTTCAGCAGAAGTCAGGGAGTAGCTTGAGCCCTCCAAACAGATGCCCTCTGCAGGCTACCACTGCAAGAAGAAGAATTGCCTGGGCACTAAGACTGCACCCCTTGTAGGAGTGCATGCCTCCATTGGAAGTCAGGTAGCAGCCTAGCAATCTCTATGCTCTTGCCAAGGTCCCTCACTACCAACCTTCTGTCCCCTTAACACTCACAGCTGTTCCACCCTACCTGCCTCGGGAACAATTAGGACTAATCTGATTGTGCCCTTTATGACAAAATGTCCAAGTTATTCCTCATTTCCCACACTCAACCCTCATTAAACCTTGTATATCACCTTTTTGACCCCAGTTCCCACTCTTTTCCATATTCTATGACATTTTTTATTATGCCCTTTGATACTCAAGGTCGGTCATCAGCAAAATTCCCTGCATCCTGAACCTTTTCTCTGAATATTCTCTTTACCTTCTTGCTCTAAAGGAAACTCACCTCTCTCCTCTGAGGTTGCTGCTGCCCCTGAAACTCTTCCTTACTCCTTTTTGCTGCTTATGGGACATTTATTTTTCAACTTTTTTGGGGGGGGGTGTAGTTAATACACAGCTTTGTTATTAGTGAAAATTATCTTAGATGCAGGTGAAAGTAAAACCAATTCAAATGAGATATATTAAAAACATAAATAGAGGGTCACAAAATCCAAGTAAAGGTCAAGCTAAAATGTTGGACATCCAGAACAGCCAGAATAATGGCCTTTTTAAAAAAAAAAAAAAGAAATATATTTGACAAATGACATTGTGAAAATTTAAGACATACAAACATATTGATTTGGTACTTTGAATGTCATGCGTCATTCAGTACCTACTCATTACCCCTTGTTGTTGCAGTCATCCCCTGCTCCAGGTCACTCACTCATTAAAGATAGTAGCTCCTGCTCACTTCATTCCTTTTAGCACTGGTCCTTCATAATACTTGTCAATTTCAATATCCCTGAAGATCTTTCCAGTCCCTTCCAGGCACCATCCTCCATCAGCTATTTATTTGCAGTTCTTCTTCTTAGCAATAACTGCGACCTAACCTAAATCTAAATCCCAAACATTTTACTCTAAAACTACCTTCTATATTTTCAATGCACTTCCTCTGGCACCTGAGTTCCAATAATCACCCACACCCACCAATGAGATGTTATCCATGGATCCTAGCATCTTTCTACTCTCTCCCATCCTCTTAATTCTTCACCACCCACCTTGCCAGTCTTAAATTTCATGGTTCATCATTATACTCCTTGAAAGCCTTAACTCTCTTCAGTCTCTCATTGTAATTAATTGTAATTTATTTGCTAATTTAGGAATTCTAGTTAAGTCCAATTCTCCACCAACTCTTACCTTCTCTCCTACAACTGAACATAGCAGGTGAAAGACATACAACCACACTGACTGATTTCATTTTAAATTCATGCCTACTGACCTCAAGCAGTCCATAATGCTGTGTTGGAATTCTAATATGCCCCATGTCTACTGAGGCTCTTTCCCCTTAGACAGTAATTTCATACTTTCCTTCTGTCCACAAATATTCAACCCTGCCTCCACAACCTATACACACATGATTATCTTGCTTCCTGTTTCACTGAGAAAAATGAAGCCATCAGAAGAGAAGGTCTACAGAGTCTCATCTCCATTTTATTTTAAGATTTTATTTATTTATTTGACAGAGAGAGCACAAGCAAAGGGATTGGCCGGCAGAGGGAGAGGGAGAAGCAGGCTCCCTGCTGAGCAAGGAGCCCAATGCGGGGCTCAATCCCTGGACCCTGGGATCATGACCTGAGCAAAAGGCAGACGCTTAACCAACTGAGCCACCCAGGCACCACCCCCCATCTTTATTTTTGTTTGCCTGCCTGCCTCTGTGGTGATACATTCCCTGCTTTCCTGTTCTTGTGGATAACTGTACTTCCTTCTTTATTAACCCCTCCACTTGTGCACTCAGTTCAGCCCTCATGCTTACTTGAGAACATTGCTTCAGAAATTCTCCCCTTTTTTGTGCATCAGCTTTGTTCTTTCTACTGGATGATCTTTCTCAGCATACAAATAGTTTGCAATTTCTTTCATCTGCAAAACCAATGAAACACCCACGAAGCAAGCAAGAACCTCTCCTGACTCTGCCTTCCCTTACACCAATTCTTCATGCCTATTCTTCCCTTTAAAGAAAGACTCTCTAAAGAGTTGCATACACTGAACCAAATTCTTTTCTCACATCTAAAACCCCTTTCAGTCAGGTTTTTGCTCCCACTTCACAGAAATGGCTCCTGTTGAGATCAGCAATGATTCCACATTGCTAGGTACGATGATCATTCCAAGTCCTTATCTCACTTGTTCTAGCAACATTTGGCACTGTTAAACACCTTATTTTCTTGGTATTCAGGCCACTGCACATGCCTGGCTCTCCCTCTACTTCACTGGCTACTCTTTCACTTATCCTTTACTGTCCCTTTTTTATCTCTTCAACCTCTGAACATTGGAGACTGGCACTCAGACCTTGCAACCCTTCTCTTTCCTGTCTGCACTCATTCCTTAGGTGAATCTGTATGTCCAGTCCATAATGTTAACCTGAACTCCATACTCATTAATTCAATTGTCTAGATGACATCCCCATTGGATATCCAATAGATACCTCACATGTAACTTGACCATAGAAGAATCCCAGGTTTCCCTCTCCTTGACAAACTTCCAGCTCCTCTCACAGATTTTTCCATCTGACTTCTTCAAACCAAAACCCATGGTTTTGTCCCTGACTCTTCTCTTTATCTTATAACTTATTCATGAACTGGCATCCAATCCTGTTGTTTCGACTTCAAAATATATCCACAGTCCATCTTCCTACCATCTCCACTATTATCAACATGCTACAAACCATGATCAGCTCTCACCTGGGTTATTGGAATATCCTCCTATTGGTTTTCCCTGCTTCCACTCTCTTTTCAGTGCAATCTAAACAGAGCAACAAATATGAACCAATTATAATCCAGATCAGATGATACCCAAGACTGAGAGCCAAAGTTACTGCTATGATCTACAGTTGCCTACCTGGTCTGGCTCTGAACTCATTTCCTAGTACTCTCTCCATTATGCTTTCCTTTCTGTGGGCACTGGCCTCCTCAGTTCCTCGAATATGCCAAGCATACTCCCACCTCAAGACTTTTACATTTGCTGTTTCCTCTTTCAGAAGTGCTATTTCCCAAAATATCTGCATGGTTTTCTTCTTCACCTATTTCAAGTTTTTGGCACAAATATTGACTTCTCAATGCTACTCCTCCTCAAATTTAAACTCCTACATACTTTTCCTGTCTCCATTCCTTGCTTGACCCTTTCTCTTTACCACATACTACATTGAGCATTCTTTTTTTTTTTTTTAAGTAGGCTCCACCCCCAGCATGGAACCCAAGCTGGGGCTTGAACTCATCAACCCTGAGTTCAAGACTTGAGCCAAGACCAAGAGCTGGACCCTTAACCAACTGAGCCATCCAGGGGCCCCCTACATCTAGCATTCTTAAGTTACAGTGTTATCTTATTTATTGCCCACTCCTCCACCACTAGGAGGTAGCTACTGTTTGCTTTATCCATGGTTGCACCTCTAGCTCCCTAGATTAGTAACTGGAACATAGAAACTAGCTATCAACGAAATTAAGGAATTGGGAATAAGAGGCAAAAGTCTTGAACAGTAAAACAAGATAAATCCTTGTTGAAAGAATAAAGAAACAGCAATTTTATTACATCAATACAGATTTAAGATCCACTTAAAATTTTTATAGAATGAAATTAATGAATAAAATGCCTGATCCAGATTTCAATATCCTCCTTTACCAAGTCTTCCATCTTTGCCTAAAGGGAACACAGCAGGGGCACTGAAGCTCAATTACCTCTGTGACTTAGCAGGAAGAGATAGGTAGAAATTGTCAGCTTGTGACAAGTGGGTTCAGATATTTCTCCAACTTAAGCATTATCAGAAGGGCCTATGTCATGATTAGGCAATCCTCTAAGATGATGTCGTTTTCCAGCACCACAAAATTATAGTTATTTTGGTATTTTTATCAATATAGGTGAGAATTATAGTTATTTTACTCCATAGAAGAGAAAGATTACTGTTATTAGAAATGCTATAGAAATTAGTCACATGCTGATATAAACTATGCCAGTGGGAATATGTAGCTACTACAGCTAACGCTATTTATGCTGCGACTATTATTCCTGACGGTTGGAAGGCTAAGAAGCCCCGTGGGTTTTGATCAGGGTACTTCTGGAGTTTGAAAAGAACCAGGAACTGAAATGCCAGTGGAGTTTTCCAGGCAAGTTGAAGTCTTTTGATTTGGAACAAAGATGACAATTTGTCTGCAAGTGTTCAGACAGTATCTACCTTCTAGAGGGTTTATTGCAGCAATCTTCAGCAAGTTTTTCTGGAAGTCCAAACCCACATGTGTATTTATCATTAATTTCTATATTATTTACATATGCCCGTAGCCACTCTGTCTACTGTTCTCAGGACAGTATATTTCAAGTAAGAAGTGTATTGTTGATACCTTGAGGTTTGTTCTTTTGTCAGACTCTTTTTTCCCTTGAAGTCCTTTCATTAAATCATTATCATTGATGTGACTTCTGGACATCACTGGGGAACAGTGGGTGATGGGGTGGAAGGATTGGGTAAAGAAAGGGCCGTCTGTGCTTAAGACACAATGATGTAATAGCCACCTTAGTTCTTTCTGTTGCTCCAAGACATATTTATATCTCGATGCTTTTGCTTCCTCAGTCTGATGGACTCTTCCAACATTATAGTCGTTCTTCGAGGTTTAGTGGACATGCTGTTGCCCCCGTTAAGAGTGCACTGATTACTCCTTTTCCTCGGCTTTCACAGTGATTTTCCTTTACCTTCACTGCGATGTTTATCTCTCTTGTTGTGCCACATGGCCATGGTTAGTCATGTTGACCTGTCTGCTTCGTCTGTTGAATTATAAGCTCTCAAGTCAGGAATCTTCTCTGAATATCCTCTCAATATCCTCTACAATGCCCAATCTCTGTCTCTTTCAAGGGAGCTACTCAATAGACATGTGGTGAATGAATGAACAGATGTTAGCAAGCAGACCTTCTTCTTTATTGTTTTGTGCTTTATGAAGTCTGTGCATATGTCCCTGAGCCTTCAGCTCATTTAATAGGAAAGAGTAAAGTGAATCGCCTACTGTGCATCCCACATGGTCTGAAGGGGTTCTTGACCTTGGTGTTTTCAGCACATACGAAATCTCAAATGGTGCCATGGGTTATTCTTTAAAGAATATCTAATTTTTTTTCTTAAGATTTTTTTTTTTATTATTTATTTGCGAGAGAGACAATGAGAGACCGAGAGCATGAGAGGGAGGAGGGTCAGAGGGAGAAGCAGACTCCCCGCCGAGCAGGGAGCCCGATGCGGGACTCGATCCCGGGACTCCAGGACCATGACCTGAGCCGAAGGCAGTCGCTTAACCAACTGAGCCACCCAGGCGCCCCTAAAGAATATCTAATTTAATATTCAATTTAATTTGAGTTTAAGTTGGAGTCCGACTCTAGATTCCCACATGGGCATCCCTTTTTAGCTGGCATTTTTCTAACCCTGAGATCCAGAGACACTCAAGAGTTTGTTGTTTCAAACAATTAAGTTTTCACACATGTATGATAGGGCTAGTGTGGACTTCCACATACTAATCTAGGTTTCCTAATGTTGCCTGGAGTGTCAATTCCTGTATCACAGCTCAAAGACCATTCAGATTTCAGTTCTAGAAAGTCCTCTGACCTACCTAAAGCATTGGAACATTTACATGGAGAAGAGGATTTTGGGCTAATAAACAAAACAAAACAAAACTGAGTCAAATCCTGGCTTTGTTCCTTTATTTTGTCAGGCAATTAATCCGTTTGCATCGGAGGTAGGGTTTATGTTTACCTTATAGGGCTATTGCAAGGATTTATTGGTAAATTGTGTGAAGTGGCTTTACCGTGCCCAGAACAAAGTAGTTTCTAGATATATGGCAGAACTTCCCAATCAATTAATCAAAAACTATTATTAATCATTTGCAATGTTGCAACCTAGTATTAGACATTATGTAAAAAGAGGGATATAAGTGATGCACATAATGTATTTCCACGAAAATAGACCGTGTTGTGAAAGCTCTTTTCCTCCATTTACAAACAGGATTACTTCTCCTGCTGCAGCTATTTTAGGAAAGGGCTTTGTGATGAAGCAACAAGTTCTGATTCCATCTGTCATGGGTTCCAATTTAACCGGGGCCTTTTCATGGGAATTGAAATGTTCAGAAGTCTGTAGGTGGCATAAACCAACACTTCAGGTTTATTTTAAGCTTAAAATCCCAATTCATGCGAAAGTTCAGGGAAAACTGATGAGATCAAGTTCCAATTTCATATGATTGTCCTTTCTACACACTGCTCTAAATCCCATCTTTTCCTTACAATGAATTTTCAATGAGATGATAAAGGCTTTAATTTTGATTTTATTTGTTCTCTACATCCCAATGATGATGCAATGATAAACTGACTTCTATAGATGTTACATGAATATCTAACAACCACGGTTTTTTAAAATGCAACATAGATTTTAAAAGAAACAACAGAATCATTCCTTCCTGGTTATTCCACTCATACGCACTGCACAGTGAACTGACTAAAAAATAAATAAGGCAGAAGCCCCTCCCCTCTCCCCCTTAATGATAATCCTACGGTCCAACTCATTTTGAACCAACAGGTTGCTATGGTAGCAGGAGAGTCAGGGTTACAGCACTGAACCATTCTGCAATGTGAAATCAGCATGGTGCAGGAGGTGCTTCAGAATTCATGAGACTGGTGGAAGCAATTTTGTGCTTTAAACTTCAGGCTTCTTGCATCTTTAAGAAAATGAAAATAAGAAGGTGGCAGTACCCACCTGAGCCTCTGTGGTGGCTTAGCCGCCTTTCCAAAGTTTTAGATGAAGTAAGCATCATCTGGGCTTTTTATTTATTGAGCTCAAGATTTGATTCTGGTAAGACTCATTATTTATGGAAAGTTGCATGCACAAAAAATGAATTAGAAGAGTTTCTAATTTTGCATTCTATATTTCTATTCCTATCCAGTCAGAGCTAAATTAAAGGTTTAATTTTTAAAAATGTCTATGTTTGGATATACTCAAACTGCGTTATAATTGGAACCACTGAAGCACAGATTTCAATATAATATAAAATGTTCACCTTTGAGTCTATCCATTATGTGAAAAATGCCTTCTTAATATGATATATGTAAAAATTTGTGATATTTGTGACAATATATGTGAATATGTTATATACATGTACTACATATATGTGCATTAAAAAGGCATTTATATAATGAATAATAAGTTACTTATTAACATTTTAAATATGTAGAACAAATGATCGGTATGCTTACGTATATTTACATATGTGGACATTTAAGATTAACATACGTGGAGTATATCACATGAGTATTCATTATGTGAATGCCTTTTTAATGCACATATATAGCCGGAGGGGAAGAATGAAGAGGGGGAAATCGGAGGGGGAGACGAACCGTGAGAGACGATGGACTCTGAAAAACAAACTGAGAGTTCTAGAGGGGGGGGGGAGGATGGGGGTTAGCCTGGTGATGGGAATTAAAGAGGGCACGTTCTGCATGGAGCATGGGGTGTTATGCACAAACAGTGAATCATGGAACACTACAGCAAAAACTAAAGATGTAATGTGTGGTGATTAACATAACAATTAAAAAATAATCTAAAAAATGTTAATAAGTTTAATAATTGCTAATATCACCTAATATGCCCTCTGCATTCTTTCTTCATATGGAATGATTTTCTCTCCTTTACCTGACTGAAATACTAACCTGCACCTTATGGATGAAGTTGTGACTGTAAAATTAGAGAAAAATAGCTATAAAGAGATAGGTAAGCCAACAGATCAGCTTGATTTCTTAAATGCATAGTTTCTTATTTGTGGTAAACTGGAAGTATTTGGGGACTAGGAGTGCATTAGGGCTAGAGATGTGTAGTGTTTAGTCTATTCTGAAATAACATAGTGCCATGGAGATGCTCCAATAGGGATTTCAGTGGAGGAAGGATGTTCCACCATGATGTTTCATACCTTAGTGACCTGTCAGATTCCATTCCCTCTATCTGGATGGTCCTCCATCTTGTCTTTCTACCAAGCCTTTGTTCACTCTTTGAGATCCAGCTTTGTGAAGACTTTTCAGATATTGTTTTATCTTACTTCCCTCCTTGTACACGTTGCCTTCACCATCCTCCCAGAGTTAGACCTTTTTCTTCTTTGTAGTAACGATTCCTTCAATAGCACCTACCACATGTTATTATAATTATCTGTTTATATGTAACTTTATGATGAAATATTGAATTCCTTAAGGACAGGGAATATGTGGCGAGAAACTGTGTATTTTTTCGTTTTTGTATGCTCAGCATCCTACTTCCTCTTTCTTTTGGTCACACCACCACACCTTGCTTTGGTGACTGCCTCTCCCCATTTCCTGTATATGTGTTGGGCCTAATAATTATGGTACCTCCCTACCTGCAGCCATGAAGCCATGTGGAGTTTTGAGTTTGATCAATCATGGTACCCCATCCTCTTGTTTTTAGTGATGGCTCAGGGACAGGCATGTGATCCAAGCCAAGCTAATCAGAGTTTTTCCCCCCTAAGAATTTATATATGGATGCTATGAAATAGAATTTCTTGGGACTTTGTTTGACTATTTCATGCCTGTATATATCTATTGCCTTATTAGACTGCCAGGCTTGAGGCCATGAAGGACACAGCAGTCCAGGAGAAGCTGAGATGAGACTGAATTATTACCAGAGCAATTATTAACATCTGAAAAACTTGGAGAGATCAGACTGTGAGTTAGATTAGCCTGGATAACCAGCAGGGCAAGTGGCCTTCAGGTGGACAAGTAGCTTTATCCCAGAATGCCAGTAGAGTGCTCTAAGAAGCAGACCCCAAGATGGAAGTAGGCGTGCAATATGTTCACTGGGTGATACTTCTGAAAGAAAAAGGAAGTGTTGGTTTGCACTCTTGGGGGCTTCCTGGGTAAAATCTGAAACTGCCCTCAGTACATGCAGGGCAAGAAGAGACTGAAGAAAGAGGCTGGCCACTCCAGACTGGTAGGTGGCAAGTTTAATAAGCAAGGAAACTTACATACAAGGCTTGTCTTGGGCAGCAAGATGAGTAGGTCTCTGCATCTGCCTGTCAGAATCTTAAAAGATTATATAGAGGCCTTGACCAGGCTCAGTCACATTCAGTCTGGATGGTCTCAACAACACTTAACTCTCTGAAGGTTATGTCCTGGGAGCAGCTCCCACTGTGTGAGCAGTGGGAGCAGTAGGCAAACAAAGTATACATTCCACGAGCAGGGGAGAAAGTGAGGAGCCTCTGATTGCCGGGTCCATTCATGGGTCAACCAGTGGTCACCACCTCTCAACAACCTCCAACAGGGAGGAAGCAAGATGAGGAGGGGAAGCTATGAGACTGAGATACAGATATGGAAGTCACTGCTGGTCCAGTGAGACACTTCAGAGAAAGCCTTCTCTGTTAGAATAGTCCTGCATGGGCAGCAATGGCCAGAACCCCATACCATCTTGCTCATGCACTGGCAAGGGGCCACCACAAGAAGACCACGACTAGGTTATCATATCATACTCTTGCTCAGATATTGGTCAAAACTACCTAAGAAAAACATGATCCTAGCTTGAAAATTGAAGCAGACTCTGTAGGAGCTAATAGTTGGAGGCTCTCAGCTAATCTCTGACAACTGGGCAGAGAGTCGTTTTTTGAAGTGGGATCTGAGAGTTGCACCTCCATGTCTGCAACATTGAAAAAACCAGACACACCTGTAAAATCCTAGCAGCTTTTATTCAAACTGTCCAGTTTTTGGTGCCCCCCCCCCACCTTTATACATCAAGACTCTCTCTTTACCCTCTTTGAGGATTCTGGGGCAATATAAAAAAATCCTTGGAAGTGGGGTCTTAAAATAACGAGGTGCTGTGTTAGCTCAAGGCTGGTCCTGGTTTCTGTGGCAAGTCTGAGTTACTGCTTGTGGACCTCATCTCTCCCTGTGTCCTGATCTAGTGCTGCTCATACTTTGATGTATACATGGATCACCTGGAGATCTCGTTAAAATGCAGATTCTGGGTCAATATGTCTGGGGTGGTTTCTGAGATTGTACATCTAACAAGCTCCTGGGTGAGGCTGTTGTGGTGTCTGGTCTTGGTGGTTGATCTGCACTGAGTCCTACAGTTTGAATAGCAAGGCCCAGGAACATATTGTTTCTGAGTTGGGTGCGGGAGAGCATGGATGTGCTCCTGTGACCCTGTTACTCCTGCTGACCCTATATTATTCTGAGGCGATTGAGACATAAATGGATTTTTTGGGGTAATGACTAGATTTTTTATTTTTTGCCCTTTCTCCTTCTGGGATCCCTTTCTGTCTTCTATTGGTGCCCATATCTTCTACACTCCCCTTCATCTTCTTTCTCTAAGAACGATGGGTGAGCAATCAGAAGACATGAGTCCATGTCCTGGGCACTTTTACATCCAATCTCTGTTTACTTATTTGTAAAAACAATCACAGACCAGATGATTTATAGACTCACCCACAAGTATTTACATGTCTATGAAGACACTACTGTCATTGTCTGCTGTTGTATCCATTCCTCTCCAGGATGATTGCCCTGGATTCACACTTATCTCTAATGGTGGAATGAAAAGTTTAAATCCCTGAAAATGGATTGCTTTCATACCAAATAGGTAGTGAGTGGGGAAGATGCCCTTCTTAACACCTTTAAATTTTCTGTATAAAACTTCCTCTTCCTCCAAAGGATACAACTGGTGGTTTTGGATGGGAATAAGAAAAAAGGAAACAATTCTACTGTGTTTTCTTTTTTTCAGGACCATCATTCAGACTTCTTTAAGAGCGATAGGGAGATGGTGGGTATGAAAGTGCAAAGGTCCTGAGGACACCTATCCATGGTTCTGGAATGACACCCTGACCCAATGGGAATCAAATCTATTAATTATAAAGGAACAAATAGGTGACTCATGAAGTCTTTGCTAGGTGATAGGCATCAGGAAGCATAGCATTTTCTGTTATAAAGTTCACAGAATTAATTAATCCAATTACACACTGTGAACATGGTCTCTGTCCCATCTTCTCTACCTCATTCTGATGAGCAACTTCCTGAGATCAGTGGGAAAAAATAATTCTTCCAGAGATGAGAAGAGTGAGAATATGTGGCTATCTAATCTGAAGAAATATTGATTTAAAAAGGAAATAAAGGAGGAAGAATTTTTTTTCCATTCTTTTCCCACATGGTGCATATATACTGCCTCCACAAGACATGACTCAGAGCTGCCTCTAGGACCGTGAGTGTGCCTTATAAGTGTCTTTGAACATATTAAGTCCTTAAACATTTTATATGCAATGAGGTATTAACGGAGGACCTTGATGGTGAGGGCTTATTACCTATGTAGCCTAAGTGCTAGTCATCAAAGAGAAAGCAACTGTAGCTGCTGGGACAGAGAGCCTACGTGTGAAAGTCACCAGTGCTCTTTCCAGTGGCTTGCGTGGCATTTACTGCCTAGTTCTGCTTCCTGCCCCTGGAACCTGAGTCCTTGATCTATGCTAATGGATCCAGAGCTGGGGATGGACAATAGGGGGCTCAAAATGGAAAACCCTATGTCCCAGCTTACTGAGAGCAGTATGGGTTTGAGCCTTTTGTCCTGGTGTCTTTTCTATTTAACATTTTCTCAAATTTTTCTTTTTTTCCTTTCTTTTAAGATTTTATTTATTTATTTGAGAGAGGGGGAGAGAGAGAGAGAGAGAAGCAGACACTGAGCAGGGAGCCTGAATGGGGCTCAATCCCAGGACCCTGGAATCATGACTTCAGCCGAAGGCAGACGCTTAACTGACTGAGCCACCCAGGCGCCCCTTGAATTTTTCATTTTTTAATGAAGTGTTATAATTAGAAGTTACATTTAAATAAGTTGGGATGGATTTCAGTAGACCTCTACTATGTACTTCCAACTTCTGCCACGGTTACAAAGTTTTGAGATTCCTGTGTAGAGAACAGAATTCTTTAACAAATGATTAAATCTGAAAGACAATTAGCAGCAACTCATTTCTCTTTTCCAACCCTTTCTAGATGTAAGGTAACAACTATTTTCCTTTCAAAGACAGCATGGAGGATGCTTGCAGGCAAACCAAATATGCTCACATGAGAGGTTAGGGGAAGTCAACTCTTCCCAGTTTTGGATGGTGGTGAAAGAAGCATTTGAAACTGTTGCCCTTGCTAGCTTTATTTGCACTTCCCAGTACTGCCATAATCTTGGCTGTGACCTGTGACATTCAGAAAGTTGCCAAACTGCCACTTGGTGGGGTTTGGGGTCAGTGGGAAACCAGAAATCATAGGTTAGGTGAACATGAAATACGTGTGGGAAATAGAGACTATTATTCTGCTACAGAGTGTTTAGAAAGTTATTGGAACATTCTTGCTATGATTTATTGTTTATAATTTATTATATGTTGCAAGTCAACAGCTGCTTATTTTGTCTAATGATGTTTTTGTAACATTCACAATAAACCTTTAAAACAGAAATGAGCTGAAGAACAAGAGTGAATGCTTAATAATAAATTAATTGTTGAATTTCTATTTCTCAAGAAAGTTGATAATGAACTTTTAATTTGCTCAAAATTTTACCCACATTTGTCACCCACCATGGGAACTCTAGTAATAAAACTGGCCATAAGAAAGCCAGAATACAAAAATCTTCTGAAGTAACATCAACAACTATTACAAAACTCAGTCATTATTTGGTGGACACTATGCCCAAAGACAATGGTTTAATAGGTGTAGCTGTAGAAGACTTAGTTACATATCATGACTTTTCATTTAGATCAAGCTACTGCATTTCTAAATTAATTAAACTAATATTTACTTCCAAGTAATAGTTGTTAATGTGTGAGTTCCATAAACCAAAGGACTTTGCAAACAAATTATGCCAGTTTAACGTCCATATTACTAGGTATTTTGATAGAAAACTAGTTAACTAATCTAATTTAATGTCAGTATTTTTGTCATTTCTGATGCCCATGAGTATTTAAGCCTTTAAAAAAACACTCATTGTTTTAGTGGGATTTTTAAGAAGGAACAGAGTGAAACACATTGGTCTCCAGAGCAAGGAGGTCTAGGTTTGGAAGTGGCACAGTGTCACATCTGCACCATTCTCTAGGTCAAAGCAAGGCATGGAGCCAGCCCGGGTTCAAAGGGTGGAGAAAGAGGCTCCACAGTTGATGGAAGGTGTTCTAAAGTCACATTGCAAGGGGACCTGGATAAAAAGAAGACAGGAATTGTGTCCATTTATCAAACTGCCAAAATTTTTCCTCTTGAAAGTTATACCTACAAATATTATAGATTCTATGTCCGAAATGTGTCTTTAATTATTATTCCCCTTTCCATTCCCATGGTGCTGTCACAGGTTAGGGAAGCCTCATCATATCTCCCTTTAATAGATTCTTACCTATCCTCCTTGCATCCAATCTGACCCACTTCAAACCATCCTCTTGAATCTGAATTTTACCTAATCTGAATATATCACTCCATTGTTTAAAAGTCTTTAATGGTTCCTCATAATCTAGGAGATGAAGTTGTTCATAATCTATGAGATATCTTGGCATTGTAAGGTGCTTCACAGTCTTGTGCCTGTCTCTGTTTCCAAATTTCTTTTCTGCCACTTTCCAAAATACTTCTTTGGTTGACAGCTGATTATCCTACTTGTAATTCTCCAGATTTGCTTCTTAATCTATGGAGAGTTTACAAATATCTGTCCTGTTGCCTAGGGAACAAAAATCCCTTATTAACCCCAACTCCTCACTTCGTTAACTTTTCTGTTGGGCAAACACTTATCCTTCAAAGTCTAGCTCATGTGTTATTTCCTCCAGGAAGCCTTCCTTGTACCCCCAGATTGAGAAGATCCTTTCTATGTGCTCAATAATCTTCTGAATAATTGTATGGTAGCAGTTGTCATGCTGTATCACAACTAATGGTTTACTTCTCTAGCTTGCTTACTAGACTATGAGATCATGGAAGTCAGGAACTACATCTTGGACATCTGATTATCTAGTTCTTATTATAGTGTCTAGCTTGAGGGATATCTGTGTTTTCTTTCATAGGGAAATGAAATTAGAATACATGTAATTACACAAAAGGTAGAAAATTTAAATTAACTCTGCTTTGAAGTATACCAACTCTCTGTCCTGTAATTAATTATTGCTTCTAGAAATTCATTTAAAATTTACAAACAAGGTAATAATGCAATTTTTCAACAAAGAAGATTATTACTTGCTTGTAAGTAGAGCAGTAGCTCAACTATTAGTTCAAGTTTTAGTCTACAACATTTAGAATTCAGGTCAGTTCTTTGATTTGTGCACTGAAAGGTTTCTGCTATGGAATAAAAAGTGGGCTCTCTAAAGATGTTCTTGGTGGCAGAGGGAAGGGGGTGGTAAATTTTTTATAAGAAAAAGGTGTTAACAGACAAGTTTTAAAATTTTTAATATTAAATCAGGTAATACTTTAAAAAAATAGAAGAAATCATTATCCAGACTTAATTTATGGTGTCATTTTTTATATGTACATCTTAATTCCTCTATATAGAAAATGTTACCAATACACCTTAAATTCTCCCTCATTCCATTCCTCTCATTCTCCCCTAGGTATAAAAATTTATTCATTCATCTGTTTGTCCAAAGATTCCTACCATTTATCAGGCACTCTTCTAGGTGTGGGGAATAGCTGTAAATAAGTCCCTGTCCTCACGAAATATACAGTCTAATTTCTGATTGTAAGCTCCACTCATCAAATCAATGTATGTCATATCTGTGTATCTATATATTTACCATATGTGTATGTATTAATAAATTATATGTCATATGTTACACACATTAAAAGTTATGTTGCTTATTAATATATGAACTTAGCATAAATTATATTAAATGACATATTATACAAATGATATACTATCAGAATGGCTTTTCCAACTTTTCCCCTCATAATTATGTTCTGTGATTTTCCTTGTTCATCTACTTAGTTCATTCATTTTATAGTATTTCATCATATATTTAGACTATATGTAATTTTTCCATTCCTTTCCTGGTGGATTAGTAAGGTTGTTTTTACTGTTTCGGTATCACAAATAGTACATGTGTATCTTTGAATGTGCCTCTGGTTGCATATGAGTACATTTCTCCTGGAAAGCAACATAAACGAAACTGCTTGGTCAAAGGTCATGTACAACTTCAACTTTTAGGAGTTGCTCCAAAAAAGTGGTTAGAACAATTTACATTCTTATTACAATGTATGATTCCATTTCCCTAATCACCACCAAAACCCTAGTGATTTTCCCTTCAATGTCATGGGTGACTTAGAAATACTTTCTTTGTTTACTGGTCACTTAATTTTCTCTTCTGAAAAATTCATGTTGATATTTTTATTCAGTTTCTTATAGGATCATTTGTCTTTTTTGTATTGATTTGTAAGATTTATTTTATTTTAAAAATAAATTATGGATATTCATCTTTGGTGGTTATAAACTTTTAAAGCCTTTCAAGCTGTGCTTTAACTCTAACTTTCCTTATGATGTCTTACATTGTACATAAGGTTTTTCATTTTTAAAGTAGTTCAATTTCTGTATTTTTCTTCTTTATGTTTTATACATTTTGCTTCTTCTTTATTAAATTTTTTAAATCCCTGTCATGAAAATTTTCTACATTTTTTCCCTAAAGTTCCTATATTTTCTCCTAAAAGTGTAAGATTTTTGTTGCTTACATTTAGGTTTTCAGTTCATCTGGATTTTTTAAAATGATGTGTTAGATAGGGATCTAACATTATCCTTTCAATTTAGATATCTACTTACGGCAAATCCTTGACAAATCCATCTTTTCTCCTACACTTTGCAATAACACATTGAATTTTCTTAGGTGCCTCTTTCCCCTCAGTGATCCCAATGTCTTGACAGTTCAAAGTTGAGTCATATTTGTGTTTCAAATATGACAGAACTGCCTGTACTTGGAATATAACTTGGGACTTTGTTCTTTAGAGATTTGGGTAAACTTGGCTGAAATCCTCTGTGTCTGAACTTGGGTATGAGTTGCATCCTCTTGATCTCTTCCCTTTATTCATAGAGGCCCATTTAGTTTTTTCTCTTGTCAATTGTGTGCAAAATTCTATTCCCAAGCCTTGTCCCTTGTTCCTTGTTGATATTTTTACTGGTGACTTGAGAGGTTGAGTAGAGAGGTCATCCTATCCATGTCATAGCACCCTGCTTGCATGGGGTGGGCCTATTCATTCTCTTATCAGTTGATAATGCATTCATACCCCATTCCCTTTCCAAGCCTATGACTTGCGTGACAGAAAATTTTGGGACAGGTTGACCAGTTCCCTGTTCTACCTGTTTCCCTCTCAGATGCCTCCCTTAGAATTCTGGTGAATAACATTAAAAAAAAATCACATTAGATATATAAAATAACAAACTATTTTTTAAGTTATTAATTTGCTCCTCTAGAAATTGCTTTTCAACTCAAAGCAACTGGTTTACATGTTTTTTGGATACAACTATTTGAATGGAATTATAAATATTCAATGACTGTGTTAATTTTATATTGCTGCATAACAAATTACCACAAATTTCATAGATTAAAACAATATATGCTTATTATGTCATACTTTCCATGCATCAGAAATCCTAGCATAACAGGGTTGGGTTTTCTGTTCAGGGTCTCACAGGCTGAAATCAAAGTGTCAGCCAGAGCTAACGTCTCATCTGGAGGTTGAGGTCCTCTTCTGAGCTCATTCAAGTTGCTTTCAGAATTAAATTCTTTGTGGTTATAGAATGAAAGCCCCTGTTTTCTTACTGGCTATTGACTATGGTCGTTCTTAGCTCCTAGAGGTTGCCCTTAGGTTCTAGATATGTGGCTATTCACAACACAACTGTTTGCTTTCTTCCTGGTCAATGGCAGCACATTTTTTGAAGCTTCATTTTCTTTTAAAGACCATACTTGATTAGTTAGACCCAGCCAGAATAGCCCCCTTTTGGTCAACTTAAAGTCAGTTTATTAGTAACCTAATCCCAGGGGTGATATTCTATCATATTCACTATATCACTTATATTCAAGAAGAGGGGATTATACGGGGTGGGAATTCCAAGGTGGAGGGAACCTTGGAGGCCATCTTGAAATTCCATATAACACATAAGCTTGCATTCTAAATCCAGTTCCCCCCTATTTTGAATACTTGAGTAAAGTTTATTCTCCCTGGCAGGGTTTTTGAGGAAAGTCCAATAGATAGAATCCTTCCTTTCTGCTTGATTAAAAAAAAAAAATTGAGAAAGTAAACAAAAGAGCCAGCATAAGCAGAAACAAAATGTCATCTTTATTGCTGATAAAGTTGATGGGAAGAATGTAGTTTAGGCATAGAACCAAATGAGCTCACCTAGTTTAGACTTTGGGACTACTTGTCCAAAAGCAAGTTTTAATCTGTAAAGAAACCATTGCCTCAGCTAATGCAGGGTGGAGGAAGAAAGAAAGAAACCAAATCCCCATGCTTATGATAAATTAACTCCACCCATGACCAATGGGTATTGCTCACACATGAATAACTTTACTTCCAAGAGTAAGTTTTAGGACAGGCTTAAAGGGATTAAGAAAAATTCCTACTCATGGAAATCAGAGGACAAGAGAGAAAAGTTCCTCTTTAATATTTATTTATACTTTAAGTCTGTCTCTAAGGGTCAGATTTTCCCAAACTGAATAATTTTTTTTTTTAGATTTTATTTATTTATTTGACAGTGAGCGAGAGAGAGAGAGCGAGCGCACAAGCAGGAGAGCAGGAGAGGGAGAAGCAGGCTCCCTGCTGAACAGGGAGACCAATGAGGGGTTCAATCCCAGGACTCTGGGATCATGACCTGAGCCGAAGGCAGACACTTAACCAATTGAGCCACCCAGGTGCCCCCCAAACTGAATAATTTAAAAAAATAACAATGTATACCTTTTACCTTCCCACTAGAGCATCAGAAACACTGATGAAGGGAGACATAAAAAGCTATTTGGGATGCCTTAACTTCAAAGGGCATAGAAGTCTCACATAAGAACCAACAATTTAGGGGCGCCTGGGTGGCTCAGTCGTTAAGCGTCTGCCTTCGGCTCAGGTCATGATCCCAGAGTCCTGGGATCGAGCCCCACATCGGGCTCCCTGCTCGGCGGGAAGCCTGCTTCTCCCTCTCCCACTCCCCCTGCTTGTGTTCCCTCTCTCGCTGTGTCTCTCTCTGTCCAAATAAATAAATAAAATCTTAAAACAAAGAATGAACAATTTAAAGATCTGATGACATCAATCCAAGATGCACTGAAGCACAACCAGGATTTCTTAGGATGTGCAGGAGGTGCTTATGGGATTCACATTTGAACCCTGAGGGGCGAACTAGCTCATTTCATGGAGCTCAAGGTGAAAGAATCTAGGGTTTCATTCTCATTGCACTCCCATCTCTGAGCAAGAGAAACAATCTCTTTTCCTTTTGTAGAAATTTAGTTCCCCAGTGCAAAATGATTTTAATTTATCACCAAACTGAATTAAAATGACATTGGCAAAAAAGTGATGTTTTTTGCTCTACTTCAGGTTGTCAACCAGAGGAAAATTAGATTTCTCTGGACCTAGAGGAAAGAGGGAAAATACTTATGCAACTCTGTCTCACTCATTTTACCTTCCTGCTAACTCTCAGTTTCTTTATTAGTTATATAGAAAAAATATCTTGGATATTCCATAGGTTTATTACAGGGGCAAAAAGAGTTAATAAATATGAAAGTGCTTTGTGAAAAAAAAAGGTTATATAATTATCGTTTATTATCAGTTTTTATTTACATGATGACAATCCAAATTTCCAAAATCTTTTATAAAGCATGATGTGTTAAGGAAGTATCAATTCTTTTTTTTTTTTAAAGTGATATATATATATATTTTTTTTTTAAGATTTTTTTTTATTTATTTGAGAGAGAGAATGAGAGAGAGAGAGCATGAGAGGGGGGAGGGTCAGAGGGAGAAGCAGACTCCCCGCTGAGCAGGGAGCCTGATGCAGGACTCGATCCCGAAGGCAGACGCTTAACCGACTGAGCCACCCAGGCGCCCAAGGAAGTATCAATTCTATGAAACATTGATTTAGACCCCTTTTAACTTTCATCTGACAAGGTATGAAAATTCCTCTTGAGTTTTGCCAGATACTGAACAGATTTTCTAGAAGTCAAACTAACCTATAATTTGGACTTTTACATTTCTTTATAAGGAAAGTAAATAGTAAGGAATATATAAGGAAGGATCCCTCAGTTTTAGTAGTGCAAGACACAGTTGCCTATCAGCCACATTCTCCTACATTCAACAGATTTTTGATTTTCCATTCAAGTTTGTGGCACAAAGTAATGGAGAAATAAAGACAGCTTGGACATGAGAACTCCTGGAAGACTCATGCCTTCTGGATAAGAAAGGAACTTTATTTGCAAAACTCCTATTGCTATTGATGTCAGTATTCACCTTTGTTAAGTGTTCTCTATTCCATTATCAACCTCTCAAATTTTGAAAATTTAATTAAACCCCTTAAAGAATAAGTTTGTTTGGATTATTGCCTTTCCTTTAGCATCATTTGAATTCTTGAGTCATGACGCAAGTGACTTCCAGAATGTCAACAGAGTTCGATAATCTTTGATTAAACTAATTTTTTCCTGAGGATTTCAGAAAATCAAGGATTGGCAGGAAATATTATTCACGAAGCAAATACTTGGGGATGTTTACAGAAGAGCCTCAAGAAGAACAAATGATATACAGGGCTTCATGGTTTTCTCCACTTTTGAAATGAAAAAGGAAGTCCAGGGACATGCAATCAGGCTAGGCAAGACCACAGACCTAAATGCTTTACCTGACTACCCCACCACAAAGCAACTAGTAGAAAAAAATATTAAAATTTGATTGGAACCTGTAGTTAAATTGCATTGTATATTTACTATAAAACACATGCAAATATAAAAAAATAATTTTTAAAAACTACATTAAATCCGTTGTTAAGCCAAATAAGCCATGTAAAATCAAGGCCTTGGATATCTGTTTAGTTAATAATTTTGAAGTTAAACTTGTAAGTTTGTCTCTGTCTAGTTTTCTTGATCTATGAGTGAGAACTGCCTGGGTGTATGCTAATTTTATTAGCAAAGTGTTTTCCTGAGCAAGATTTATTTTGTGCATCACACATCCAGCCAGCATTTATTAAGTTCCAGCTGTAGATAAGGTACCACGAGAAAAGTTTTATGGTGATTTCCATGAGAAAATGTATCGGGGCTCTTTAAAACCAGATTTTATAGAAAGCACAACATCATTTGGTCAACATCAAATCCTGAAATTGTATAAAGCATAGTATGCAAATTTTTAGCTTCCAGAATAAACAATCTTCAGGTGGTCCCACCAATATATATCAGAATGAACAACCTACCTCCTAAAGCAGAATACCTAGTAGGAGAGAGAAAATATTTAGAATCATTCAAACATGAGAATTCCTGTTAGCAGAGGTCATTGAGAGTCACCCACTGGCCAGGCCATCCATTCAATCATTCAATTGTTGATTAACTCAGCAAATATCAATTGAGGCTCGGTATGTGGCAGAGGCTGTTGTTAAAAGAGACATAACAGTGACTCAGACACAGCCCCTGTCTTCAGGCAGTCAGGTAAATAGGCATTTGTAAGGCCTTTATAATGCAATCTGGTTAAGTGGTACAACAGTGGTGGGTCTAAGGTATTACAGAGGTGCCCTGCCTGGATGGATGTGGACCCCAGTCTTGGGTCTCTTCCTGAGGAATAGCTAAGTAATAAGGACTACCTAAATCAAGTCAATAGTGGTGTAATCCAGGTGATGGGGGAAAAGGGAAAAGTATAGCTGCAAGAGAGAATAACAAAGTCCCAAACTAAGAGAGAGTATGACACATTCAGACACGGCAAGAAATTCAGGATGCTTGGAACTTGGTATTGGTGAGAAATGAAACTGAATTGTTGGCAAGGTAGAATGAGGGCCCTTTTGAGCAAGCTAAGCTTTTGACTTTTATTCCAAGGGCATCAGGGAGCAGCACTCTGAATACTGTTATTGAATGGCTGGCCTGGCCTCAGTGGGTGACTCTCAATGACCTCTGAATATCACCTTTTTTGTGCCTGGCACTGTTGAGTGCTAGAAATTCTAATAAAGTGGAAGATCTGTGGCCCCTGAAGAACCTTTAAGTCAGCTGAGATGATAGGAGAAACAAACAAAGTTATTAACCAAGTGTTAGGCCAAGTAAGTGGTCTGACCACCAAGAGTTGGCTGCATTGTGGGTGAGAGCTGAAGAGGGGCAGGTAAATGGGGCTGATGGAGGAAGTGGGACATCTATATTTAGAGAGTTACATCCAATTGATTTCCATGTGATTCATTCTGTTTACTTTTCTTCAAGCCTGAGAGCTTAGCATCCTCCAAATATTTTGGTCTGTATAAAACATGATACCAACTCTGTGCCTCGCTATTTGTAATGCTGCTCATCCCAAGCTGCCTTGTCTAACTAGTCTAACCAGCTCAGACTATGTGAAGTGTTAAAATATCTATTTAGTGTTTTTCTTTCCATTTGTTTTATTTTTAAGTTCTCATTTTCTTTTCATAGAGGGGTGTGCAGATCATGTAGTTAAAAAATAATTGAATTTGGGTTGCATTCACCATGAAGCGAGGGGGTGAAGGACACGGGGTTTAGGAGACCCCATGTTATGCAAACAGCTGTTGAGATTCTCATTAGGGCCATTTGCTTTCTTTTTACCCTGATTCACCACATTTCAATACTATTTTTAAGCCTTTGATTAAACAGAAGCTGTTTTCTGATCAAATTAGTCCTCATTCCTCATGGTGACTACCTAATAAAATAGAACACAAGGAATGTAATTAATCAAAGCCGTAGTGGGCGCCTGGAATGCCCCGAGCCATGGTTGCAATGCAGATGCAGTCCTTCCAGTAAGAAGATTATCTCATATGGAGGGTGTGTACTCCTACATCCTTAAATTATTCTGTGCTATTCAAGTAAAAACCACCAAATTGCCTTCTTTGCAAGTACTTCAGAAAAAAGAAAATCGTTCCATTAGAGGACATTTCCATAAGCCCTGATTCAACTGCATAGTTTCTTTTTAATCTATTATTTTTGAGGAGGACCTGAGGCATAAGTAAGTCTAAGTTAGAAGACTCTCCATGGTTTGCATTTTATCTTCTTTGGGTACTTTGGCTTCCTGTAATCAGTTCGGGTATTAACCTATTGTTTCATTTACATTTTTTTCTTCATGTACAATTTCCTCATATTTCCCTAAGAAATGCCAATATCTAATTCTGCTCGATCCATGAAAAGTTTTCTTTCACTTGTAGGAGGAAATGGTCTGAAGTTACTGAAATCATTGAACATAATACTAATGAAATCTTGAGTTCATAAAGAAATCTTCCTAGGAAAGGTTATTATGGCCAGGCTGCTTATTAATTTATCTTCTCAACATTACAAGTCAAATAATTTTATGTTGGCGAGAAAACTCATTTTATATAAATTATTCAATATTCCTAATTCTAAATCAGGGATGAGTGTGTACCTATTAGAAGTATAGAGACCTAAGACTCAGCCCCTTTTCTTTCCAGTTCTAGGTGGTAATTTGGGCTCACAAGGAACTGAAAACCCATTAGGAACCTTTATAAATGGCCAAGCAAGTCTCTTTTATTCACCAAAGTGCAGGGTCTCTGGCTGTGTTTAAAAAAAAAGTGGAGGGTCCTCCTTCCTGGCTTCCACCTCAAATTAAAGACAGCCAGATAAATGGGGGCAGAGACAGCCTGATTTACTCACTAGTTTATGGGCAGAGAAGAAGAGAGGAGAAAGGGGGGTGGTGGGGACAGGGAGAAGTTGAGAGAGAGAGAATGGTGGGGGTCGGGGAATGAATAACAAGTTTTTTCTAGAAGGCAGATGGAAAGGCACAGAGCCTGCTCTTTTGTCCTGGATTCTCTCTAAACAATCAGATGAATTACTCTTCCTCCCACACATGGGAAGCAGTGAATAATTGATAAACACAGATGATGGAAATGTCCGCTTTAACATGCCACCTGCAGAGAGAAGAGAAGAAGCTCTATCACCTTTAAATGGAGATCTAGCCCTTTATGGCCCATGTTAAAAGAATTAAAGAATCAGTTCCACTCCTCTGGACCCTGCAGATTTTCATTCTTTCTGCAGGCATGGCAAAGCAAAGGAACAATCCCAATCCCCTTGCATTTAAACAAAAGATTTATTACTCTTACCCAAAAGAATGCATAGTTCAGGGCACCTGGGTGTCTCAGTCGGTTAAGCATCTGCCTTCAGCTCAGGTCATGATCCCAGGACCCTGGTATCGAGCCCTGTATTGGGCTTCCTGCTCAGGGGGAGTCTGCTTCTCTCTTTCCCTCTGCCACTCTCCCTGCTTGTGCTCTCTTTCTCTCTCTCTTTGTCAAATAAATAAAAATAAAATCTTTTTAAAAAAGAATGCATATTACAAATACCATATGTATTATCAACCTGGTTTTGTCAAACTTGATTTTGAATTTCATTTGAATAGAATATAATTTTTTACTTTCTAAGGGGTGAATCTTTCATGTAGCATCAATGAGGAAAATTGTGGAATGTGATGATCCTGGAATTCCCCTGTTTTCTGTCTCTTCTTCCTCTGACTTGAGGAAGGCAAGCAGGTGAAAATTCCAAAATGGAGAAGTAACAATAATTCAAGGGAAACATTACCTAGATTGCCCAAAGTCTATGGTAGCATGAGATGGAGAGAAAGGTGATGAATGTTAACTGTGGTTGAACTAAATAATAGATTTGGGTTCAACTGTAGGCAGAGAGGGGGACTGCCTACAAACATGATTTTAGGACTTTTGTAAAGACCGCTGTGTTCCTTAAACACTACCTCCATCTGTTCACTGATGTTCTATTAGCAACAAAAAGAGCAACAAAGACTTGTTTGGTGCTTATTTTATGTCAAGTAACATTCTAGCAATATATATTATATATGTGTGTGTGTGTGCATATATATTATCATAACTTTGTACAAAGTTATGGTTATTCCCATTTTATGGATGACGCAACTGAGAAACACAACTGGTAAGGGGCAGAACAAAAATTTGAACCCTTAAGACTGGCCCACTTTCTAGGCTCTCACCACCTTGATGTACTTTAAATGGAAATTTCCCCAGGTCAGAGAGCTCTTGGTCTGAGATTCACACCGAGAAGTAAACGACGTACATCAACTTCTTCCCAAAGAGGAGTGGATACAGGGGAGGTAGAGCTCTGGGACATTTGTAGTTCAGTTTCTGTATTTTCTTTTCTTTTTCCTTTTTTTTTTTCCTTCCAGGTTCTGTATCTTCTAATGCCTATTACGATTTCTTGTTTGGGCTATAAGTTATCTAGAAATGTGTTTTAAAATTTTTAAATATTTAAAGTTTTTAAAAAGTTATCATTTAAAAAATTAGATTTCAAACTTTATTGCCTTGCAATGAAACCGCAATTCTTGGGCTTTATTGGAACTTATGCTGTGGCTGAGAATCTTACTGAGAATTTTATTCTTTAATTTTTATAGAGGGTTCCATGCATGTTCATTAGCTCAGGTTTGTCAATCATGTTATGTTAATTGATTATTATGAATAACAATATACATATTAATGCCTATAATTTTGGAAGATATGTTAAGTAGGTCTTTTTGTTTGTTAGCCTGAGGAACTCTGAAATTTAGTTCTCCTTTCATGCATAAAGATGAAATACCCTGATAGTCTGATAGAATCATTATCCTAAAACAATATGTATGAATTATTTTTGTCATGTCAGCATGGAATTATTTTTACTTATCCTGCTCAAGACTTGGAATATTCTGAATCTGGTAACTCACTGTTTTTTTTTTTTTTTTTTTATCAATTCTGGATAATTCTCAGCCATTGCCTGTTTAAATATCCCTCTCCCTTGTTCTTTCTTCATGTGTCAGACTCCAATAGATAAATAAATGTTAGAATTTTTCTTTTTTCCCTTCATGTCTCTTAATAGTTAAGATTGTAAGCTCCAGAGTCTACTTGTCTAGGTACCAATTCCAGCTTTGCTACTTTCTAGTAGTGTGACTTTGGGCAAGGTATTTCATTTCTTTTTGTCTTAATTCCACCATCTGTAAAATGGGATCAGAAGAGTATCTAACTTACAAAGTTGCTGGGAGTAAAAAGAGTTAATACAGTTAGAAAATTTTGAAAAATACCTGAACCTAAAAAGTACCATATGAATATTTGTTATTATTGAATCTGCACTTCATTATGGGTAAATTCTTCAGATTTATCTTCCAGTTTACTAATTTTCTCTTGAGCTCTATCTCATTTCTTCTTTTTTTAATTATGCCTGATTGTGGGGGTAATAAAGCTCCCTCTCATGTTTTATAGTTTATTTTTTATTTTTTAGATACTTATATTCTATATATAATCATTCCAATATCATATTCTTGGGGGATTTTATTCTGCTGCTTATTTTCTTTAATTATTCTCACACATGACAACGTCATATTTCCTCTTTTTAAAAAAATTTTGGATTGAGAGCTCATGGGCAGTGCGAATTTATCTACTCTACTATGGGTGTGGAGGAGGTGTATCCTTAAAGAGGGAACTTATTTGTTTTATCCAATATCCTGAGGGATTACCAACATAAGAAGGGGCTTGGGGTTTTTCAGGCCAAGCAAAGAGTGTAAATCTTAACACCAAAGCCCTCTGAGGGCAACTTGTGGTTATGAATTCTCAGAGAAGATTTCCCTCCCCAGTTAACAGCTAGAGCAGGGCAGACACATTTCTTTGGTAAGCAGGTGGGTTTTTCTTTAGTCTGGGAAGGGTTCCTGTAATGGTTGGAAGTCTCTGTTCCAGTTCTGTGTCTTCACAGGGGTCTCATTTGGGAGCCCTCACTTAAAAGGTATCTAACGGGCCATCCTGCCAAAAATAGAAGTTGTTTCTACTATCTCAAAGGGCACCAAAAAGGCGAAACGGGATTCATAAAGAGAGGCTGGAAGTGTCGAATATAATTATCAACTTCTTTATTGAGTCACAGCTAATCTTGATGGTCTATAAATTAAACAGTTCTGACCTTCAAGCACATGAAGCACAGGTAAGGGAATGCCTTGCTCATCTGGTATTTCATAACTATATGTTAGGTAGAATTATTGGTTCTTTGGATGGCAGAACACAACACAAAGACATTCAGAAGCAGAACTTTTTGTTCTTTGCAGCTCTAAACAAGAGAAGGCTGCCACACAGAGGGCTGCCCCTGGGGACAAACTGGAACTGTAGGAGGCATCTTCTGTGGGGAAGTGGGGAAGAGTTAGCCAGGTTTCACAAGAGCTTTTTAGGGATTGGATATTTTGACTAGTTCTGCAGAGCAAAAGAAGGAGACATCCCTCAGGTATCTGAGGGCCTCTGGCAGTTGGGTATGTGAGTATTGTGGCCCAGGAGTATTAGGGCCTAAAAGGGGGCTAATTGGGTTGGAGGCTTGGTAAACTGCCCAGGAAGAGGAATTGAGAGTCTTTAGCTATGACTTCAAAACTGGGTCAAGATAAGCACTGTTGGAATATTATGTTACATCTGGGAAAGCTGGGAAGAGCTGAGGTGCCATCTGAGTCTCATCTTGGAAGATTGTTAGACAAGGACACGCCAGGCAGGATGACAGTATGGAAAAGGTGCAGAGGAATAAAAGGAATGACATGTTTAGGGATATCACAGCTCACTGAAAAGTGTGGGGAAGGAATGGGGAACTGAGACTATGTAAGTGTAGGCAGGATCATATCAGAAAATGCCTTGTGGTCAGGAGTTTACCTTTTATGCTTAGTGAGAACCCAACTTTTCAGACTAGAGCAAGAGATTTCTGAGTGTGCTGTGGAAATCAAAACCAAAGGGAAAATCTGACATACATTTCAGGGCATAAATTTTGGATGAAGATTTGGGAAAGGAAAGCTTTTAGAGATATTAAAACAAACCCAGATATAAATGGAAAAAAAAAAAGCCTATGACAAAAAAAATACATTCAAAGAATTTCACAATTTCATGAATTTCTCATTGCGTTATGAAATTCCCTTTTCAGGGCCTGTGATGTTTCTCTCCCACCAGGACTCTCCTTTGCCCTGTCATGCTTTTGTATTGTCACATCTACTGAGAAAATCATCAGTGTATCTGTGGTCTCGGAGTTGTTACTTCCCTTATGATCAAGGGCTGACTGGTTGAGAGAAACTCTGTGGAGGATATTGCTTCTTGAAACTCTGAAATCCGTGGTCTATATCTCATTAATGTTTTCTTATTTTCTGTGAGCCTTCTGGCCATGCACCATTGACATTTTATGTCATATCATCTCAATTAATGGAACAACTGACATCTTCCTTTTGCAACTTGAGATCAACTTTAAATCAAACAACCCACATGGACAACCTAGTGTGACAGGGTCCCTAGGGATGAGGGTCTCTGGAGGCTGTTGTAAAAACACCCAGCAAATAAATAATAATGGGGAATAATTACCTTGGGAACAGCTAGGACTCACTGCTCTTTAAAAGCTCTGCACAAGGACTTGTGTAGGAGGAAACATGATGAAGTGGAAAAAAGCTAGAGCGAATAGATCAGTTTTTGAATCCTGGCTCCTTGCTTAACTGATGTACAGTCCTCAGGGAAATTAATTACATAAACTATCCAAACTTTACTTTCCTCATATGTAAAAAAAAAAGATAATCATGAGTCTCTTGTAGAGTTGAAATGAAGAATAAATGATAAAATATATAAAAAAGCACCTGGATCACATTAGTTTTTTAATTAAAAAACTCTTATTCCAGGATACTCTCTTAGGTAGTTGCATTTCTTTGAGGTGTGTTACTCATTTTTCTAAGCCAATGGATGCTCTGTAAAACTTTAAGGTGGAACTAGAAAATCCATAAGGTCTCTTTTGGCATGCATGTCCACACACACATATATTTCCAAATAGATCTAATGGCTATGACACCATTTTTAGTATAGAGACCTTCATTTTTTCATGATTTGAAATATCACTGAATAGAAATTATCATAGGTATGCAGGCTTGTTTCTCAATTCTCTATTTTGTATACTTGACCTATTTGTTTATTTTTGAATAAAAATTGAATAAAATAAAAATTGAATAAAAACTATAATTTAAAATTTATCACAGCCTTATAATTCTCTTTGGTATCTATTAAGCAAGTGATTACTTGCTTTTATTGTTCCTCAACAAAAATTTCTTGGCCTTTTGTGCACATTTTTCTCTTCTAGGTGAATTTGAGAATCTGCTTACCAAGTTCCACATCCTACTTATAAGCATAGTGTATCTCCTTAGAGCATCTTTTCTACTCTTCATAAAAGTATTGCACACGTTTACTGGGATTTCTTTTCTACGGGTTTCATAGTTTCTGTTATGATTGTGATTGTGATCTTTTTGTTCTGTTGTATTTCCTAACTGATTACTGCTAATTCTAATGAGAAGCAATGAATTTTGTCCACTTTTAAAACTTTCTTATTAGTTTTTACAGGCTTTTTAAAATTATTATTAGATCCTCTTGGGCCTTCCAGGTAGACAATCATATCATCTAAAATAATGAGGTTTTGATTTCACTGTTTCCAAAATGAATACATACCTTTTATTTTTTTCTTATCTTTTTCATTGGCCAGGATAGCCAACAAAATGTCAAAAATCAGTGGTGATGATGGGCATCTTTATTATATTCTCCATTTTGATGAACATGCTTCAAATATTTTACCATTAGGTAAAATGCTTGCTCTCAACTTCTGTTGGGCCACATTTATAAAATAGGTAAGTTTCTTTTTAGTCTTCATTTCCTAAAATTATTTTAAAAAATAGAAACATGTTGAATTGTATCAAATGCTAAATAGAACCTATTAAGATCTATTAAAATGATTGTATGGATGTCTCCTTTAATGTATTAATGGATGTAATTAGTTCCATAGCTTTTTGTTTGTTTGTTTGTTTTGTTTTTTCCTGATTCCTATTTGATTTTAGTATCAGGGTTGTGGCAATTTTATTTAATGATTTGGAAAATATTCTATCAAATTTTTATATTGTGGAACAGAATATAGAAATTGATAGAACACAAATATTATGTTTTCTATGAAGACTTGTAAAAACCTAGCTATGAATTTATGAGTCTGATGCCTTTAAATATTCTGTAGTAGTCCTTTGACCAACTTTTCATTTTCTCCAGTATCTATTCCTCTATCCATGTTTTCTACCTCTTATTGAGTTAAATATATATATTTTAAACTTTCTGAGAAGAGCATCCTTTTCATGTGTATTTTCAAAAGTTTTGGATAAAGAAGGTGTGGTATATATACACAATGGAATATTATGCAGCCATCAAAAAGACAAAATCTTGCCATTTGCAACAACGTGGATGGAACTAGAGGGTATTATGCTAAGTGAAATAAGTCAATCAGAGAAATACATGTATCATATGATCTCACTGATATGAGGAATTCTTAATCTCAGGAAACAAACTGAGGGCTGCTGGAGTGATGAGGGGTGGGAGGGATGGGGTGGCCTGGTGATAGACACTGGGGAGGGTATGTGCTGTGGTGAGCATTGTGAATTGTGTAAGACTGTTGAATCACAGACCTGTACCTCTGAAATGAATAATACATTATATGTTAAAAAAAAGAAGAAGATAGTAGGAAGGGAAAAATGAAGGGGGTGAATCGGAGGGGGAGATGAACCATGAGAGACTATGGACTCTGAGAAACAAACTGAGGGTTCTATAGGGGAGGGGGGTGTGGGGATGGGTTAGCCTGGTGATGGGTATTAAAGAGGGCACGTACTGCATGGAGCACTGGGTGTTATACGCAAACAATGAATCATGGAACACTACATCAAAAACTAATGATATAATATATGGTGATTAACATAATAAAATAAAATTTTTAAAAAAAGAAAAAAGTTTTGGAATAAATCTTGCCATCCCATTTTGTCTTATAATTTTTTTAGGGGTGGGGAAGTGCAGAGGGAGAGAAAGAGAATCTTAAGCAGGCTCCACCCAGCATGGAGCCCAGAGCACGGCTCAATCTCACAACTCTGGGATCATGACCTGAGCTGAAATCAAGAGTCAGATGCCCAACCGACTGAGCCACCCAGGCACCCCTTATCAAATTATAAGATAATTTGAGAAATCTTACCTGAACCAATAGATAAGGTCTTTAAGACCTTGGATTATTCTGTGATTCTGTTGGGAAAACTCCCTTTTTCTGGGGAACCTCTTTTAGAGCTGCATGGGTTCCTTCAAATGCGAACCACTCCATTAGAACCAGAACTGTCTCCCACAAGAATGCAGATTCATAAGGGCAGGGGCATGGGCCTGCCTGGCACATGGGACACCCTCATTAATATTTGCTGGTGAGTCAATATTGCAGATCGGTATCAACTGTCCCATCTTATTCTGACAACTTTTCTCCCTTTTTGGAGCCTCGGTGACTGTACTTTTGTATTTCTTTTGTGATTATAATGGCATTTGGGAAAGAGGAACATGAGTTTAGTAAGGCGTCTTGAACTGGCCATCTGTGACGACCACACAGCGGCTGTGGTATAGCCCATCGCGAACCCTCTTAGGCGGTATTAATACCCGGCCGTGGAGACACCCTGTTCCTTCAGGCAGGATTAGTCTTTTCTTTTTCATTATATTCCTCCCCATCTCCACGATTCTCACATAGTCACAGAGAAACAAGATCACTCCATTAAAGATCCATTCAGCATTCCTTCTCAACTTAAGCCTCTATGTACAGTCCCTGATCATCTTGACTTTTCTTCGTGATCTTTCTCTCCTTGGAAGTAGGACTCTGGCGTCCCCCCCACCCCCTAGATTCTCACATTATCTCTTCAAATGCCATGCTTCCTTTACAGTGTGATCAGGTCTAGATCAGATCCAAATTGAAAACTTCGTATTGTTGGATGGCCAGTCCTCCTCTGTAGCTCCGTTCTGAGCACTGAGGAAGAAAACCAAAATTCCTGTGTTTAGAGGAAGCCAAAGGCCACACTATTCATAAAGAAACAAGAAAGTAAGCAAGCAAACATACCAAAGCAAAATTCACAAAAATATAACTGGTTAATGAATATAGGCACACTGTGTGTGAGCATTCTCTAAGGCATTTTTACAACTTTCTGTACATTTGTAATTATATCACAATAAAAAATTGCTAAACACAAGTAAGTTAAAATTCTCCAAGCATGTACACATAGGGAAATACTAGAGTGTATCAGTTATGTGGAAGGACTTTTCTTCCTTATCTCCTCAGCTTATTTCCCTGACATTTATAACCAGCTGGTCCAGGGTAAAATGCAGGTTGGTCCCAGGCTTCGGAGGTGGACGGAGTTAGGTATAACTACTTGGGAAGCTATTAGGCTAACACAATGGGATAATATAGTTAATAATCTCTGACACTCTCCTCTTTGACTCAGAAATCTTTCCCTCCGTTAAAAGATAGGTTCTGCGAGAATGCTAATCACCAGTGAGAATTGTCTGAAATGAGAGAATGCACTCTTTTTTCCTCTAGTTGTTATTTTTGTATTATAGATCCCTGGGTATCAGAATAAATTCCCAACTGTTCTCACGTAGTCCTCCTAATTCCAAAGCTGAAGAGTCAGGGTAAATGGCTCCATATGAAGTGTTACAGCCAGTAAAACTCTTTAGCGACAAAACCACCAACAGAGGGGGTAGTGGACGTACTGTAAACTCAGGTGCATCAAGGAGAAGATTGAGGCATCCACCTCCCAGGACACTCAAAATGTGCTGTATATGACCACCACAGAGCCTGGGAAGATGCTTAGATATGAAGAATGATCTTACAAAAGGGCTTTATGACAAAAGAGGAAAAGAGGGGAGAGTGGTCACCGGCAGCTGGGGGCCTTATTTCGGCAGCAGCCCTATATTAAGTCCCTAGAAAGGGGCAGCAGACACAACCATGCCAGCCAACAAGCAAAAGGACCATAGCTATAGTTTCCGAATGAGCAAAGTGCTGCCCTTCTCTGAGGCCGAGCCTGGCCCTCCAGGCCCTCGGTCACATTCTGAAGTGGAGGACTGAGCTGGAGACAGCCCCAGAAGCTGAGCCACATCCAGCTCTGAGCATGCTGTCTTCCCATGAAATGCCAGGGAAAGTGAAGACGGTAGGGTGCAGGCGCAGTATTGTTAGGAGATTCCTTTTCAGAGGAGATCAGGCTCCAGAAGAAAGTTTAATGGAAAAAAAAAATTATTCTTTGAAGCCAGACTAAATGCTGAGGTTCTGTTGAGAGTTTTCTTTTGACCTTTAAAGACAGTCCATCGCTAATGAAGAGCTCTCTTTTTTTTTCATGGCAAAAGCAATCTGCTAAACAGGACGTGAGATGAAGAAGAAAAAGATCACTTGAGTGCATATGACTTGCAGAAACAACAAAACAAAACACAGAAGCAAGTGCGCTTAGAAGCTTTTCTTTTTACAATTTTGGAAGCTGGTTGCTCTAGTGGGCGTGAACTAATCTACACCTCATTTGTATAAATTTATCCGCGTTTCACTTGGAATATTTCCCCCTCCCCTAATCTCATTCTTATGAATGAAGGATCAATATATAAAATTGAATTGAGTAGTTGAACAGTTACTCTCCTCTCAGGATGTGGTAAGTTCTTCAAGGGCCGTGTCTCGCATGCCTTCTTCGCTGCTGGGTCTTCAGCTCTCAGAACAGTACGGATGTACACAACTGGGCAAACACGTGCTGATGAGTACCGTGCTTGGGGGACCCCACTGAAGCTCTTCTCTCCAGACCGGAGTCAGAGCCGGGGACTCCTTCATTGCTCTCCTGAGGAGTGGAACTCCGCTAGCCAACAACTTTCAGAAACACCCTTCCCAAACCCTCCATCAATCTCCAGTTTTCTAACGTTTTTTTGTTTTTGTTTCCCCCCTTCTTTATTACACAAGTTTTCAGTTTGAAAGTTTTAAGAGTTGGCTGATCTTAATCACTTAATTAGAAATTTTAACATTGGCGTCTCTTGAATCTAACATTTTCATGCTTTAGCTAAAATTGAGACAGAAAGTCTCATTATAACATAGTATATAGTATCTTAGAAGTTTAATTTGCACTTCGTTAACTGTGAGTGAAGTGCATTTAAAAATACTGATAGTTCTGGGGTGCCTGGGTGGCTCAGTCTGTTAAGCGTCTGCCTTCGGCTCAGGTCATGATCCCAGGGCCTTGGGATTAAGCCCTGTGTTGGGCTCCCTGCTCCGCGAGAAGCCTGCTTCTCCCTCTCCTACTCCCCCTACTTGTGTTCCCTCTCTTGCTGTGTCTCTCTCTGTCAAATAAATAAATAAAATCGTAAAAAGAAGTACTGATAGGTCTTGTGGGTGTGTGTTTCTGAGTGTGTTTAAAAAATGTCTTTTCATATCCTTGGTTAGATTTTGTGTTTTGACCTTCCCTTACTGATTTGTGAAAGTTTTTATATGTTAAAGAATAAGCTCTTTGTCCTGTATCCAAAAGGAACAGAGACTATTTTATTCACATATCCCTAGGGAGGTACTAGGCACTACATAAATATTTGTTAAATGAATGAATGAATTAATATACACTCAAATATTGTTCACAGGGAGTTTTCCATATATAATTCTCTTCATTCACATCGTGAAACCAGGGCTACTGGCAATATGAGAATAGAGGTAAAGACTGTGTGTACATTTGAATCAATAGTCATTACCAATACACATAAGACAATACACTTTTATTAACAATTTAAAAAATTAACCTGTGAACATACTGTAGGGTTTTGTTGTTGTTGTTGTTCTTGTTGTTTTAGTAGGCACCACACCCAGCACAGAGCCCAACATTCTGTAGGTTTTTGATCATCTGACCCACTTTGAAAAGGCTTGAAGGTGTTTTCTTTTGATCAAATACAGAGCATAGTTAGTTATAGCTGGCCACAGTGCTGAACGTTTTACATGTATAACAAAGAAGCTTTACTTGGGAGCTTCCCTTATCAGTAAACTGGTTTATCATCCTGTTCTTCATTCACCTTTAGGTCCCGAAGAAGTGGGCAAGTTGAATGTCACTTCCAGAAGGAGGTTAGGACATTGCGATGTTCCAGACAAAAAAGTAAAGAGCTTGTGTGAAGACAACATTGATGGAAGATGATGTTTTTTGAGCTCTCCCTGAACCATTGTTCCAAGGAAGGCCACAGTGAGAAGGGTATTCTATGGGATGAAATAAATTTGAGACAAGGGCTTTGATCTTATTCTCTTTTGAACCCTTGGGAGGAGACTGCTATGTGGTTGGCCCCATATATGTTCAGGGGAATGATAGCATAACAAGAGAATGGATTACTAGCCAGACGAGCTAGCTTTCTTGAGCTGCACTCAGCTCCAGCAGGGACTGCTGAGGACCTAGAAGTTCCTACAAACCCTTACACTGGTGGTGATAAGAACAACTCAGAATTTTCTAAGGGTACAGTTGCAAGGACAGAGAAAAATGGGAGTCACAACCAGGTATCACAGCAAACCTACACACTGAAGCAGGGCCCAGTAAAGAAATCCTGACTGATCCAGAGAAACAGATCACAAATAAGTCAGCTGCAGACTTGAGCAGTGGGTGACAGTAGACCCAGCCAGACCCTGTCACTTGTCCCCCCACAGAGCTCAGGTGTGGGCAAGACCAGACCTGCCATAGAGGAAGATCAGTGAATACCAGAGCTTAGTACCTGGCCTTGTATCCCCCTTCCCTGCCAATGTAAGTCTCCCTAGAAGTCCATCTTGCAGGAGAGGAGTAGCGGGGAGGATTTGACAAATAATGTTTACATGAAATATGCTGTTACCCAAAAGAGACTTCCAAGCTGGAAAGAACTGAGACCTTTTAGACCACAGAAGTTAGTATTTTATTGTTTTGGAGTTTTCCCCACTTACTCATGGTGCGTGGGGGATGGGGATTCTTAAGGAAGAAGATTTCCATCAGTTATAGAAATAAGAGCACATTTTTCCCAGCATATTGATTAGTGGGGCATGTATGCTTATCTGGAAGCTGGTACACTTAGAGTATCTCATTAAATTCTTACGAAAAAGCCTGTTGGCTGGGTATTTTACAAATGAAGATACTGAAATTTAGAGAGATTAAATGTTTTTTTTATGGCCACTCAAGCAAGCCAAATAGCTAAATCTCTATTCAAGCAAGAACGGGTAGACTCTTAATCCCTATGGTATTTTGTGAACTGCTAGGTGAAGTTTCTGCAACGGTGGGGAATCATTTTTCTTCTAAGGCTTGGGCAGCTTTTGGGGTTAGCCTGGTGAGAGCGGAGTAACTCAGTCTGTTCAGCTCAGAGGGAGAGCTTTGAGTATGAGCTGGGCGCACCCGCAGTACGCGCTGTGGGGTTCTATGAATTGCTTCTGGCCGGGCCTCAGAGCGGAAACGCGTGGCAGGCACCGCAGGTTGGCTGGGCTCCTACCCTGGGTGAATGTGGCGCAGATGGTCCTACTGAGGATGAAACGGCTGCTGGGGCGATGTTCAATAGGTTAATTGTGCACGTTCTCCGATGAGTCAGCCATAATTGCTGACACCAATATGTTTGCTATTGCTGCCTCAGGGGCTTGGTGTGTGAGTCAGATGATGGAAATGAGGAGAAAGGTGGCCTTGTTTCCTGAAATTTTAGAAACCGAATAATAAGTTTTTGAACTTGGTCTGTGATCAGAATCACTTTGGGGAAAAAACTGTAAGCCAGAATGAACAATTATGACTAATATCTCTTCACACGTTGTGAAGGTAACAGAACTGAAGAGCTAATTATAATGCAACTGGGCATTAGTCTTTATGAAGGTGAATGCAATTAGCTTAACCTAATTTTCAATCTCAGTTTTTCTTCCCCAAGCACATTTTTTCTATTCTCAGCCTCAGAATGTTCCTTAGTAAGCCAAAGAAGTCCTCAACCCCGCAGGTGATCATAGGTCACCAGTGGTGGAACAGGTGGGTCAATTCAGCGTGCTGGTATCTTGTGAATTTTCTCATCCTTTCTGATTTAATTTTATTTTTTTGAATAAGTAAAGCACCTACGTAATTCAAAAGACATTAAGAAAGGTATACCCATAGGATTTTTATTTCCATCCCCATCCCTCCCACCCCGTTCCCACGCACCCACACAGGTAACCAAGTTCATTTGTTTGATCAGTTTTTTTTTAGAAAATATACACAAAAGTAGCATGAAAAAGAATAAATAAATTAATAAAAATAAATTAATTAACAATTTTTTAGCTAAAGAAAAAGTAGCATGGGAAAAATCCAGGTGTCCATCAACAGGTGAATGGGTAAAGAAAATGTGGCATATACGTACAATGGAATGCCACTCTGCCTTAACAAAGAAGGAAATGCCGCCATTCACCACAACCAGGATGAACCAGGAGGGCATTAGGCTAAGTGAAATGAGTGGGTTACAGAAGGACAAATAATGCATGATTCCACTTATATGAGGTATCTAAGATAGTCAAACTCAAAGAAGCAGAGAATTCAATAGTGGTTGCCAGGGCCTGAGTGATTGGGGACACAGGGAATTGTTCCTCAATGGGTAAAAATTTTAAGTCATGCTAGATGAATAAACTCTAGAGATCTGCTGCACAGCCTAGTGCCTGTAGTGAGCAATGCGGTATCGTGCATTTTTTTTTTGGTTTATTTATTTATTATTTTTCTTTCTTTCTTTCTTTCTTTCTTTCTTTCTTTCTTTCTTTCTTTCTTTCTTCTTTCTTCTTTCATTTTTGGACTTTCTATTCCCTTTAATTCATATCCCAGGACCATTCTATTTTAAGACTATGTTTAAATCTGACAGAAATTGTCCCCTCTCATGGCCCTTCTTTTTTAGGGTTTTCCTAGATTTTCTTGAATGGTTAAAATTCAGGTAGAGGGACGCCTGGGTGGCTTAGTTGGTTAAGCGTCTGCCTTTGGCTCAAATCATGATCCCAGGGTCCTGGGATCAAGTCCCACATCAGACTCCTTGCTCAGCAGGTATCCTGCTTCTCCCTCTACCTGTCGTTCCCCTCTGCTTGTGCTTTCTCTCTCTCTCTCTCTGACAAATAAATAAATAAAATCTTAGAAAAAAATAAAAATAAAAATGCATGTAGACTTGAGAATTAACTTATTTAGTTCCAAAAAAAATAAACTTTTAGTTTTTTATTGAGATCTCATTATATTTATATATGACCTTGGGGAAACATGACAAGCTTATGATGTTAAATGGGTTTGTTCAAGAACAAGAGTGTCTTTCTGTTGTTCCAATTAACTTTGTCTTGTTTGGAGAGCACTTTAAAGCCTTTCTTATTTGGATTTTCCAAATTTTTGTTCGTTTTCTTCTTTTCTTTTCGCCTTCCTTCCTCCCTTCTTTCCCTTCTTTCCCTTCTTTCCCTCCTTCCTTCCTTCCTTTTTCTTTTTTTAATACTGTAAATAAGGTCTACTCTCCCATTATATGTTCTAGCTGGTTATTGTTTGTATATATGAAGGTTATTAATTTTTGTATTTTACTTTTATATCTTTTTAGCTTACTGAATTCTTTACTGTTTTTATTAGTTTTAGCACTGATTCTCTTGGGTTTTTCCAGGACACTATTTCATCATCTGCAAAAAAGAAATAATGTTATCTCTTCTTTACCAATTTCTGTACTTCCAATTGCTTATATAGTGTTTATTTTATTTTTTTATTTGAGCTTCTCATGATGAGGCATATGCTTTTAAAAAAAGATTTATTTATTTAAGAGAGAGAGCATGTGCAGAGAGGGAAAAAGGGAGAGAATCTCAAGCAATCTCCCTGTTGAGCGTGGAGCCTGATGTGAGGCTCCATCTTATGACCCTGAGGTCATGACCTGAGCTGAGATCAAGAGTCAGATGTGGGGCGCCTGGGTGGCTCAGTCAGTTAAGCGACTGCCTTCGGCTCAGGTCATGATCCCGGGGTCCTGGGATCAAGCCCCGCATCGGGCTCTCTGCTCAGCGGGGAGCCTGCTTCTCCCTCTCCCACTCCCCCTGCTTGTGTTCCCTCTCTCGCTGTGTCTCTCTCTGTCAAATAAATAAATAAAATCTTTTAAAAAAATAAACAAAAAATAAAAAAAAAAAGAGTCAGATGCTTAACCAGCTGAGCCACCTGGGCATCCCAATGAAGCATAGACTTCTAGTCTGCTTCGATCCCCTCTGCTGTTACTATTAAGCTCAGCCCGCTTCACTCATTTATATTGATAGTCTGGCTCCTGAAAACATTTGAATACGTGACCCCTGTCAACACTCAATAACTTTGACATAACCGGAGCAGGTCCTGCCCTTAGAGCATCATTGTGCATTTCTCCTATCCAATGCAGGATTAGGTGGGTCAGGATGATGAGGGTGGGTCAGCACCATAACTTGGATTAGTCTTGCGGAAACCAACTATTCACTGTACCCTTTAGGGATGGATACTCCAGAAAAGTAAAGAAGGAAACCAAAATTAAGCCAGGGATATTGGAAGCAAAGGCCAAGCCCAAAAGAGAAAGAACAAGATAATAAATTAGAGACAGTCAGGAGTAAGTACTCAAAGAAGTTTGGATCAAAATAAGCGCTGACCAGAATTCTACAGGATGATTTCATTACTCATGGGTAGGTGTTTGGGGTTTTCCTTCTGTAAGCAAGTAGATACCTGGGTGTGTGGGCCTATAGGGCTGATTAGAAGTCTCAAGCTCAAGATGAGTAATAGTTACCACTATAAAATTTTTAATATTGAGTTATAAATGGGTTCTAAAATTTTTTTGCTATATTATTTTCTGAGAACAACAGCATAGAATCTGCCCTCTAGATCAGCACTACCTATAACTCTCTGCGATGAAGGAAATGTTTTATCACGTGTGCTGTGCAATAAGGTAACCTCTAGCCACATGTGGTTATTGAACACTCGCTATGTGGCCAGTACAACTGAGGAAAGTGAGTCTTTAACTGTATCTAATTTTAATCTAAATTTAAACAGACACTGTGGCTACTGACTACTGTATTGGACAGTGCAATTCTAGAACTTTATATTCTAAAAGGACAAAGGGTGAAACGTGTGGCTTACCGATGCCTGTGAGTTCAGCTGTGCCAGCCACCTGCAGCATGCATTTAAACACTAATATGACCTCTCATTTGTAGCAGATTTGTAATAAAATGTAATAATAATATAATGTGATAATAATTTATTGTAAAATATAATATTTTATATGTTATAAAGCTCTTATGTTACAGTAATATGCCCCTGTAAATTATGTTAATCCACATTACATAGCAAGGAAATGAGTTTGGAAAAAAGTGCAATAACTTCCCCAAATCATGAAAATTATTAGTTTCAAATGTATGGCTTGAAATAAGGTCTTTAGATTTCAGGTTTAATCTTCATTCTGTTACACAAAGGTGTACTTTTCAGATGTACAAATGAGTCATTAAACATGTGTTAGTCTAATAATGTTAAACATATGCTTGCCGTATAACCTGGAAATTCTATCCCTAGATATTTACCCAAGAGAAATTAAACCATGAATTTACATAAAAACCTGTGCATAAATGTTCATAGAGACCTTATTCACAATTACCAAAAACTGGAACTAATCCAAATGGCCTTCAGCTACTTAAAGGAAAAACAAATTGTGGTACATACCCATAATGGAATACTATTCAGCAACAAAAAGACCCATTGATACACACTACCACATGGAGAAATCTCAAATGAATTATGCTAAGTGAAAGAAGCCAGATTCAAAAAGTTATGTGCTGTATAATTCCATTTATTGGGTATTCTGGGAAAGCCCAAACTAATGACGTGGAATAGATCAGTGATTGCCAGACTACAAAGTGGCAGGAGAAATCTGGGAGGCTAGTGGAAATGTTCTACAGCTTTCTTATGACAATGATTGTGTGACTGTATACACTTGTCAAACTCTTAGAAATGTTCACTAAAGTGAGTGAATTTTATTATACAATAAAATATAAAATATACCTCAATAAACCTGCGGTATATAAAGTATGTTAGCATTCTATTCTAGGGAAAAGGAGAATAAGATTTGATCAGAGATGATCAAGACTTAATCAACTGGTCTGGGGTGATTGGCCAGCAATCTAAAATGCAATGAGTAAGGTGACGTGACCAGATTTCCAAGAAAGCATATCAGGAAGCTGTGGGCCCAGCTGTGAGACTTTCAAGACAGTGATGACACCCAGATGGAACCTTCTCAGTGGGGAATGGGAATGGTACACCTCTTGGTTAAAATAGGACATAGCCAGCCTTACGAACCACAAGAAGAGGGTCTGACCCAAGGGAGGCATCACCATATGTCAAGATCTAGCCCAACTCATGAGACCAAGGCAGGACGCCATTCACTACCCTTTGGACTCTCTGGACTTCCTTCTGTTCTTGCTACATGTCAAGCTGGTTTCTACTTTGGTGCCGATGCGCTGGCACTTCCCTCTGCTTGGAGACACATGAATAGAACTTCACCGATCAAGTTACCTAAATTAGCCCCTACTACTCTCCTTTCATTCCTTAGTTTGATTCTTCATAGCACCTATCGGTATCCGAGATTGTTTACTTATTTGTTCATGTCTGATGTGTGTATGTATGAATGGGTGGATGATTTCCTATCTTTATTTACTGGAGGGCAAGCTTCATGAAACATGGGATCCTATCCATCCCATTCACTACTCTACCCTCAGCCTGTAGCTGAATGCCTGATGTTGGTTGGTGCTCAATGAGTAATTGCTGAAAGCATAAATGGATTGTCTCAGAAACTGGATGGGACTGAGTTAGCTTGTTGCAGGTTATTGTGCCTGAAGCTCCCAGGGCTGAGTAGGAAGACTGACAAGCTCCAATAATTATAATTCCAGCTGGTGTGTAATTACAGATTGAGGTGAGCATCTTTAGACTGGCATCTCCAGTCTGGCTTTCTATGCTGAAAATCAAGCATGATGACAACAGGCTGGCATAGCACTTGATCCCAGTGTGCTCTGCGTATTTAACCAGTGCTCATTTCCCCAGCGTTTCACACATAGGAATCGTTCCTTTCAGGACCACGGGTATTTTGCAGAGGTGCTTCTGTCCTTTCAAATGTTTGCTCATTTTCCTGCTGGTGCTCATCTCTGTTGCTAAGACAGTTTCCATGGCAAAGGCCCACCAGCCAAATGAGGATTACATACAGTAAATATTTTAAACAAATGAACTTGACATAGGAGCAGCTCCTTTTCACCAAGCAGAAGGCAGGAGTGTAGTGGGATCAGATTGGCAACTTAGGCCGCATTTTAAACCTCTGCTATGGGACGCAGTGACTGACTTGGAGGTTTTTGCCATTGGCATTTGTGGTGAAAAAGTATTTGAAGTCCGTCCATGGTGAATGTGCATTTATGAATATTCCAATTTACCAAAAGGAGGAATATAGGAGCTATTTTATAAAATGCAAAGTTGGCGGACATTTTACAATAAAAGGATGATGTAAAATCAGCTGGAGTCCTGCTATGGGTTGCATGAAAAGTGAGATTCCTTTTAGACTTTAGATGTTAAGAAAAATAAAAAACCTGTTATGAGGAAGGAATATGGAAAGGCTTGGCTTGGCTTGATGGTGTATCATGCAGACCAAAGGTTAGATTCTTTCCACCAAGCACAGGGAACTTGAAGACTTTTCAGTCAGTTTCCCTGACAGTTATGGTCATCATGCATTTGCTAGAGCCACAGACACATCTGTTTATTTTTCTCTATAAAATAGAGATTGTGATCTTCACCTACCAATTCCACATATTTTTTCGTTGATGCTGGAAGCCGTTTATACATTGGCTAGGCAACCTTTTTCTTGTACAGAAAGAGAAGCTTGCCTCAATTAACATTTGAGAACTTGCAACTTGATGTTGCAAGCATTCAACTGATGATATCCTTCACTGCAGCTTATACATACTAAGCCAGCTCTCACATTCTCTACAATGTTTTGCTTTCTTTTTTACAGTATTGAGATAAGAATTGCTTTCTTTACGTCTTACACTTTCTTTTGGAATCTTCTAGCAATTTCTAGGATGTCCAGTCATCCCTGCTTGCCTTTATTCCAAAGAGTTACACTTTAACCTCCGTTGTATGAGGACATAAAGAGCAACTACTTAAATTTAGAGTCCTCCAGCTCATGGCAAGGATCATATGTTTCCACCTCTCCTTTATCCATTTCCCATCAACAGATATTTTTCGATCACCTACTATGTGCAAAATAGCCATGGTAGATGATACAGAAGAACATCTATGATGGCTTATAATTTACTCACAGTCCAGCAAGTTTTGAAAAATATTTCCAGCACTTAGTATACTTTTTAATCCTTCCAGCATCTTTGCAACTACCCATGTTCACTGCAGCCTTCTCTAGTATGATGTTATGCCACAAGATGCTGTGTGTACATGAGTAAGTGTCAACTTGTATTTTGAGTAAGGTATCCAGGGAGGTTTAGAATCATAGTTTCTCCCTCTCATGCTTCTGATTTTTTTTTTCTGATGCTAGGTTTAAATGAATCCTAGGACATCCATACCATGAAATACAATATAGTTATTTGGAATAAAAATGTAAATGTATATTTAGTGGCATGTAATTTGTATATTGCTGAATGAAGAAATGTAAGTTACAAAATCTATTTCAGGATAATTCCATTTATGAAAAGAATATATAAATAGATGTATGTCCAGTTACATGCATATATGTATACATTTACATTTACTAAAAAGAAGTCGAGAATATTATAGATAAAATATTCATAATGGTCATCCACTGATAGATAGCATCACAGAAGATTCAAACTTTTCTTGACATTTCCCCCAAAGAAATTTCTTTTTATTTTATTTTATTTTTTTAAAGATTTTTTTCACTCATTTATTTGAGAGAGAGAGAGTGAGCACAAGCAGAGGGAGCGGCAGAGGGACAGAGAGAAGCAGACTCCCCTCTGAGCAGGGAGCCCGACTCCAGGCTCGATCCCAGGGCCCTGGGATCATGACCTGAGCCAAAGACAGATGCTTAACTGACTGAGCCACCCAGACATCCCCTCCCCAAAGAAATTTCTATAATGAACTTATATTTTTGTGTAATGGAGGCATAAGCAGGAAATCAGGTTAAAGATACGGGGGCACACAGGGATTTGAGAGGGATTCTATGTCCCAGTGAATCTCTCCTACACATATTTGAGTCCTCCTTAAGACCTTATCCCTAGAGGAAGTAAAGACATTAGCATTTCAAAACTTGGCTCTCTTTAATGAAACAATAATATACCCAGTCTTTTCACAGTAATTACCTTTTCTCTCTAAAACCAACTTTTAAAATTCAAAGAATACCACAGTTCTTTCATACTGAATCCTATGCAGGAAAAAAGAAATAGCTGAGTGTGAAATGGGTAAGACAAGGAAATCCCTCTGAAGCTCTTCTTGCGAAGTTTTGTTAAGAGAGTGTCTGCCATGCTCTGCCTTGCTCCCAGCTGGGTCTTCTGTTCTAGTAAAGTCCAGCAGCTATGCTAGTTTTCTGCAGTATCCCCAGGCTGCCAGAGGACTTTGAAAGCTGGAAAGGACTCACCAGCTACAACAATGGTGTTCACAGTAGCAAGGTTTATTTTCCCCCAAGACGATATTCCTGGGTTTGCATACATTTGCTCTGTTCAATGAATCATGTACTCTAAATGTCACCTTGCTTCCATTCAGTGTGGCCTGTGTTCTGACTGTCCAGGGGCTTCCAGGAACAGCCAGCAGATTGATGGCTTGCTGAAAGCTCCCTCATTATCTTTCACTGTAGATTCCTTTCATGAGTAATCTCTTGTGCCCTGGATGCAGAACTCTTTTGTATGCATGCTGTGAAATAAAATCTCAGATAATGTGTGAGTTAATTTCTAACACTCTCCCTACCATTATCCCTACAATGTGACCTCAGAACTAATTGTTTATTTAATTAGCAAAGCTCGGTTTAAATGGCACTAATTGGAGAAAAATTGAAAAGTAGAGATGTTAGTATGTTTAAGCAAAGGGGTGTGTGTGTGTGTGTGTGTGTGTGTGAGGAAAGAACACTTTAGAAAAATGAGTACTGAAAAGTATATATTATTATCTTCTAAGAGATTGACTTCATTATCCTTTACTTTTAAAATGAAAGAAAAGTGCTTCTTTTCTATAATTCTTACCCAAAAGGTGCTCCCAAGACCCATATATAATTTTTCAAAAATATAAACCTGCAGGTTATAATCACCTTCTTTAGGGTAACTGCTATTTAAGTTGAATTTGGCATATGCTTCTCCTTACAAAAATCGTCTCCTATGCAAAAATCTTGAGCTCATACCAGATCTTTTTCCTATAAGTGGTTTCCTTTCCTGCAGTCACATCTGAAGGACTCTGCATCCAAAACACCTTGAAGAAGGCTCTGGGCTCCTCTGTTGTTGTTGCCATTATCTCTTCATCTGCCTCTGCCCCTTGGCCAGGAGAGGCTACAGTTCAGACTGGGGCTGTTTTACTGGGTCACGGTCATTTGGAGAAGAGTGTTGACCACCACAGCAAAGGGCTTTAAACCCAGAGCCAACAAGACTATGGCTGCTTTGGCTTCCCCCTCCTTTCTCCCTGGATGCTCTCTGTCCCTCCCACAAGGATAATAAACAGGAGTTGAATAAATAGAATACAAATAGAATACTACTCAGCAATTAAAAAGAATAAAATACTGGTACCTGCTGCAACAGGGATGAAGTGACTTTATGTTAAGTGAAAAAAAGCCAGATACAGAAGACCCCATATCATTTGATTCCATTTACATGAAATGTCTAGAGAAAACAATCTATGGAGACAGAAAGGAGATTAGTGCTTGCCTGGGGCTGCAGTGGGAAGGGGAAGTGTTCACAAATGGGCACAAGGGATCTTTTGAAGGTTATGGAAATGTTCTAGAACTGGATGATAATGATGGTTGCACAAGTCTGTAGTTTTATTAAAATCACTGAGTTGTACACTGAAGATGAATGAATTTTAGAATCTATACATTATACCTCTAATAAGCCTGTTTTAAGAAATTATAAATAAATTTCAAGTGGTAAAAAAGGAAGACCTGGGACCAATCCTGTGTGAGAGAAGTTCCACAGGGAGGATGCTTGGGACCAGCTTTGCTCTGGCTGGGGGGCAAACCCCAGATCTTGCTGCTTCTTGCTGAACTCATATTAACTTTAGGAGAATATTAGTATATGGTGTCTCAAGATGCTAGATGCTCAACGTAGAGGCATTTGATGTCTTTGATTTGTTTCTCGTACTTAAGGAGGTCTGTCACATGGGAGAGTCAGGTACGTAAACACTCTGTGAAGAACAGCTGGTACTCAGGAGTTCTAAAAGCCTTCTCCAAGGAGGTGATATCTGAGCTGAGAGTCAATGACTGAGAGGTAGAGAAGATGGAAAAGGCAGAGAGAAAAGTAGAGGAGAGATAGGGTTCTGTTTGCTCTGCGTGCTACCTCCCCACTGCTTTCACTCCTTGTGGTCTCACACCCTGGCCCCCAACTCACTTCTACAACCTCCTGCCAAGTTTGTGTCATAATTCAAAGTTGATGATGAGGGAAAGTCAAGCCCCTGGCACAGCACTTGACTCAGGGGTAGGTACCAGGCTCAAGCAGTGCCGATCACTGTTCTTTTTTTTTTTTTTTTTAAAGATTTTATTTATTTATTTATTTGAGAGAGAGAGAATGAGAGACAGAGAGCATGAGAAGGAGGAAAGTCAGAGGGAGAAGCAGACACCCTGCTGAGCAGGGAGCCCGATGCGGGACTCGATCCCGGGACTCCAGGATCATGACCTGAGCCGAAGGCAGTCGCTTAACCAACTGAGCCACCCAGGCGCCCCCGATCACTGTTCTTACTGAAATTTAATATAATTGGTTCTCTTTTTTAGTATCAGAAGTCAGAATCATGCAGTCTCGTGGGTAGCCGCACACACATTTTTCTCTGCATTAAGAAACCCTGTCTGTGGAATGATGTTTAATGACAGAGAGAAGCAGAACAGTGGTATGTAATAATGTAACAGAAAGGGGGGTTAGTTGGTGACTTTGTTCAAACTCTGGCACAGCCATGCCTTAAGCAATAAACACCACTCCTCACCACTTAAAAAAAAAAAACCACAACTTTATTTCCTTTGGGTTGAGTTTCTCTATAATCTGGAAGTTTTAACTAATATAAAGGGTTTATAATTGGGAATAACGCTTGGTACAGGAGCCTGCAAGCATGAAAGGCTCCTTATGGAATGGAGAAGTGCAGGTGGACAAGAGGCAGTATGGCAATTGCTTCAACTGGGGTTATGGTTGTAAGGGGCTTTGATATGCCCCATCACTCCTTCTGTTTAACTTCTCTGGAGCCTTCCACTTAAACTACCTTGCAGACTTGGGCCATTGAGGAGGGGAAGGACCTCATTGCCATGGGAAGCAGTGGGGAAGAATATATGATTCTTTCCTGCCTAAGACGTGGTTCTTCATGGTAACTGTGGTACCCTCCATGGTAGAAACAGCAGTCTGCTCTCCCAGGAATATTTAGATGCATATGTTCCCTTTCCTTCATGAGCAGAGTTAAGAGAGAGCTGCCAGGGTTTGTCTTCTCCACAAGCAAGTTGAAAGAAGTGAAATTTTCTTCTTCCTGACTGATCTTGGAGAAGCTCACGGCAGAACTCAAAGAAATGTCTTTTGCCCTTGAAATAAACCCCGAAGCCAGAAGGCATTGTATATTTACAAGATAATATGGAACCTAAGAAACCCTAGAACAAGGTGGTGATAAAGTAGCTCTTCAGGTCAGCTGTGCGAGTGGGACATTTACTCCTTTTATGATCTGAGGGCACAGATATCTTATCTGTTTTTTGGGTTTGCCCTGAGAGGGGTTCCAGGGAGTGTTTTGGATTCAGGGTGGAGATATGTAGCTGGGTTTTGCTGTATGACATTCCCCTTTCTTAGTTAAGCGGTGATGGCAGCTTTATCATAGATTAGTGCAGAGCTGATGAAGAAATGGATCATCACATTCCATCACAGCAGATTTCAGGTACTGCACTGGGATTGACCAATATTTGCCTTCTGGTGCCTTCATCAGAATCATCAATATCCTTATTAAACTATAGGTTCCTGGGGCTTTATCCAAGAACTACTGGGGTGTTCGATATGATTTATAAGAAATATATATTTAGTCATTCAGATTTCTTATATATATCTGGTCTTCATCTATTATTTCTGGCTCAGAGCTGCCAAAACCCTTGGAACTTCCTGAAGGACATAAGTAACAAAAGCACTTTTAGTCATAATATTTAGTCTCTTGTCTTCAGTTCCTGAAATCACTTCAGGGCCATAAATGTGAAATGGGGGTCTTGCTATTCACAACAAGCCCCTTGTCGCCATGACTGGCTTTATGTTAATGAGGTGACTTTTGGAAAGTAAAAGGACAAGGGCTGATTGCCAGGAAAACCAACTCTGAATAGAGGGTTGGGATTTTCAGTTCCTTACCCCTGAATGGGAAGGGGAGAGAGGCTGGAGGTTGAACAGTCACCAATGACCAATGATTTAATCAACCATACCTATGTAATGAAGGTTCCATTTAAAACCAAAAGTACTGGGTTTGGAAAGCTTCCAAGTTGATGAACAGTAGAAGTGCAGGGAGAGTGGCACCCTAGAGAGGGTATCAGACCTCTACACCCCTTCCCCGTAGCTTGCCCTATGTATCTCTTCCATCTGGCTGTTCCTGAGTTACAGTCTTTCATAATAAACTGATGATCTAGTAAGTAAAATGTTTTTCTGAGTTCTGTGAGCTGCTTTAGCAAATTTATCAAACCCAAAGAGGAGATCCTTAGAACCTCCAATCTATAGCCAGTTAGTCACAAGCTCGGGTGATAATCTGGTGTCTCAAGTTGGGGAGGGGTACAGTCTTATAGGACTGAGCCCTTAACCCATGGAATCTGATGCTATCTCTGTGTAGATGATGTCAGAAATAAGTTAAACTTAACCAGCTGCTGTCAGAGCATTGCTTTGTGGAATAGGACCTCCCCCGCAAACACATATTAGAATTGGTGACCAGAATCTTTAGGTTGTATCTTGAAAATATGGATTGTAAACAAACTCTCCAGGTGATTCTTATGCACACTAATTGTTGAGAGCAACTAGCTGAGAGCCTGATATGGGCTCATGATTCAGGAGAAAGAACTTAAGAGATGTTCTCTGAATAAAAATTTCCTCTGTTCACTCACAAAGGGGACTCTCTAGAATCACACCACACCCCCTTTAGTCTGAAAAGTGTAAGTAGAGGAAAATTGAGATGTGCCCATCATACACCTGTAGAAAGATAGGCAATACTTCTATCTTTCAAATAGGATGAAGAGACTTGATTGTTCAGCAAGCTCAGTCGTTGCTGGGAGCCAGCTGGTGTGGCTTTGAAAAGCTCACCTGGCATGTTGGCCGTTGAAGAACCACACAGACAGCCAGGATGCAACTATTCTAATACTTCAACTTCAAACCTTGGATATTTGTGGACATTTCTGAAAAGAAATTTGTTACCCTAAACATAAATGCTTCACTTTATCCTTTCTCCTTTTCATATCAGGGCATGCAGATATATAAAATCCAGGAACCAGAAAAACAAGAAGTACTGAGATATTATGTAACTCTCACCCTCTTATGATTAATCAGATTCACAGTCTTTTCTGTCCATCAAATAAATGAAGCCCTCTCCATCAAGGTAGTATGTAAACAGTAATTATTTTTGGCTTCTCAAACAGACACACACAAGGCAAGGAAACAGCCAAAGAAGCAGCAGCCAAAGTCTGAGAATGAAAAAGGCAACTGAATGGCTGTCAGCACTGTCTTTTCCCCTGAGTTTGCCTGATATGTGTGTGTGTGTGTGTGTGTGTGTGTGTGTGAATGACTAATGGAGAGGCAGCTGCTGTAGCAAATAGAATTCAAACCCCCATTAATATTGGTGACTCATCAGCTGGATTCTTTCCCCATGTCTGAAAACGTCAGGAAATTAAAAAGGCGTCGTGGCATCTCTGGGAGACAAGTCCCAAGTCAGAGCTGTAACCACTTCTAAATATTCTTGGCCTCATTTGGAAATCGGATGTCACCTGGGACATGGCCTGGTTTGTAGTCCCATCCACAGGGGTGGGACAGACTATCAATCTCACTGAGTAAAACACTTGGCTCGCTCTTCAGCAGAGCTGGAATTTTGAAGCTGGAGATGTCGCTTGTAATTAGATGGAATGGTTAGAGAACTACATGTGTCCTGGGCTCAGCTTCCTTAAGAACAGAAGGAAAGAGGTGAGCAGGGAATGACTGAAGCTACACGGACCTCTTCTTTGACTCAATATATTTGTCTTACGCTCTGTATAAGACATAGGTAGAGATGGATATTTAGAAACTGTTGAAGAACCACACAGCCAGCCAGGATGCAAGTACTGAGATATTATGTAACTCTCACCCTCAAATGGAATAATTCCATTTTGATTTTTAGTCTTTCCCTGAAGATTCAGTGCTAACAATTAGCTTCCCAGTCACTTGAAACAAACCCGATAATCTTATTTTAATTCAACTAGATTTTTCAGCCTACACTACAGGGAGTAGTCGCTTGCTATATATGATGAACAAAAATGTATCTTTGGAAAATTAAATTTCAAACCCTTATTGCAAAACTGGAATGGTAATACTTAGAATGGTAATGTGGCTTAGATGGTTGTCAGGTTCTTTGCTAAAGTGACTCTTGGCTATAATTCATTTAAATAAACTTATTTTTTGATTGGGGTCCCAACCAGGAGCATGGATGACATGAATCACTAGAGGGGAGTCCCTGTTTAGGAGCATAAAAGATACAGATATTAATATCTGTACCAGGGTTGTGGGAATCAGGGGAGATTTGGGTAAGTCTGTAGCATTTGGGCCATACTTTGATGAAGAGATAGTGTGGGTGCATGTGGAGGTGCTGAGGAAATCTCTCCTGGGCAGAGTGCAGGAGGAGAGGCTTAGATCTCAGAAAACAGGCAGGCTGAGAAGTTTGGTATCTAGTGGGGAAATGTGATTGAAATGATGAATTGTGGAAAGCCTTGAAAGCTGAAAGGAACAGTTTCTATATCATTTTGCAGTCAATGAAAAGTCAACGAAAGTGACTTATCAGGGATAAAAGGGTTCTTGTATTCATGTATTTGAGTGATATTTATTGAGTTCCTACTATGTGCATTAATTATAGGTACTGTTGATACAGCAGTGAAAAAAATATCAAGTACTGTTATCTCGGATTTGGGGAGGGAGTACAAGAGACAGATGAGCAAACAGAAAATACAATATAGCGGAGTAAAGAAGTGTGCTATTTTAGATAGGACTGTAGTCAGGAGAGGCCTTTTGGAGTTGATGTCATTTGATCAAAGACCTGAAAGACAGGCTAGTGAATCATATATGTCCTAGGGAAGTTAATTCCAGCCAATGTCATTCCAGTGATTCCAGCAAATTCTAGGCCCCAAGGCAGGAGCTTGTGCTTGAGAAAGAGCAAGGAAACCAGTATGCCTACAATAGAATGAATAGGAATAAATAGAAGGAAGAATAAATGAGGTCCGAGTCGATTAGGACTCAGATCCCTTACAGCCTTTTGATGGACTTTGGCTTTACTCTAAGAGAATGGGAGCGATTGAAGGAGTCTGAGTACAAAAGCCATTATGTCTGGGCTATGTTTCTAAAACATACCTCTAGTTTATCTCTTGAGAACAGATTTTAGAAAGACAAAGATAGGATTAGAAAGACAAAGAGTAGGAGGATATTATCATAATCCAAGAGAGAGGTGATGTGAGTGGAACCTGGGTAGCAGTGATGAAGGTGGTCAGCAGTGATCAGATGCCAGATATACTTTGAAGGTGGAGCCAACAAGATTTGCTGATGGATTGGATGGGGGAAATGACAGAAAGAGAAGTGTCAATAATGACTCCAAAGCTTTGCCTTGAATAATAATTAAATGGGTGCAGTTGAAATGATTGAGTTGAGGAAAGGTATGCAAGGATAGGTTTGGTGGGGGGATGGAAATCAAGAATTTGGCCTGGGAATGTTGGGTACAAGATGACTATTTGCCACCCAAGTAGAGATGTGGAGTAGAAGGCAGAGTATTTGGATTGGAAGTCCACGGGAGAAGTGAAGACTGTGTATATACCTTCAGGAATTATCAGTGTATAACATGGCATTTCAGACATAAGTTTGGCAAGGTTCACCTATGGATTTGAGAGATTAGAAGTTTCCAAAACTGAACTGGCCATATTTCAAAGTTTAAAGGCTGAGGAAACAAGGATTATCCATTCATAGGTCCTGAGAAGGAGAAATGTTTAGGTAGGAGAGGAACCAAGAATAGGGTGCATTCCTTGAAGAAAGCATTGTTTTCATCATCACCTCTTAAAGAAGTGGACACAAGGTTACATAGCTTGTGAGTGGCAGTGCGCATGCTCTTAACCATATACTATTCTGCCTGTAATAGAGTTAAGGGTTGTCTGCACAGATTAGAAACACACACAAAAAAACATTTTGTTTTGTAACCAGGTTTTTCAACTCCATACTGTTCCACTACTGCTGAAAAGGAAGAAGCTCAGCAATCCTGATGTTGCACGAAGGAGGGAAGAACTCACCTTCAGGTTCCAGAGTTAAGGTTTTAATAGTAAAACCCATCATAGTATTATTATAGTGTTAGAAAGAAAACCACGGGTCCCAAATAGCCATACCAAGTCACACCAGGGCTTAATACCTAGCCTAATGGGAGTTTCAACCTCCCCCAGAAATGTTGTCTTAACCTGTCAATCAAGAATTTTCTGATAAGCACTAACTCTATCCCTTCATGAGAATGATCACTTCTGTGTCTGTTTGTATCCTACGTCACTTCCACCTGTCAAAGTTCAAACCTAATATGACTCCTCCCCTTCTGCTACATTACTTTCCCTTCGTTATCCCTCCCATATCTCCACAGTCACCTGCTCTTTCCCATACCTCTCCAACACGTCCTGCAGTAGAGGACTAGGAGTGAGCTCTTGATTGGAGGAACTTCAGAATCATCTGGCAATGAGCATGGAAACAGGGAGGAGTCAGAATTGGGGCCATTTTTTGTAAACAATCTACTACAGAGAATAATTGAATAGTAAAGCCCATTTTGCCTAATGATTTATGACCACTATTTTTCTTACGATCTCTATGTATTCAGAAAAGACACTTCCCATGATTTGATTCTAGTTTCTTGCCCTTTTTACATGTGGAAACCAAGCAGAAAAGACTTCTACTCTATAAAGTTACTGTTTGGTGCTTCCCGTCATTTCTAATGGAAATGATGCTGCATTTTTAAAAACTGTGAAGTGTGAGATGATACAGAAGGAAAATTTTCAAGTTCCACTGGGACTTACATCAGACATACTTCACAGTTGCAATATAAACACAGTGAAAAGTGTACACTTTACTCTTCCCCTTTTGGGGAAGACCATTATTATTTCCATTTCATTGTTTTCAAAGTGATTGAAAATGGTCAGTTTCATATTCCTCCATAGTAAATATACTGAGTGGAAAATTACAAATTTAGCCATTTCTCCTGTTTGATACAAACATGATTTGTATTATAAGTCATTGATAGTAAATGAACTGTTTGGACTATTAAGCCAGAGAATCACGGAATATATGTATCTGTCACATAAGATTTAAATCCCAACTTTTTTTTTTCAAAAAGAACCCCTAGTTATTTACAGTGAAAAAAGCATATAGTAAGTCCTTTAAAAAACTATAGAAATATAAAGAGGAGGCAAAAGTGAAAATAGAAAAAATCTGAACCAATGAAATTACTGTTAAGTTAGCATTAAATTAGGTTTTATGTTTCATAATTAGAAAGAAACAACTGAAAAGTTCAATTTATTTTCTAGAGCAGTGATCTTATCCAAAGGTTAATAACACAATAGTACAACAAGTAATTTGCTGTTAAAATCGTTGAATTATTTCTTTTTTAAAATATAGATAGAAAGGATACCACTTACTTTTCTGAGTGGGAAAGAAAGGTGTGTGTGTACAACTAGGTTGCTGTTATTTATAGAAGTTTGGCTACATGTAAAATATAAAAGTCATCTGATAGAGGTATCAAAGTGGTAGAAAGCCTGTAACTCTAAATGTTGGGGATTCTTTGCCCATGACTAATTAATGAATATTGATTCTTTGCATTAATTTAAGATCTTGGGAGAATATTTTGAACTTTCAGAATGTTATAGCTGTTCAGGGATTACCTATAAAGGGATGGCATAATATCCAGCAACAGGAGATAGACAAATACTTTAAAAATTAAACTTCATTTTCTAGAGTAGTTTTAGGTTCACAGCAAAATTAAGAGGAAAGTATAGAGATTTCTCATATATCCTATGCCCCCACACATGCATAGTCTAGTTCATTATCAGTGTCCCCCACCAGCGCAGGTCTTTTGTTAAAATTGATAAAACTACATTTACACAAATTACCCATTGTTTACATTAGGGCTCACTCTTTGTGTTGTATATACTATAGGTTTGGACAAATTTATAATGACATGAACCTACCATTATAGTATCATACAGAGTAGTTTCATTGTTCTAAAATTCCTCTGGGAGGCATCTATTCATCTCTCCCCACCCCCTAACCTCTGGCAACCACTGATTTTTTTTTTTTCTGTGTCCATAGTTTTGGCTTTTTCAGAATGCATATAATTGGGATTATACAGGGTGTGGACTTTTCAAATTGACTTCTTTCACTTAGTAATATACACTTAAGTTTCCTCCATGTCTTTTTATGACTTAATAGCTCATTTCTTTTAGGTGCTGAATAATATTCCATTATCTAGATGTACCACAGTTTATTTATCCACCACCTACTGAATGATATCTCAGTTGCTTCCAAGTTTTCCAATTCTGAATAAAAATGCTATAAATATCTATGTGCAGATTTTTGTGTGGACATAAGTTTTCAACTTCTTTGGGTAAAGAACAAAGAACACAATTTTTGGATTGTATGGTAAGAGTATGTTTAGTTTTGTAACAACCCACCCAACTGTTGTCCAAAGTGACTGTACCATTTTGCATTCTCACCAGCAGTGAACGAGAGCTCCTGTTGCTCCATATCCTCACCAGCATTTGGTATTGTTACTGTTTTGGATTTTGGTCATTCCAGTAGGTGTGTATCGATATCTCATTGTTGTTTTTTCATTTCCCTGATGAAATATGATATGGAGCATCTGTTTATATGCTTATTCCCCACCTGTATATCTTCTTTGGTGAGGTGTCTTTTAGAGTCATTGGCCCATTTTTGAATTGCATTGTTTGTTTTCTTACTGTTGAGTTTTAAGGGTTCTTTATATATTTTGGACAACAGTCCTTATCAGATGTGTCTTTTGCAAATATTTTCTCCTAATCAATGGCTTGTTTTTTCATTCTCTTGAAAGTGTCTTTTACAGAGCAGAATTTTTTAATTTTAATTAAATACAGTTTATTAATTTTTACTTCCATGGCTTGTGCTTTTGGAGTTGTATCTAAAAATCTATTGCCAAACCCAAGGTCATCTAGATTTTCTCCCATGTTATCTGCTTTGAGTTTTATACTTCTGCATTTTACATTTAGGTCTTTCATCGATTTTGAGTTAATTTTTATGAAGGGTATAAAGACTGTGCCTAAATTCTTTTTTTTTTTTTTAACATGTGGATGTTCAGTTGTTCCAGCGTCATTTGTGGAAAATACTCTTTGTTTCATTGTATTTCTCAACTTCCTGGTCAAAGATCAGTTGACTATACTTACGAGGGCTGATTTCTGGGCTATTTTATCTTATTGATGTCTCTTTTTGATAGATTGTCTATTCTTTTGCTAATGCCACATTGTCTTTGTTACTACAGCTTTTTTTTTTTAATATTTTATTTATTTGACAGAGAGAGAGAGACAGCGAGAGAAGGAACACAAGCAGAGGGAGTGGGAGAGGGAGAAGCAGGCTTCCCGCAGAGCATGGAGCCCGATGTGGGGCTTGATCCCAGGACCCTGGGATCATGACCTGAGCCGAAGGCAGACGCTTAACCAACTGAGCCACCCAGGCGCCCTGTTACTACAGCTTTATAGTAAATCTTGAATTCAGGTAGGGTCAGTCCTCAGACTTTGTTCTCCTTCAATATTGTGTTGGTTATTCCAGATCTTCTGCCTCTCCATATAAACTTTAGAATCGGTTTTTCAATATCTACAAAACAGCTTTCTGAGATTTTGATTGGGATTGCATTGAATTTATAGATAAAATTGTGAAGTACTGATATTGTGACAATATTGAATTTTCCTATCCATGAATATTGAATATCTACTTATTTACTTCTTTGATTTCTCTCATCAGGGTTTTACAGTTTTCCTCATATAGAACTTGTACATATTTTGTTAGATATGTATCCAAGTATTTCAGTTTGGGGGGTTACAATGTAAATGGTATTGTGTTTTCAATTTCAAATTCCACTTATTCATTGCTTTTGTATAGGAAAGTGATTGACTTTTGTATATTAACCTCTTATTCTCCAACCTTGCTATACTTGCTTATTAATTCCAGGAGGTTTTTTTTTTTAAAGATATTATTTATTTATTTGTTTATTTGAGAGAGAGAGAGAGAGATAGCGAATGTGAATGAAGGGAGGGGCAGAGGGGGAAGGAGAGAGAGAATCTCAAGTAGGCTTGGCACTTAGTGTGGAGCCCAACTTGGGGCTGCATCTCAGGACCCTGAGATCACAACCTGAGCTGAAACCAGAGTCAGACACTTAACTGACTGAGCCACCCAGGAGCCCCCAGGAGGTTTTTTTCGATGATTCTTTCAGGTTTTCTACATGGATGATCATGTCACTTGTGAACAAAGTCCATTTTATTTCTTCCTTCCCAATGTATTATTTGTTATTTCCTTTTCTTGTCTTATTACATTAGCTAGGACTTTCATAACAATGTTGAAAAGCAGTGTTTTCTTATCTTAGTGGGCAAGGTTGAGTTTCTCATCATTTAGTATGATGTTCACTATAGTTTTTGTAGATATTCTTTGTCACATTGAGAAATTCCTCTCTATTCTCAGTTTACTGAGAGTTTTTCTCATGAATGGTATTCAGATTTGTTAAATATTTTCTCTGCATCTATTGATATAATCATGTGATTTTTCTTCTTTTTCATCACATCACAACAGATTAGTTGATGTGATGAAATACATTAATTTACTTTTGACTATTCAACCAGCTTTGCATACCTGAAATAAGTCCCACTTGGTCATGGTTTATAATTCTTTCAACACATTTTTGGATTTAATTTGCTAAACTTTTGTTGAGGATTTTTGCATCTATGTTAATGAGAAATATTGGTATGTACATTTTAAATAATATTTTTGTCTGGTTTTGGTATTAGGATCAGCAGGTAGGGTCAGGAAGTTGGAGATTTCTCTTTCCCGAAATCAGTTAGGCTCTGATAAAACCCCAGTTGTTTAGGCTCTGGTTTAATAGTTTCTTCTGAAGGCAGACCTTGGTAGAAGAACAGAGTACTCTAGTATATGACAAAATTGTTTCTTTTCCCCTCCCCCTGCTGGAAGTATAAAAGGATTTTTCTCCAATATTCATTGTGAGAACATGGTAGATCTCTAGAAGGCAAATTTCACAAAAATTGGGATCCTCCCAATGACTGGGTCCCCTATTTTTTTTTTTAATCTATTGGACTTACCCACATGGAACTTCCAGCAATTCATTAATCACAGTTTAGGTTTTTCTACCCCAGCACTGGTTCCTGTGGAGGTTTCAGCTAATGGGTTTCTGCTCCAGTAAGCTGTGATTCTTTGTATTTGACTGTGAGTCACTCCAGTTTTGGAGGCAGTGGCTTGCTGTATGAACCATTTCTCTCACAGATCTAAGAAGAGCTGTTGATTTTTCAGTTTGTTCAGGTTTTTACTTGTTGTTAAACAGAGTGGCTACTTCCAAACTTTTTATATGTCAGTCCAGAAACCAGAATATATAAGACACCTTTCAAAAGAGTTCCCTGCTCATTATTTCATCTGAACCTCACAAATTCATAAGCATTTTAGGAAGGCATTTTTTAAAAAATTTCATTAATGATGAATAAGGACCCAAAGAGATATAATAACTTGCAGAAGACAATGTTCTTAGGAATGAAAACCAGTCTGACTATTGGCTCAGAAAATTTCTAGACTGCTCTGAAAAACCTGAATTTACCTTGGTGGAGACCAGAAACCTTCACCTCAGGTTATTCTTGATTGAATTAAACCAACTTGGGATGGAAGTGCCTGTCACACCCATTTTACATGGTTAACCATAAGCTTCTGTCAGCAGCAGCTGGTCACGGCACAGAGTCTCATGGCCCACATTGTCTCTCTGCCCAGGACAATTAGCCATTTGCATACATGCCAATAGAGATGTCCTGAGGATATGCCAGGACTGGACTGGGAGAGATGAGATCTTTCTCCAAAATGCTCAGTCTTGCCAGAGTAACTGACTCTAAAAGCTGACTAATAATTAAAAGGGACCCTTTTTATGTCACAGTGTATCTAGACTTCATTACTGAGATGTTATTAGCCTGAAGGAGACTAGAGTACAAAGAATTATTGTTTCTCTATTTTGTTTTTCTAATGATTCATTGGTCAGATAATTATTCAATTTAAAGCATTTTTAAAGCCTAAAATGAAAAGCTTCATTTAAAGCAATAGAAAGCAGATGGTGATCATGTACAAGAGAATGAGCTCAGGTTACACACATGTATATTCCTTTCTGTACAGCTTAGAAATTTGATTATGTCTGTGATTTATTTTTAAAATGACATGTCCTTAACATCACAGTGTAACACCAAGCTTTTGGAGATAATGAAGCTCCTCTTTGTCCTGGAAACAATGCCGCCTTCTACTTACTGAGGAAATTAAATGACAAACTAGAATGCGATGTTCTCAACTGGCATCAAGATATTCCTAACTGGAGAAAAGCAATGGGATTAGTAAGTGTCTGTAAAGGTAATCAGTGATACCAGAATGTAATAATTCTGAGATTATATCAATTATCAGATCTGTTTTTGGGTAGAAGTATAGTGTACTGGTTTAAAGGATAGCCTCTGGCACCAGCCACATTTGAATTTAAATTCTTAAGTACTTGGTGAGATCAGAAAACTATTTAACCTTTTCTTCTTCTAAATGTTTATATTAATGTGTACCTTAAAGGACTGTTGTGGGGATTGAGATTTTATAGAGATTATAGAAGTAAATGTCTCACCACAATATCAGGTGTGTAGTAAATTTTTTTTAGGATTTTAAAAAAATTTATTTATTTGAGGGATGCCTGGGCGGCTCAGTCGATTAAGCATCTGCCTTCGGCTCAGGTCATGATCCCAGGGTTCTGGGATGGAGCCCCGCATCCTAGGATCGGGCTCCTTGCTCAGCGGGGAGCCTGCTTCTCCCTCTCCCTCTGCTGCTTCCCCTGCTCATGCTCTTTCTCTCTCTGTCAAATAAATAAATAAATAAATAAATAAATAAATAAATAAATAATTTTTTTAAAAAGTTTATTTGAGAAACAGAGTGTGAGAGCAAGAGAGAGAGAGAGAGCACATGCAGGGGGAGAGGGGTAGAGGGAGAAGCAGACTCCCTGCCCAGGAAGGAGTCCAATGCTGGACTCCATCCCAGGACCCTATGATCATGACTTGAGCTGAAGGCAGATGCTGAGCCACCTAGGCGCCTGCATGTAGTAAACTCTTAACAACTTATAGTTTTAAAAAATGCAATGAAATGGTGTGAAGAATATGGATATCTTATTGGGCTATTCTGATTATCACTTGCATAATTTTGAATATGTTAATTGAAATACAAGATATTCAGGGCTATCATCAAAAAACAAGACATAAATGCTGGCAAGGATGTAGAGAAAAGGGAACACTTATGAACTGTTGCTAGGATTGTAAATTGATAACAACCGTTATGGAAAACAGTATGGAGGTCACTCAAAAAATTAAAACTAGAACTACCATATAATCCAGCAATTCCACTTCTAGGTATACATCTCAAGGAAACTAATACCCTATGTTGAAGAGTAATCTGCACTTCCATGTTCATTGCAGCAGAAATATTATTCAGCCATAAAAAATAAAGGAAGTCCTGCCATTTGTGACAACATGGACAGATCTTGAGGGCATTATGCTAAGTGAAATAAGTCAAACAAAGAAAGATAAATACTGTATAATTTCACTTATATGTGGGATCTAAAAAAAAAAAATACCTCACCTGAAGCTAATACTACACTGTATGTTAAATAACTGGAATTTAAATAAAAACTTAGAAAAAAATACCCTCACAAACAAAAAACTCAAAAAAAAGAGCTCAAACTCAGAAAAAAAGAGATCAGATTTGTGGTTCGTTGCCAAAGGTGGTTAGGGGAAATTGGAGAAAGGAGGTCAAAAGATACAAACTTTCAGTTATAAGATAAATAGTAGGGATGTAATGTACAACATGATAACTATAGTTAATGTTGCTATATGGTATATTTCAAAGTTAAGATGATAGACCCTGTGAGTTTTCAATACAAGGAAAAAAACATTTCCTTTTTTTGTATCTGTATGAGATGATGGATGTTAACTAAGCTTACTGTGATAATCATTTCACAATATATGTAAGTGAAATTATTATACATTATACCTTAAACATAAGCTGCACATCAAATATATCTCAATAAACTGGAAAAAATAAAATTAAAAAAAAGAGAAGCTCCAAACAAAAAAACAAACAAACAAAAATAGAAGATATTCAGTAATATCATGGTACTTAAACTTAGAAATTATACAATACTCTTAACACCAGCATATGTTTCACTTCTTGGTATCTCCCAGGGTGCTTTCTTGAGTCAATTAATGATAGGAAATACAAATTAGGAGGTCAAACATGGCAATTACTTTTCTCTCAATCTTTTTTTCTCTCTCTCTCAATCTCTTCCTGATGACAAATGGCATCCCATCCACTAGGTCTGCTTGAACAAAATGCACTATGTCCAAGATTTCAGCAGTTAAAAGCTAAATCTAACAAGAGATGATTAGGCAGCTGGGCTTAGAATTTCAAGCATGAACAGGAATTTCTAAGGCTTGGTAATTATCAATGCCTCAGTATCATGATTTTTTTAAAGGGTGTTTCTTTTATGGAGGTGAAAGGCTGGTATTTCAATCTACTAGTCCATACCAAGATTTTGTCCCCCAATCCTTCCACTGTTGGAGATGGCTCTTCCCCTCTGTCCTATGGTATTTTAAGCGATTACCACAGTTAACAAAGACAATGCAGGTATCTGAGGTCTGCCTGATTTGCTGCTCTGTAAGTGGTAAATATTTAGCAACAGGGAGCTGGTAAAATCTTTTAGGAAAAGCAAGCTCAGATACGGAAGTCAGGAGTCCTGGTTTATATCCTGGTTTTGACACTCATGATTTCTGAGATCCTAGCTTTGTAATTTCCCATCTTTGAATAATAATAACTGGAGTCTCCTTCCTGAAGAACATTTCTTACCACAAATTAGCCATGAGTTGTGTTTACTAGCCATGCACTAGTAAAATTGGGACTCCTGACAAGAAAGCTGGGGAAGGGGAACCCCTGTACTGTGAGTGGAGAAGCGTATCTTCAGACCTCTCTCTATATATATTGTGACAGACAACAAAAGTCAGTGGGTAGGAAACCTCATATCCTAAGACATTAGGGTTCAGCAGATTTCATTGAGAGACAGGGCCAGATATGACCCTCTGAGCTGGCCAAGAAAGTCAGGTGGATGCACCAATGGGTACACCTCCACAGTGCTTCCTCCTTGACCAGCTCAGTTCTGTCACTCCAAGAGTATGCTAGCATTTTAAATCTGGTTGTTGCTTGCTGTTGCCAAATTATCTATTAACACTCTTGGATAGTGTTGGCTGTTGAACTAACTTTCCAAACAATTCCAGATCAGATGGCCGCTGCATACTAAAGGAATTTTAGGATAAACAAGGTAAGCAATGTGTACCTCATTAATTTTCTGTATAGACAAGATGTAACCACGTAGTAGCTGAATCAGCTATCAGCTGGTGGCCTGGAATTATCATTTTATTTTAAAAAATCCCCCACTCATAACATATGTAAACTCATGGAAAATATTAACTAAATCTCATGTAGATGAACTATGTATGTTTAAATAAGCTTTTAGATCCACCACAATCTATTCCCTGATGTCTATATACTTCCTAAAACAATGCAATTCTTCCCACAAGTGTTCAATGGATTAACACATCCCATGCTCATGTATCTACTTTGCCAAGATCTTACCCTTTTAATAATTTTTAACACAAGAAGAAATCCCCATGTAGAACATTAGTATTAAGAAACACCAGTCTTGGGGCTCCTGGGTGGCTCAGTCATTAAGCATCTGCCTTCGGCTCAGGTCATGATCCCAGGGTCCTGGGAGTGAGCCCTGAGTTGGGCTCCCTGCTCAGCGGGGAGTCTGCTTCTCCCTCTCCCACTCCCCCTGCTTGTGTTCCCTCTCTTGCTTATCTCTCTCTGTTAAATAAATAAATAAAATCTTAAAAAAAAAAAAGAAACACCAGTCTTATAAGCCAAATGCAATATATCATAGCTTTTCTGTATGTACTTGCTAGGTTTCAAGGGATTCAGCTTTAGATGTTATATTTCAAAATACTGGCCATAGGTAATAGAATTATGCATTAGGTTCTAGAATTGTTCCTTTAGGTGAATATAATCACTGAACCATTCCAAAATTCAGAAGTTATCCAGATTGTAAAAAACTAGCCGCATTGACAATATACGGGCTCTTGGGATTGAGGTGGGCTGAGGCTAAGAGCAAATTTTTAATTACCTACAAGTTATTAAACATTGTGGTTATTTAATATTTTTGTAAATTTTCACTTATTTTGTTTTTAATTATGTTGCTTACCATTAATTAGCTATCTGCTAGTGTCTGTTTAAGTCTCCACCTTTCTAATTGACCCCTACAGACGGGATACTTCAGAATAATGAGTCATCGTGTATTAAACAATACTGATGAAAGTTTTGGTACCTAGGATAACCTTTCTGGCTTGAATTGAACAAATAAATAGACATCTTCAGCTGAAATGAAGGTGGGGTTCCTTCATTCCTAGGTACTCATCCTTTAGCAGACAAGCTGTCACATCTTTTGTGAGACAACCTTCTTTTGTCTTAAAGGTTTATATTCTTTCTGTCATTCTCTCTGCCTGTACTAGACCAAAAGAGAGGTCAACCCAGCCAGATATTTGCAGATGGATTTGAAGGACCACTTCCCATTTCTTTGAGAAAGCTGGACATGGCTTGTTTTGCTTGTTTCTTGCAAAGAGGCTGAAGAGAAGGAGCCTGACAGTAGCAAAACTCTGGGAACTTGTCCAGGTATAAAGGCAATAGCCTTTTAAATATTTGCTTCAATATGGAATTACTTGGTTCGGATGGATATTTTTAATCACTGTTTCCAGAGACAATATCAATGGTTCTAGTCATGCTTCCTGTATAAGGATACTGATTGTTATAGCCACAGAGGCACCATACATAAATGTTTCTGGAATGAGGACAGATATAAACAAACCAAAAGACCAAGGAGTATATAGTTTTCTTGATTGTTGCACTCACTCTACATATAGTTTCCATTACTCCCTTCAAAATTATATTCACAGAAATTACAAATGCCTTCCATTTGAACATATTTATTTAATTCCTATTAGTTCAGGATAGCAAGCTAAATAAAAAAGTAGCATCGTGGAGCCTATTGATAACTGTAATCAAATTTGGCCCCAATAGTAACTCCTTAGAAAGTTAAACAGTAATTGAACCAATTGAAATAATGAGCCATCTTCCTCTGATTAGTAGATGTTAAGGAAAGAAAAGAGAGCTGACAAAAACAGTGATTATATTGGCTTTAGATTAGGTTGGTGCTCTAATCCTTTACCCAAATCAAATCTATTGACCAACCTGTACTTTCTTTAAAAATCACAGCGTGAAATAAAGACAAGACATGAGTCACAGTCTTGTGTGGTGCTGAACAAACTGGCTTAAGTCACGATTCATGAGACTTTAGCTTTGGGAATTGCAAACTCTTTTCTTCTTTTCAAAAGTTAAAGAGAAAGAAATGGATTCTTAATTCTGATTCTAAGGAACAATAGTGATTTTATATTATGTTGCTCCTTTATATTCTGATTTATATTAAATAAATGATTAAATTTTATATCCTATTTACTTTAAATCTAAAGGAGATAATTTTCTAGTAGTTCTAGCCCTGAGCCAGAAATTAAAAGTTCAGAAAGACTTACTTATTTGATTTTTAAAATAACTGCCTTTCTTGAAAAGCCTAGGGATACAAGTGCTAAGGCATCATTAAGTATAAAAAATATTTAGGCCAAGAGATGACAGTAGTAATACAAAGAAGAAACCAGGACAGTTGAAAAACAGCACTCAGATAATGATGCCTCATTAGTACATTGAAACAGTCAGATTTTTAAATAATGGTCTAAAACAGAAACTAGGCCACTTGGTTCACATTGGGGCAAGAGTTATAAAGACAAGGATCTTCCATAGACAAATGTTTTCGGGGCAAAAATCTTGGCTTTATCTCTTTGTATTGTAAACAAAAAAATGGATGGCACAGTGCCACAATAAGAGAAAAATTTGATTTCTGAGGCTGCCAGCATTACAACTGAAGTAAGGTTTAAATAAAATCAACAACTGCATTGCATGTATGGAGAGAGCTTTTGACATTCTTTGACTGACTGCCCAATATCAAATTCTGATAGTATTGCAATTTCTCCCTGGAGAGTTACCTCTCCCTCATTCTGTGTCTTTTGGTGGGAGAATAATTCCTTCTTCATGCCTTCAGCTATAGAGAGGTCTGTACGAGCAGTCCTCTCCTCCTCCTTGTGTTTCAATGAAGTAGGTGAATGACTTAACATTGACTGGGTGCTTTCTTCCAAGACTTCAAATCTTGATGGTGTGAACCAAGGGCAGAAAAAATGGTTGGATAGAACTATTTATGGTGGCAACTATGGAGAAATTGTCAGACAGATTTTTCTATGAGACATTTGTATGTTTCCAGGTCTTAGCCCTTTTGTGTTCCATTACAATCTGGTTCTTCTATTTTCTTCAATTTTGTGAGACTCTGAATTTCCCAATCACTTCCCTTTGCTTAAGAGTCCATTTCTGTTTCTTGTACTGTGAAACCACAACTGTTCCAATGTGGAACTTAAATATAGCTAAATTGTAAGGTTAAGCCAAATGTTTCCTTGCAGAGTAGGGGTTATTGCATTTTGGAAACTCATGGAGATATTTTAAGAATGAAAGTACTTTGAGGGGTGCCTGGGTGGCTCAGTCGGTTAAGCGTCTGCCTTCAGCTCAGGTCCTGATCCCAGAGTCCTGGGATTGAGCCCCACATAAGGCTCCTTGCTCAGCTGGGAGCCTGCTTCTCCCTCTCCCTCTGCCTGCCGCTCCCCCTGCTTGTGCTCTCTCTCTGTCAAATAAATAAATAAAATATTTAAAAAAAAAAAGAATGAAAGTACTTTGAAAGGGGATACATATTATTAGTATTCATATACCTTTGATGCCTGATAACACTTCTTATCAGGGGATGAATTGTTCCTGAAAAATTTAAGATCTCCTGACATACTATATAGCCTAGCCTGTACAGGATTGAGAATAGAAACCTACCTTTATACCCCAAGAAGTTTATAGAAGAGCATTGTGGTCTTGATTTTATTGTTAGGTAGGAGCTCTTACCCATCCTTTCCACACCTCTTTATTTAAACATCTACATAAAAGTAGCCGAAGATGAGCAGAATGAATCAATACTATACATCCAAAATTGGCAAAAGTCAAGAAATCATGCAGCTCAGCCAATTTCCTGACATTATATTCCTCCTATAACACCTGATCAGTTGTGCTGTTGATTAAACACCGTTAGTTATTGAGTGCTCGTTACCTCACGAAGACAGTTGCACTTATTAGAATCTTTCTTTTGACTTTGAGTCCAAATATATTTCCCTTTACATTGTATGTATTTTTTGATTATAAAATTGATCTATAAAGAGACAAAAAAATAGCTTACTTCAAATATTTGCCCACAATCCTTTAAATCATTTTTTTCTTTCTATATGTGTACTACTAATTAAAGATTAAAAATGGGGCAGCATGAATGATATACAAAAACTCCTAAGGAAGCCATTGAAACATGATTAAAATGAATAAAAAGTTCAACAAGGTTGTAGGACATAAGATCAATATGCAAAATCAGTTGTATTTCTATTAGCAGCAGTGAACAATCCAAAAATTAAACAAAGAAAACATTTCCATTTATAATATCATTAAAAATTTTGGGCGCCTGGGTGGCTCAGTTGGTTAAGCGACTGCCTTCGGCTCAGGTCATGATCCTGGAGTCCCTGGATCGAGTCCCGCATCGGGCTCCCTGCTCAGCAGGGAGCCTGCTTCTCCCTCTGACTCTCCCCCTCTCCTGTGCTCTCTCTCTCATTCTCTCTGTCTCAAATAAATAAATAAATAAATAAAATCTTTAAAAAAAATTTTTTTTAAATACTGAGGATAAACGTAAGAAAAGAAAGCAAAAATTGTACACTGAAAATTACAAAAGATTGTTGAAATAAATGAAAAAATACCTAAGTATGTCTATGTAGTCTTTTGCCATCTCAGTTTCATGGGTCAGAAGACTTACTGCTGTAGAGATGACAATATACCCCAAACCGATCTACAGATTCAACACAATCATAATCAAACTGTTAGCTGTTTTTTTTTTAATAGAAATTGACAAGCTGATCCCAAAATTCATTTAGAAATGCAAGGGAAGGTAGATAGCCACAACAATATTGAAAAAGAAGATCAAAATTGGAAGACTCATACTTTCTGATATAAAAATGTACTATAAAGCTGCAGTAATCAAGATAGCGTGGTAATGGCATAAGGATGGACATATAAATCAATGAAATAAAACTGGGAGTCCAGAAATAACGGGTTATTGCACCCCTTACCTTTATGGTCAATTGATTTTCAACAAGAGTGCCAAGACAATTGAATGGGGAAAAGAAAATCTTTTTAACGAACAGTGCTCATATAAATGATTATCCACATGCAAAAGAATGAAGTTGGACTCCCACCTTATACCACACAAAAAAATTCACTAAAAATGGCCCATAGACCTACATATAAAATTTTAAAGTAGAAAAGTTTTAGAAGAAAGCATATAATTAGACCTTTTTACCTTTTATTAGGCAATGGTTCCTTAAATGTGAGACCAAAAGCATGTGGGAAAAAAGCAAAAATAAATATACTGGACATCATCAAAATTAAAATTTTTGTGCTAGAAATGATAGCATCGAGAAAATGAAAAGACAACTATTCAATGGAGGAAAATATTTACAAATCATACAGCTGATAATAAACTTATATCCAGAATCCTTAAAGAACTCTTACAACTCAACCTTAAAAGCACAAATAATCCAATTTCAAAAATGGGAAAAGGATTTGAATGTCCATGTCTCCAAATAAGTTATACAAATGGCCAATAAGCACATGAAAAGTGCTTATAAGCCATTAGGGAAATATAAATCAAAACCATAGTGAGATACCACTTCACACCCACTAAGATAGCAATTATCAAAAAGATGGATAATAACAAACATTAGAGAGAATGACTAGAAATTGGGACCCTCATATATTGCCTACGGGAGTGTAAATTGGTGGAACTGCTTTGAAGAACAGTTTAACAGGTCCTTCAAATCTTAACCATAAAATTATAATATGATTTAACAATTCTGTTCCTAGATGGGTATCCAAGAGAAATATAAACATATGTCCACACAAAAACTAGTCCACAAATGATGATAGTGGCATTATTTGTAATAGCTAAAAAGTGAAACAACCCAATGTCTATCAACTGACAAATAGATAAATGTCATATATTCATATGGTGACATATTGTTTGGTCATAAGAAGGAATGAAGATATTTGCACTTCAACGTTCACAGTAGCGTTATTCATTATAGCCAAAAGGGTGGAAACAACCCAAATGTCCATCAAGAGAAGAATGGATAAACAAAGCATGGTATATATATTCAATGGAATATTATTCAGTCTTAAAAAGAAATAAAAGTCTGACACATACTACAACATGGATGAACCTTGAAAACATTATGCTAAGTGCAATAAGCCAGACACAAAAGACCACATAGTGTATGATTCTATTTATCTGAATTGTCCAAAATAACTAACTCTATGGAGATAGAAAGTAGATTAGTGTTTTTCTGGAGGAGTTGGGAGGGAAATGGGGAGTGGCTGCTAATGGGTATGGGTTTTCTTTTCATAGCAATGAAAATATTCCAAGATTTGATACTGGGGTTGTGCAACTCTGTGAATATACCAAAAACCATTGAGTTGTATACTTTGAATGTGTGCATTTTATGGTATGTAAATTGTATCTCCATAAAGCTATTTAAAAATGTATTAAAAACAAACAAATAAGGCAAGACTAAGAACAGATTGTTGGATATAGAAAAGGATAAATATAGAAAAGGAGTATCTCCATCACCCTGCGTGATTCTTTTGCAGCATTTACCATATTGTGTAATTATTGTGCTTGTTTTCATATAATTGCCTGTCTTTTTTGCTAGCCTCTGAATTTCTTGAGGGTGAAGATTACTTCTGCCCTGTTTACCATTGTATTCTCAGCACTAAATACAGTGACTGGCGCTTACAGATATCTAATAAAGATTTATTATTGTTGGTAACCCGACTGAAACTTACTTCTAAGCTGAAACTACTCCATTAAACAAGTCATACAGTAATGTTTTCCAAATGGTTAAGAATCCAATTTGCCAATCTAAACTTTTCTGTGTTGCTCATGAAAATATTTTGAGAGACCACATCAACAGCCATGCAGAAATCTAGTTACTTCCTATCTGCACTGCAACATTAATAAAGTGGAATGAGCTGACTTGGCATAATGTTCTCAGTGAGCCTGAAACAACATAAAAGTTTCACATGAATGAGTTTATTAAGAGTTTAATAGGCTAAGAGTGCATTGGAAAAAAAAATTGCACATAATTCCTATGCTAGTAATTTCCATAGCATTGATACCCTAATAATGATAATACTATCTTTTTAAAAAATATTTATTTATTTATTTATTTATTTATTTATTTATTTATTTATTTATTTATATTTTAGTGAGAGAGAGTGCAAGCAGTGAGAGGGGCAGGGGGAGAGAGAGAGAATTTCAAGCAGACTGCCCACTGAATGCATAGCCTCACGTGGGGTTTGATCCCATGACCTTGAGATCATGACCTGAGCCAAAACCAAGAGTTGGACACTTAAGTGACTGAGCCACCCAGGTGCCCCAATGATAATATTATCTTAAATGTACACAGTATTCTTCTGTTTACAAGGATTTTTCACATGTATCTTCATTTGGTCAATAGTCAAGTGAATATAAGCCCATCTAGAAATCTAGACAACAGTGTGTGGCTTTCCTGCTAAAAAAGATTCTAAAGATTCTTATCACTGTGTATAAGAAAAGGACAATGCTATCTAACGTCAGTAAAAGAACCTGTAGTAAGTGCCTATTTTTTAAACTTCTCAGGGATACTATAGACTCCGGAGGGAAATTCCATGCTTCGTTCATACAGAAACATCCTTTTTGCTGTCTTATACTTTAATGGCTTCTGTGTATGAATTAATTGAACAATGATTCTCTTTTAGCCAAGTCAGTCATTAAAATTTTCTCCTTATATTTAATATTAATATAAATAATAATTAGTAAACAGGGGTGAGAAATGGAGAGGAAGTAGACACTAAAGCAGAGATAAAATTTTTTTCTCTGCTATCTTCATTGGGAGAAAATTAATCAAACTCGAGACAGAACTGGAATGTATCCCATCTCTTAATGAGAAGAAACTTTTGTGTTCTGCTTTAGAAACTTGTTGATAACTCAATTTTCAGGCATGTCATTGCTTTTACAATTGGTACAAATATTACAATATTGCCATTTGGAATAAATAAGCACGTGAAATGATTAATTGACCCCAACTCTTAAGTGTAAAGGAACAAATGTTGCTTATTCTCAACACCACTTGATTGACTTGGCAAATGTTTCTATGCCCAATGGCTTAACCGGTATAGATGTGTTAGTAAGAAGCTCCACAGAAACCTCCACATTGTCTTAAAACAATAAAGGTTTACTAAATTATTCACTTCTATATAAATAAATGTTCAAGATCTATAGCTGAAACAGGTTTCATACTGGTTCCCTCATAATTATTTCAGAAACTAAGCAAGTGCTTTGAATTTCTTGGAAAGTAAAAGTGGAGGTCAGAATCAGATCTCTTCTGCAGTGTGTTGTTTAGATGGTAACTTGACTTGTGTTTGGGAAAAAAGAGATAAGAAGAGTTAGATTTCTTCTTGATCATAAACCTAAGCAGTATAAAGAATACAGCTTTAATTCAACCTAGATCTTCTCCAAACACATAATAGTCAGGTTTCCCCTTGCTCCCCTTGCTGAATGACTATGGTATGAACAGGAATCAAAAAAGTTCTTGCTGAACAGAATTATTGGTTGGGTAACATTTGTTGTTAAAAAATTTCAACAAAGCATTTTCTTTGCATTATTCCTGCAGATGTGAAAATTGCTTGGTTTTATAGAATGTTTCTTTCTTTGCATGGTATTTGACTATACTAGCCCTCCAACATTCTATTTCTCTTTCATGGTATTAATATCTTTTCATTTCTAGAGAAAATGTTATCAAGGATAAAATTACTTTAAGTTGCTCCATGACCTCCAAGTATTAAAAGGGATCTGATGATTTTAGGGCTTGTTTTTGGTATATTGTTGTTTCTTTTCCTGAGTTGGTTATTATATAGGACTTGGGACATTGTTCACTCTTTTCTTTCATAGCAAATAAAATAATGGCATAAGTTGTAGAAATGAACCCTGGATTTGCATTAGAAGGGCAGACCTTGAATTCTTTTTCTTTTTTTTAAGATTTTATTTTTTTATTTGACAGAGAGAGACACAGTGAGAGAGGGAACACAAGCAGGGGGAGTGGGAGAGGGAGAAGCAGGCTTCCCGCAGAGCAGGGAGCCTGATGTGGGGCTCCATCCCAGGACACCGGGATCATGACCTGAGCCAAAGGCATACGCCCAAAGATTCAACCACCCAGGCACTCCCAGACCTTGAATTCTACCTCTGGCACTTACTAATTGTGTGGACTTGAAAAATCCACTTTAATTCTCCGTGTTCTGGTTTCTTCATTTGGAGAGTGGAAATAGTCCCTTTGCCCTGCTTAAAAGAGAGGGGTGTTATTGGAACTCAAATGCAGTAATGAAAATTGAACGTCTGGAAACTAGAAAATGCAAACAAATATTCTATGACTTGATTGTTATGAACAGGTTACCTTTCAAAGATTCATTTTTCAGTTAGTTGTTTGGAACACAGAAGATATTATTCACTATGCAGGGAGATTTTTAAATTTACTCAGGTTGGGGAGCACCTGGAAGGCACGGTGCTTTTGCAAGACACCTTGAAATACTGACATTTAATTCCTTCATAGGAAATAGTAATATTTGACTAATGAGAAATATTAATTAAGTATATGTATGAAATTTCAAATCACAACAAAGAGCACATGTATCCATGAAAATAATTTTTCCATTTAAATATCATGTGTTCTTTGTCCAATCGTCACTGATGCCTTGCCATTTGCTAGGCTTAATTGCAGATAAGAAACAACGGTTGGCAAAGATGTAAGAAATATTAATTTCTTACATATATTCCAAGTATATGGATTCTACTCTGCCTCCCCTCCATCTCTTCATACCACTATAACTGAACTAAATTGTGAATCATCAGTATGTGGAAGAAGAGATTGAGAATCACCATAAAGGGTGATTCTGAACCCAAGTCAGCTTGTCTATTTAATCCATAATGTAGTTGTTCTACCAGTAGTAAAGGTATGAGTCATTTATAAACCCAGTGTTTTTAGATTAGAAAATGCTGTTTTTTGAAATGATGAAGAAGGTAAATTCTAATCATCTTTACAGGTGCTTTTAGGATTAAAGAAAAGCAGCTTATAAAGTTTTTCCTTACATAATAATGAAAAACACTGAGACTGAAAGCCCCAGGAAATCTTCTACTGTTACTCCTGTTAAAAAGAAATATTTTTACTAGTTCAGTGAACACTTGGTTAATGTACAAATTACAGTTTCTCTTCCCTTTTTGCCTACTACCTCATCTAACAGTTAAAATTGTGTAGTATTGCCCGAAACCTGTTGGCCATTTGGTTACATAATGCACTGAAATAGAAGAATCAGACTTAAAAACATGGCCATGATTTAGAACAATTTAATAATCTAGCTTCTGGGTGCCTGGGTGGCTCAGTCAGTTAAGTGTATTCCTTTGGTTCAGGTCATGATCCCAGGGTTCTGGGATTGAGTCCCACATTGGACTCCCTCTGCTCAGAGAGGAGTCTGCTTCTCCTTCTCCCTCTGCCTGCCACTCCCCCTGCTTGTGCTCTCTCTCTCTCTCAAATAAATAAATAAAATCTTTAAAAAAATAATCTGGCTTCTGTCTTCTATTGACACATACCAATTAATTATTAAATCATGAAAGCAAGAAGTTAAAATGGTTTCCCTGGGACTGTTTCAGTTTCCATGGCTTATGCATGAATATTTCATCAAGCTCTACCTTCTCTTCATGACACACACATCCATCATGGCACAAATGTAAAGTTTATAAAACTGGGTGCCAGGAGACTGAATTCTGATTCCAATACTGTCCAGTAGACAAGTAAGTCCCCTTCTGTGGACATTGACTTCCTCTTATTTAAAATAAGAGGATGAGATTTAGGGACTCTATCATACTGAGCCAGACCTATGCTCCATCTTACATAAGCATTGGGGCCCTGAACATGGAAGAGTTTAGCTCTCCTCCTATGTATTGTCCTCAAAGGCTGGGGTGCATCAAAATGTTCAATCTTCCCTAAATAATCTACAATCCATGTGTCATTCATGAATTTATCTAATCATAGAAGACACTAGGCGTCTGTGTCTCTCATATGAAATGATCAATTATACTGGGAATGTCAAATTTGCCAAAAAAAACCCCAGCTCTTCTCAGGTGGTACTGATAAGAGGGAGAACTATAAAGGTGGTATCCTAGTCATGGGCAAAGGTAGTCATGGGAACCTGTGCAGGTGAAGGATACAGGGTGTCATGTGTTGTCCTCTCCCCCATCAACCTATTTAGGAGCTGTCAGGAGTAAGACTGGCTCCTGTGATTTTTCTGCAGATGGAAATAGAAGGAAATTAAGAAAAGTAGATTTTTAAAATGTGAATGATGTGGTAAGAAGCTAAGTGTTAAAGCAAAGTGTTAAAACATTGAGTTATTGTTTGAAATTCTTCATGCATTCTCTATATTAGAATTACATATCCATGCCCTTTGCCATATGATTCTGCAGAACCACCCACTAGTGTGGTTGGAATCTATTTTCCCACCCAGTGACGTTGGACTGGATTTTGTGGCTGACTTTAACTAATAGAGTGTGAGTGGAAGTGACAGTGCCAGCTCCAGGTTGAGTCCTGAATTCTGTGATGTGTCACAAGAATATACCCCTCAGTGTCACTGGTCCAAGGAGAATGGAGAATCGTGTGTAGCAGATGTGAACCCAACCTCTAGTTTTTGATCAAATCCAAATGACCTAAAAGGCCAATCCAAAGCTGTACCAACCATTTCACAAATTCCTGAGCAAGAAAAAGAAATGCTTAAGGTCTATAAGCCCTGCATTTTAGGGTGGTTCGCTATTTAGACTTTTGTGGCCATAGCTAACCAAAGCACTTAGAAAACATTATTTAATGTGTTAGAAGATGAAATTAGCAATCAATAAATTAGGTAATAAGCCTACTCACCCTTCCTTTCTTTTTTCCTCCTTGTCTTCCTGAGCTCTCTCTTTTCCGTTCCTTCCTCCCTTCTCTCTCTCTTTCCTTTTCTTCTGCAAATATTTATTAAAAGTCAACTAAATATTCAAAACTGTGCTGGAATGAGAAAGAAGGCTGATACAACTTCTGCCCTTATGGAACCTGACAGATATAATGTGTTTTGTGAAGAAGTGCAATGTGATAGAGAGGCATGTCCCTGAGAAGTTAACTTAGTCTGCAGAATTCCCTGTACGGCAGAAGAGTTCAAGATTAGGGGAAAGCAGTGGAGGGGTGGAGAGAGGAAATTTCCAGGAGATAGAGAAGGCTGCATGAAGATTCTGGAACAGGGAAGACTAGGTTTTAAAAACAAAATGAACATAATCCACAACAACAAAAGTAGAGTACAACAAATGGCAGAGATTAAAAGGGAAAGTAATGCCAGACAAAGGGAAGTAAGCAGTTTTGTGGGTTTAGGTAGGCATTTTGGACTCTTTCCATAGAGGAATTGGAACTCACTGAGAATTTGAAGCCTGATGTGCTTCAGTTTGGGAGTTTTAGAAAGATCCTCTGGCTCAGAGCACAGAACTGATTGGAAGAAGGAAAGAATGGGCCCAGAGGTTTGCAGGCTTTTAATGCAGTAAGTGAAGTGTCCTTGGCTTAATACTTAAATGGTTATAATTATGTAAACAGTGAGATTGATTTAATCCAAAAGGATAATATAACTCTTTGGAGAGGATGAAAGATGGTAGGATGACTTGTAAAAGAATGAAAATCCCATTAAAAAATTTAATTCCAATACAATTACCATTCAGTGTCATATTAGTTTCAGGTGTACAGGATAATGATTCAACAATTCTCTACTCAGTCTTCATCATGATAAGTGTACTCTTTAATTCTCATCACCTATTCCCCCATCCCCCCATTCACCTTGCTTCTGATAACCACCAGTCTGTTCTCTTGTTAAGAGTTTGGTTTTCAGAGAGGGAGACAAACCATAAGAGACTCTTAATCTCAGGAAACAAACTGAGGGTTGCTGGAGTGGAGGGGGGGTGGGAGGGATGGGGTGGCTGGGTGATGGACATTGGGGAGGGTATGTACTATGGTGAGAGCTGTGAATTGTGTAAGACGGATAAATCACAGAACTGTAACCCTGAAACAAATAATAAATTATATGTTAATAAAAAATAAACAAATTTTTAAAAAGAGTTTGGTTTTGGCTTCTCTCTTGTTCTCTTTGTTCATTTGTTTTGTTTTTTTAATTCTACATATGAATAGTTTGAGACTAATGGGTATTAACTGTTCTTTAAAGTTTGGTGGAATTTACCTATGGAGCCATCTGGTCCTAGCAAAATTCCATTTTTTTTTTAAAGAGAGAATTTAATAGATAGCATATGAGCCTGGAAAAGAAACACCTTAAATAATTTTGTCCTTAATTTGAAATTCTTGAGGTAGAGACCAGAAGAAATAGCTGAAAAAGGTGATAATGAATGTCAACAAAGAGGAATAGGGAGAGAGGATGGATGTGAAGGATACTTTTTTTAGTCCTAAACCTGGTAATATTTGACTTCTGAAATCATGTGCATGTATTACTTTTGTCTTAAAAACATACATTTAAAAAAAGAGAGACAAAAGCAATTATCAGGCTTCTGATAGGCACAACTTTCTTTTACTGGAATATTCTGGTTGAGCACAAATTTGTAATTGAAACACTCTGACCATGTGTGTTTTAACTATTAATTGCTTCAGTACAGGAATCAGCTTCTATTTCAGAAGGGAAAACATGATAACTAGGGCAAACAAGATAACAGGAATCTTTCTTAAAAGCAGTCAGTATACCTGCCAGACCAACTGCTGTCAGCCAAACACTGGAGCCCACACATCTCCTGTGGCCAGGTCCAATTTCCTCTTCTTTTTACCTACATACCTGGGAATGTAGCCCAGCTCCTCCCTCACTACCACACCCACTTCTCCACATGGGTCCCACCACTGCCCCACTATTGCTGTGACAAATGGAAAGTTTCTCCAGTTTCCTGTCTCCCTGCTGTCCCTGAATTAAAAAAGCAAACTCTTTTTGGGAAAAGTTTTTGGTGTTTTGGACTCTTTATATCTTCCTTCTACAAGGAGTCAGGGAAATGACTGAGCTGTAAGCATCTCACAGAGGAACTCCTCACCCAAGTTGTCTTGCTATTCATTAAACAATGACAGAACTAGGCTTCTTCTCCTACTATTTCCTAGGTTCAGTTCTGAGAAGGTCCTAATCTGTGTGCCCTGCCAACCCTTGAGCAGACCTACATCATTCTATTTTGTTATGAAACAAATGAGTTCTTCTCATTCAACACACAATAAGTTATTCATGTGGTTCCAAGTGCACTAATCTCCTGACTGTCACTAGAACACATTGAATATTCCGCCATCTTAGGGTCCTTTCTACTTGGATTTCTCCTCTCATGGATAGCTATATGATGCAATGCCTCACTTCTTTCAGATCTTTTCTCAACCATCACCTTGTCCATGAGGCCCTTCTTGACCACTCTATTAAAAATTAACCCTCTCTGAACATTTCCTATACCCCACCCTGCTTAACATGTCTCCATACCATTTACTACCATTTAAAATACTTTACATATTTGTTTATTGCCTGTATTTCCCTTCTAGAAGGAAAACTCATGACAACAGGAAATTCTGTTTTGTATCCCAAGTGCCTAGAACAGTTTTTTAGCACATGTCCTTAATAAATATTTTTGAATAACAAAATACTAGTTAATAACACATCTTAAACTGATTTCCAGTGAATAGTACAACTTTTTAAGCACCTTCCAATAAGGAAATACTTTGGATAAATTCAAAATATTAATATTTTTAATCTTAGGTCCAAATATTGGATGCTACAAGAGGAAAAATGCTTATGCTTATTTTCTAATACAGTAGTCGGTCTTCAATAAATATTTATTGGATGACACTGTGAAAGGCAAAGAACATATTTCAATGTAAAAATAGAATCTCAAGTTGCCCCCAAAGATCCCTATACTTCATGATAAGCAATGAGTTTTGGAGGTAGAACAGGAAGGTGTGTGAGGATTGATAGGAAGGAGTGATTTAGTCAGTTTTGTGTTTTACAAAGAACTCTTCCTTGTGGGAGTGAGGAAGATGGATAGTGAAGGCTGACCACACTGACCAGGCCAATCAGGTGATCATCATAGTCCAGGTGGGAGAAGATGGGGATCTGAAATAACACTGATAGATGGGGATCTGAGACATTGATAGTGAGGTTGAGAGGACGGTCTGGAGACCTAAATATTCATCATGTCAAACTCTTGTGTGTTCCTGATGAGATTGTAAAATGGTACAGCAACTTTGGAAAACTTTGACGGTTCCTCAAAATTGTTAAGCATAGAGTTAGGATTTGATCCAGAAATTCCACTCCTAGGCATCTACCCAACAGAATTGAAAGCACATGTTCATACAAAAACTGGTACATGAATGTTATTCATAATAGCCCCAAAGCAGAAACAACTCAAATGTCCATCAACTAATGAATAAATAAACAAAATGTGGAATATTCAAACAATGGAATATTATTTGGCATAAAAAGATATAAAATACTGATACATACTATAATGTGGATGAACCCTGACTACATTAGGCTAAGTAGAAGAAGCTAGCCACCAAAGACCACATATTGTATGATTCCATTTATATTGAATATGCAGAATAGGCAAATCTAGAGAGAGAGAAAATGGATTCAAGGTTGTCAGGCACTGCGGGGAGGATGCAGGGAGAATAACTGCTAATGGGTATGGAGTTTCCTTTTGGGATAATAAAAATGTTCTGGAATTAGAGTGTGGCAATGGTTGTGCAACTCTATGAATATATTTTTTAAATTACTGACTTGTACACTTTAAAAGGATAATTTTTATGGTATATGAGCTATATTTCTATAAAGCTGTTATTTTTTTTTAAATATTCAGCAAGAAAAATGGACACTTTGGTGATGTATCAAATGTGGAGGATGAAGGCAAGGGTTAGAGCAGAAGGACTTGGAGCTTCTCAGTTTATATAACTGAGGAGAGATGAGGATCTTTTCCCAAAGTAACTTTAGGATACAAAAGGGGGCTAGGCAGGGAGATGCCAAGAAACAGATAGGGAGCTGGACAAAGAATGCCCAGGGGAAGTAAATCTATGAATGGAATGAACAGTGAATTCTTCTTTGTTTTATTAAAATAATTCTCAACAGGAAAGAGACATGATGGAAAGAGTACACTGCTCTTTAAAAATATAATCAAATGAAGTCAAAGTTGATTAACCAGGCAAGTATAAACTGTCCAACTAAGAAATATAAAGACAGAAGTGTCAAACAAAAATGTCATTTGGAAGGAATAGGTTTGAAATGGCACAACTTCAGCATAAGGAATTGTTTTGGCCCATGAAACTCAGTTTTTATTTTACCACATTCCACTGAATAATCTGCATGGCCAAAATTGAAAAAGGAGTTAAAGTAGAATCTGATCTTTAAAGATTTTATGGGGTAGAGGACTAGAAGAAACATTCTCAGACAAAAACATGCAGATCTTATATATTTGGTGCCAATACTATCAACTTTAAAAGCTGATAAGAGTAAGAATCCTTTGAGTAAACCTCACTGCAAGCTGCGTAGTAGCCATTGCTGGCTGTTCCTGAGCCAGCTCACTGTTGTTTGCATCTGCGCAGGGATGGAGCAAATGGGTTGGAGCTTGGCCTGTCTCCAGTCCCAGACTCTGAGGCCAGGCTGTCCTTTCCAGGACTCTTTCGTGTTCACATAGTGTGTTTTAGCCAGCAGTACCACCCCTCAATTCCTTGTAGCATAAGGACAGTTCATGGTAGAAGACTTTGGAGCTGATATTCCTATTTTTATGCAAGAAACCACGCCCCTTACAGTCAGATGAGTTCTTCCATGCACTACAATCCAATCCAAAAGCATTGTGGGAGAACCACATGACTTCAGACCACCATCTGTGCACTGAAGACCTATCTTAAAGGAGAACACAGGCAGAAACCATTTTGACCTCAGCCGTAGCAACTTCTTACTAGACACATCACCACAGGCAAGGGAAACAAAAGCAAAAATGAACTACTGAGACTTCATCAAGATAGAAAGCTTCTGCACAGCAGAGGAAACAATCAACAAAACTAAAAGGTGGCCTACTGAATGGGAGAAGATATTTGCAAATGACATATCTGATAAAGGGTTATTATCCAAAATCTACAAAGAACTTATCAAAGTCAACATCCAAAAAACAAATAACCCAGTTAAGAAATGGGCAGAAGACACAAATAAACTGTTTTCCAAAGAAGACATCCAGCTGGCTAACAGATACATGAAAAGATGCTCAACATCACTCATCATCAGGGAAATACAAATCAAACCATGATAAGATACCATCTCACACCTGTCAAGATGGCTAAAATTAACAACACAAGAAACAATAGGTGTTGGTGAGGATGCGGAGAAAGGGGAACACTCTTGCACTGCTGGTGGGAATGCAAACCTGTGCAGCCACTCTGGAGAACAGTATGGAGGTTCCTCAAAATATTAAAAATAGAACTACCCTATGATCCAGCAATTGCACTACGAGGTATTTATTTACCCAAAGGATACAAAAATACAGATTGGAAGGGATACATGCACCCTGATGTTTATAGCAGCATTATCAACAATAGCCAAACTATGGAGAGAGCCCAAATGTCCATTGATTGATGAATGGATAAAGAAGATGTGGTGTATGTATATGTATATGTATATGTATATGTATATGTATATGTATATGTGTATGTATATGTATATGTATACACATACACACATACACAATGGAATATTACTCAGCCATCAAAAAGAATGAAATATTGTCATATATAAAATATATATGCACAATATGGAATATTATTCAGCCATCAAAAAGAATGAAATATTACCATTTGCAATGACAATGGATGGAACTCTAGAGTGTATTATGCTAAGTGAAATAAGTTGGTTGGAGAAAGACAAATACCATATGATCTCATTTATATGTGGAATTTAAGAAAGAAAACAGATGAATATATGGGAAAGGGGGAAAAGAAAAAAAGGAGAGAGGGAAACAAGCCATAAGAGACGTAATGACAGAAAAGAAACTGAGGGTTGATGGAGGGAAGTGGGGGGGATGGACTAGATGGATGATGGGCATTAAGGAGGGCACTTGTTATCATGAGCACTGGGTGTTGTATGTAAGTGATGAATTACTGAATTTTACTCCAGAAACTAATATAACACTGTATGCTAACTACCTAAAATTTAAATTAAAAAAAGCAATATTAACAGTTATCAATGCTTGGATATCTACCACATGTCAAATAGTATCTAAAACTGAAGTTCAGTCTTCAACTTGTACAAGCCACATGGCTGGTGAGAAGTAGAATCAGAATTGGACCGAGGGGTACCCATGCCAAAATCATACTCCTCAGTGCCTCATGCCATTGCTCCACTGGGAATCCCCTTCAGTAATGACAAGCATCTTGGTTTCCCCAGTACATTTTTGCTAGAGTATTATCCCAAATCAGAGCTGTCATTCTACTAAAAAACCTGTGTTGTTCTACACCTCCCAGAAACACAGCATCCGTCCCATTACCCATTAACAGCACTGCCTTTAAGTGCTGTAGCATCTAAACCATTTAAGCAGAATTCCATCCTTAGATAGATTGCATCCATCTTTTGAGAAAGAGTTTCCTTTTCTTTCCAAACTGCCCTTTGGCAACCAAGCCTTGCATTTCTAATACCCTCGATGTCTGGTAAACTGCTGGTAGAGCCGAGTTGACATTTCATTTAAGGCTGATTTTATTCAGAAACGTTTGAACTCAACTTTGTGACTTTGGAGACGTGAAACACAAAGAAGATAACTTGAAGCGATACCTGATTAACGCTGAATAATTCAGAATTAATCAAAGTGTATTTTAAGCAGGATGCCTAAGCTAACACATTCTGAATATGAGCCATATGATTACTCAGAGAAAATGAGGAGTTTTTAAGTTCAGATTTAGAATCAGCATTTTAATTGTAGCAGCACTTCACAGTCTTCTCATTTCCTTTGTCTCCCACAGATGCACTTCCTCCCAAATCCTTATATTTTAATTTTTCTTCTGAGGTAGTATTTATTTTAAGCTGTACTTACGCAGTTGCTTCTCATTTGCTACATCAACAGAGAGGTTGAAGCACCGCCCTACACACTAAGGGTAGGACCAGAGGCGCAGTGAGTAGCCGCTTCTAGGAACAGGAGGTTGTGCAGAGGAAATGCAGCTCCAGAAAGGGAGCTGGAGACTGGGAAAGCAACCAGTAATATAGCCTGAGAGAAACTGGGGCCCCACAAGGTCTAGTCTCCGAAAGGTATTACATACAAAGAAGTTCCATCAAGCAAGCAATAGTCATAAAAATAATTACATTATTTATTTACCAGTTGTAATAAAATAATGACCAAGGGAACTAATTTATAATCCATAGCCACACTACATAATCTTCCTTTTCTCACATTACTCCTCATTCTAGAATCCTCTTACTTCCTTCAACTGGACCCAAACCCCCTATTTCTCCTTCTATTCATTCTCTTTTCCCCTCCCAATACCCACAGTGCTTGTCAAATGGTGCTTGCTCTTTATTTTTATCCCTTGTCCTTTCAGTTTTCTAATCCTCTCCTTCTCCTCCTCTCTTCTCTTTTCCCCAGTTGGCATCACACGTCTATTGCAGCGAAGAGCTGTGCTTCTGCAGGGTATGGGGGGTGAAGTCCTTACGTCATGGGAGCTGCCCAGGCTTGAGATGCCTGATACCATAATTAGTTGACTTTTCCCTACGAATGGGCAAGGCTTTGTCCTTGCAGAATCAACAACTCAAGTGCTTCCAATAAAACTTTGAGTGCCCACTTTCCCATAAACAAATGAAAAGTTCAAGGCCCCTTCACTCATGTGATTGCCTGAGTCTGTAGCCCGTTCATCTGGTCTGAAGCAGAGCGGAACTTCAAGTGGAGGGAGATGTAGCTGACCACATTTATAGAAACTGAAGCCTTTCCTGCATTTTCAAGTAACCCAAGTTTGCCAATCCACACCTGCAAAAACTCAGTAATAAGGTGAACTGAGATTTAAAGCAGAAGTTCAAGAAAACTCTTTTTATTCCAGTTACGAGCCCATAACCTTCCGATCTATTAAAATATTCAGAAATTCGTTTAAAATATTTCATATACGTTAAAATAACATCATAAAATCTGGATGAGCATGACTAGGAACTTATGATGCAATTATGATCATGCCCCAAGGCAAATACAGTAAAATCAGTTGTTAAGGAACAGATGAGTCACCCATCAGCTGTGCAAATGTTGGGCCGGTAACTTCTCTGAGTTTTAGGTTTTTAATTTTAAAATGAGGGATTAGATAATCTGGTCTCTGCAAATCTTTTCAGCTATTACATTTTATGATTTTTAACTTACCTGGGTTGTTTTCATCTTCCATTTTCATCTCATCTCTGATAAACTTCTAAAGATTTCCTACTTGCTCCTCTGTGCATTTTGATCAGAAGAGGCAAAGAGAATCTAATCTACATTTATTAAGCCAGAGAGGAGATCCAGAGGCAACTGTAAGATTAATATTATTATCTCTAGTTACTTTAACAAACATTGTTGATTTCCCCTACTATTTTTCTGGACTACCTCTAGCTTTTTATACTTCCAATACAATTTCATTTTAAAGAACCTGACATTTTCTAAACTTTTGAAGGTCATATTTTCTATTTGTGTCTTGAAGAATTATTTGTGTCTTCATTAGGTGTTCCTGCTATTTAGCTGGAAGCATTAATAACTACCTTAACTTTGTATGTTCATGAAGCCTCTGACAAAGGTCTTGACCTTGTAGTCTGCAGACTGATAGATGAGGTTGCTAAAAGCTGAAATTCTAAAAATAAATCTTAGGAAGATTTGCAATACAATTATGTAAACCCAAAAGGGAGGGCTCTAACGGTACCCACCACAGAGGTCTCCTTACCCCAGAAAATTACATTGTATTAATGAATTAATACACTGAATTACTGAAACTGCTCTCCTGTCACTCCTTCCTAATGTGGGGAAGTAGTTTATGAAAAATTGTCTCTCACAGTTGATCAAACTGAAGGAATAGCAATGGTATGCAAATAATTCATTATCTATATTGTTTATATTTTTAAAGAATTGTTAATATTCACTTAATGGCAGCAAACTTATGGATCTCTTTGACTCTGTAGTCACATGGGTTGAATTAGAGTGGATCATAAATACATGCTTGTTTTGGTCCAACCAGTAATTCCACTTACACAATATATTGCTTCACTTTGGACAACAGAATGCAACCAGGTACCAGAAAAATTAGGATATTTTAAGGTTAGGGGACTCCTAGCCAATTTGCAAGATAACCTTTGATGCTCTCCTATCTTGGGGGACCCTCTTTTTTAATCTTCAGCACTCTTTTTTATAATATAGGAATGACATTGACTGACCTTTAGTAACTTGCAAAAATGACCACAAATTCTTCCCTTGCCTCTACCTTTACCCTTTGTGATGTGAGTTTGTAGCTCTTTCTAACTAGCATGGATTCTATTGCTTCAATCTCTGAATCTGGGCTGGTCCTGTGACTTGCTTTGACCAAAGGAATGTTGTGGAAGCAACACTGTTTCAGTGCTCAGCCTAGAACCAAAAATATCTTTCATGCTTCCACTTCTCTAGGACTCCATGTACACCTTTTGAATGAACTGGGGCTAGTTTGCTGTAGGATGAGTCCATATGGCTAATTCAGCCCAGTTGTTCCAGACAAGGCCCCAGAAATGTGACCTAAAGCAGCCTAAAAGTCCCAAACTAGCTTAGACCAGAAGAATCACTCAATCTATTTTGAACTCAGTCTATTATTGTATCACCCACAGAAATATGAGCTCAACTAATTGCTGTCATTTATACTTACAAGTTTTGAGGATGTTTTAAAAGCAGCAAGTGATAACTGACATACTACCCAAGTGCCACACAGAGATGATCTTCCATAGTTTATTTTCATCTAAAGCTTCTCACTTTACAGACTTCTATTTCACATTCGTTGACAATCCAAAATCTCTGAATGAGTTAGTTAAAACAAGCTGAGTGGATAAAGTAAGTTCCTATAAGAAAGGCAAGTTGCATTTAAAACGGAACTCACCCAAATTAATCTTAATTGTTAGAATTTGGAACTGATACCTAGATTGTTCTTTCTTCCCTGAAAACATGTCCAGAGTAGACAGTGTCAAGTGGGAAATGGAAGACATTGGCCTCACTGCCATCTTGTTTTTCACTTCCTTAATATATGGTCTCTAGTAGGGAAGGTAGAATATGTTTATTCTTAATATCCTATTACCTCTTTCACACCTTTTGAAACTAAAGCATCCTCTCAAATTAGTGCATTGTTTTTAATTAAATGTATTAATTTTTTATTGAAAAAGTAATCTATGGTTACCCATGAAAACTAATATTTATTCTTTTTTCACAGATTCATCAAGCACTTATTTTAGGACAGGTATTATTCTAAACTCATATATTTTATTCCATTTATTTCTACAGCAACATTATGAATTACTATTATCTTATTGTTAGTAATTATTATAATAGTATTATTGTTACCATGTTTGCAGATGAAGATATGGAGTCACAGAGAAGCTAAGTGATTTATTGAAGGTTACACAGGTCCCAGAACCCAAGCATCAACCCCAGAATTCTATTGTGTACGCTAAAGGGATACCCAGCATCCTACCAAGCAAATGGCCATACTATTAGCAGTTCATATTCACTCATCCTTCATATGCTTTGAATTTTTCTAATTCCATCCATCATAGATAGAGTTTGATCCTAACTCCAACCCACCATGTTATAGACAATGGATGGGGACATTGTGATTCAGGAGGATCATTAAGATCTGCTTGAAGATTGTAGGGACATGTGTGGACAAGAATGCCATCTTTGCTGTTGGCTCCCTGGTGGACAATTACTTGAGGCTTGTGAGCTAAGCACTGGAGCCTCCTACCTTGTTTTGTCTTCTTCTAGAAGGTGTGACTGTCATACTTCCAGTGTTGTCCAGAGGCCCAGTCTGGTTGCTATAGGGAAAACAAGGAGGATTTCTCATCCCTGGAAGACACTTGGCTCTTCTTATGGTATTGCAGTCATTTTTAGGGTTTTAACTGCATATTCTAACCATAAAAGGTCTTTGGTTCTCAAAACAAACAAACACACACCCACAGTTTTAGACAAACACAATAAAAAGATTACTGTATTTAGTACATGACCATATGTTTTATACATCCTTTAATAATACAGTTTTGTGTGACCTAGACAGTTTCTGGAGCCATTCTCTATCCACCTTAAAGGTTGATTGTACCTTTAACTGATAGTGGAGTAATAACTCCTTGCTGTGTAAATGTTGGAAGACTGATGGAATGATTTTGACCAGAGTGCTTCTGAACAAAGATACTGTGTTCTATTTCAACAGGTCTTATTCTTTGTACTATTTTTTTTATCACTGAGATTGAGCAGCAGACAGACAATGAACTCACTCTTAAAATGATAAAACTCAATCATATATTTTAGACAATGAATCCGTCAGTCTGTAATGTTCAATGGATAACTTAAATGCAGTTTTCTGCAGAAGGAAACCTCTGCTTTTATGAAAAGAAAAACACTTATCAGTAAAATGGACTTTTTATGCAAGAGCTATAAGGCAAAGAAATTCACCACTGTTATGGCATCATAATACTTCTCATGAGAAAAAGTAAATCTAGCTAATTGGTTGCATTTACAGCCCATGCAACATCTGCACTTAAATTATTAAACATCACTAGTGTTCTAGGACCCCCCCCCCCCCGAAAGTCAGGAACCAGGCTGCTTTGCCGGCTCTCAGTGATGACTCATCTTAGACCGAATGACAGAGACACAGAAGCAAAAATTTGGTCTCACTGTACCTGCTCTAGCTCCCGCTGCTGGAGTGATCTGTCTGGGCTAAAAGTGATACCCACCACAAAGATTCACAGCAACTGAAGGCCTTGGCAAATGCCATCCACATTTCCTAGTTGGCAAGAGTTTGTGGGAATTTGGAACATTTTAGGTTTAAAACAAAACTCTATGTAATAACAATATTTAGAATGGGCCACATTACATGGCTGTTGCATAATGCCATACCAGACCAGTCCAACTTGTAGGACTGGCTCTGGATGGCACTGGTCTAGTTCTGCTTTGAGACTTTTAAATTCATTTTACTGACCCCTTGGTTAAGATGGACCAATGCAATTGCCATCACTTCTCATTAGATCCCTTGGGTTCCAAAGCCAGAGGTTCTCGCACATATGATCTCAAGTACTTCCCTTGACCTTGATAAGCTTCAGGGACCTCAGTGACCAGCAGTGGTAAAAAGCAAGGACTCTGGAGTCAGATTTCCCGAGTTGACTCTTGGCTTTGCCACTCACTAGCTGTATGGGTTTGGGGATGATGTAAGCTCAGTGTCTGTTTCCTCATCTATAAAATGGGAATAATAATAGAACCTACCTCAGAAAACTACCTACCTTGTTCTATATTAGTGCATGTGAAATTCTTGGAATACTACCGAGATGTATGAATTGACCATTATTTTTTTTATTATCATAATTATTATGGACAGAGTGAGAGTGATAACTCCTGCATTGCAATATTGTTTTGAGCATTAGATGAGATAAAATATGTAAATGTTTAACACTGATGCTGAACATGAACTATGGACCCAATGGGAGTGATTAATAACAGCTGCCATTTGCTTTGACCTTACCACACATCTGGCCTGTGAAAGTACCTTATACACATTCTATCAACAACTCTTTGAGGTAGTTATTTGTAATATTACTATTTTATTGAGGAAATAATTGAGGCATAGTAAAGTTAAGTGATTTGACCAAGGTCAGGGAAAAACTGGACATATTTGTTAAGATAATGTGAGCTACTATAGAGAATAAACCCATAGCTCTTAGTGGCTTAACAGAGAGTATTTCCCACATAAAATCCAAATGGGTGATTTGTGGGAAGTCTTTCTCCACATAGGGCTCCCCAAATCCAGGTCCTTCTATGTTGTGGTTCTAGAATCCTTTACATGAAGAATTATGCAAGTTTCATGGGCAAGGCCAATGTACATAGTACTTATGTTCATATTTCATTATTAGACTTTAGTTATGGCCACATCTGAATGCAAGAGAGGCCAGGATATAGAATCTAGTTGTGTGCCAAAAAAGCACAGGGTTTAGTGAAAAGCAAGCCATTTCTGCAATGGTGACAGATATGGGATTCACACCCAGAAATTCTGACCCAAGCAATTGACAGAAAAACTCTCTTTCTGCGTTTATTTCCCCTCTTTTTCCAAAAAGCCACTTGGCAGCTATAAGACATCATAAAAATGCAAGATGTTCCCTATTTTTAGCTCAGGTTCCATAGAGCTGACTCCTTTGACCAACACCATTATCAGGTAATTTGAATTAAAAATACAATTGATCCGGCACCTGGATGACTCAGTCCGTTATGCGTCCGACTCTTGATTTCAGCTCAGGTCATGATCTCAGGGTTGAGAGATTGAGCCCTGAGTTGGGCTCCATGCTTGGCATGGAGCCTGGTTAAGATTCTCTCTCTCCCTCTGCTCCTCCTCTGTCTGTCTCTAAAAAAGATAATAATAATGATGATGATGATAATAATAATAATAATAATAATAATAATAATAATAATAATAATACAGTTAATCCTTGAACAATGCGAGGGGTAAGGGCTCTGACCCCCTCTGCGGTAAAAAATCCACATATAACTTTTGACTCCCCCTAAAACTTAACTACTAATAGCCGACTGCTAACCGGAAGCCTTACCAATAACATAAACAATTGTTTAACACATATTTTGCATGTATATGTATCATAAACTGTTTTCTTACAATAAAGTAAGCTAGAGGAGGGGCGCCTGGGTGGCTCAGTTGGTTAAGCGACTGCCTTCGGCTCAGGTCATGATCCTGGAGTCCCGGGATCGAGTCCCGCATCGGGATCCCTGCTCGGCAGGGAGTCTGTTTCTCCCTCTGACCCTCCCCCTCTCATGCTCTCTCTCTCTCTCATTCTCGCTCTCAAATAAATAAATAAAATCTTAAAAAAAAAATAAAGTAAGCTAGAGGAAAGAAAATGTTAATATAATCACAAGAAAGAGAAAGTTCATTTATAGGACTGTAATGTATTTGTCTAAAAAAAATCCACACAGAAGTGGACCCATACAGTTCAAATTCACGTTGCTCAAGAGTCAGCTGTACTTTCCTATAGCTGGCATCTAAAATAATAACTTTAATGAACTGTTTCATGAATACTTTATTTATTTGGCTCCTAAAACTACTTAGTATTAAATCAACATCTTCCATTCACCAAAATTTACTCTTTGGATTTATATCTGCCAAATATTAAGTTAACTAAGTTGACCTCATCCAAAATTTCATTTTTTAAAAACTTTAACTGAAAAATAGCAAACAACCAATAGTGACTGAATTTTTTTATTATATATTTTAGAAGAAGCTTGTACTTCCAGCCTATGACATTTAGGTTTGCCCAGAATTAGATTGTCCTTCAACTGAAATCGCTTCTTTAAAATTGTTTTGGCCCCAGGCTGCCTTAGCTTGTTTGAACGTGCAAAAATGTCTCAAATATCATGGACAAACCATGTCAGAAATCAAATAAGAACATAATACTCAGCTGCATCTGGTGCCAAATCTCCCCAAATGAGTTTTACTTAACAAGGCTCTGCAAGATTATCTGGAGACTTGTGGGTGAATTTTCAGCCATCTAATTCCTCTAGCTCTTTTTATTACCTTGTAGGAAGAATCGGGACTATCAGGTTGATATTTTGTTCTTGGTAGAAGGTCCCTTTGTTACCATTCCACATAAAAGAAGAGCTTGGGAATATTAAAAATTGTTCCTCTTTTAGTGTGTGACATTTTGGAAAAGTTTACTCCATATGTCACAATACAGCATAACATTCTCCCAAGGAAGAACGGGCTCAAAGCTCCATCTAAATGATGAATAAAAGTTTAAAACTAAGAGGAATGGTTCCTCATGGTTAATCCTAGTCACTGTGACTGATGAATTTTTTAGAAAAAGAAATACTGATCAGGTAGCATTCAGTCCCACTGAGGAAAGAGATGGAATCATGTTAGGTCAGGAAGACTGTCTCCCACTCAGTGTAGATTAGCTGTTCACCCTAAGTGTTTTTTGGCCCCTGCTGCTACCGGATATTCACCCTCTTCTAGAATGGGAAGGGAAGAAACCATATTAGCTATGCTGGGGCTGAGAGGTTTCCTTCCTGTAGTAGATGAGACCAAGAGAGACCTGCCCATACATAGAACATTGCCTTTAGGAACACTGAAAGAGAAAAAAAATCACCGTGAGAATCAAAGATAATTTTCAGATATACTATCTTTTTTATCTTTAATTGTTGCTACTTTTTAGAAATAATCAAAAGGGAGGTTGGTTGAGATCCAGAAAGGGACATAGCACACTGTCCATCTATCCTAGAGATTCTGACATGCTCTCCTGAATTGGGCTCTCTGCCTGTCCTCATCCCTGTCATTCCCCACTCTTTAACAAGGTCAGGGTTACTGTCTCTCAGGAAAAGAGGAAAAAGATAGGATGCCTATAGGCAACTCTTATTCACATTGTTAATTCAGAATTTTTCATTGTTTCCCACTTGAATAATAAAATTCTTTAATAGCTAATATTAGCAGGCAATATACTGTGTCTTCTCAGCCACAGCTCATCCTTAGCAAAAACAGGTAGAATGAAAGAATGCATTCATCACCCTTTATTTATCATTCCCAGTTCCTGGCCTGGTTTGGCAGACAGACAACTTGTCTATTTTCAGTACTGGCTATGGTATTATGTGACCTAAATGCCGTAAAAGTTTAGGGAAGGGTGGTACTAACTGAAGCACAAATATTTATGAAAAATCAGACAGGAGGGCTTGAGGCTGAGATATTTGAGGGGTACCGTGGGGCAGGAGGACACCTCAAATTCACTCTTCAAGTTCATCTCAACTTCATCTGTTGTTCATGGCTAAGGCCGTAATCTTGAGTGGGTAGCCAACGACTGACTCTCAGATAAAAGCTTTATAATGCTATGTGAAGCTATTATTTAGTCATTAAAAACACAAGACCATGTCACAATCTTATTTTTATATTCCATAAAGTGTCATCCTTGTCATTATGAAAAAAAAAGCAATTTCTATCACTATGCAAATAATGTCTGGTAAAGACAACTGAGCCAAGCTCTGATTCTCTTTTATCCCCTGTTTTAGAGAACTAAGGACATTCAGAGAAGAGCTCCAAATGGCCTGACACTTTAGTATCTTCTTATTAAGATTTAATGATCAATTTTTGATTGTACAACTAAGCTAGAAATCATTGATATCTCTCACTATTAGAAATGACCATTTGTGGGCGCCTGGGTGGCTCAGTTGGTTAAGCGACTGCCTTCGGCTCAGGTCATGATCCTGGAGTCCCGGGATCGAGTCCCGCATCGGGCTCCCTGCTCGGCAGGGAGTCTGCTTCTCCCTCTGACCCTCCTCCCTCTCATGCTCTCTGTCTCTCATTCTCTCTCTCCCAAATAAATAAATAAAATCTTTAAAAAAAAAAAAGAAAAAAGAAATGACCATTTGTAATAGATACTGTGGTCATCTGCCCCAATCCTTTCTTCAGGGCTATGTACTCAAGTCCCACTTTTCGGGAATATGGCTGCTGGTAGCTCAAAGTTTTGCCCCTCATTGGGAATTGTACTCAGCTGGCAATTGCCTTACCAAGATTACGTTCCCTCCTGGGAATGTAATGGCTGGTTGATGCAGTTGTACGAAGTTCTGGCTCCACTGCCTGAATTTAGAGTAACTCTGACGGGCCTTTCCAGTTCCAGAACACCTTATGAGGTCAGCTTCTCTTAACTATCTAATCCTCCTTCCCTCGCTTCCATGCAGACATATCTGAGAGCATTCCCCGATAAACTTTGTGCAGGCAAAATCTGTCTCTAAAAACTCATCCTTTAACATGTTGATATATTTCCCCAGCATGTGTTTTACAAAATTGGGATCATACTAAATATACGGTTTTGTATTCTGTTTATTTTTTACTTAATGTTATATTTTGAGCATTTTTATTTTACTGATTCCTTTTTAAGTATGTGTTACTTAGTAATTTCATCACATTTCAATAAATGATGTGCCATAATTTATTTAACCACTCTTTATTCAGTATGTATATTGTTTCTATTTTTTCCATATTATAAATAATACTATGATGACATCAGAATTTTATACATAAATCTTTGACAATTTCAGATTATTTCATGAGAATACATTCTTAGCAGAGGAAACTGAGTCCAGGAATATGAACGCTGTTAAGAATCTTCACATATGTTGCTAAATTGCTTTCCAGAAATATTTTTGACATTCTATTTTTTCATGGATTTACATTTCCACTATCACTTAGGATTGTACTGGTCTCACCATGTTCTTGCCAGAGTTGAATACTTATTATTATACTTATTTCAACTTCTGGCAGAATTCTTTAACACCAACATTCTATTCCTTGGTTGAAGTCCAAAACTGACCTTTTCATCCAACTGTATGGTCTCCTCTCAGATTCTTACACACTTGGCCCCCACTGTTCCAGTACCCTGTTGGGGGCCATGTCATAAAATGTGCATATCAGTGTCATGCTGAGCAGTTCCCTTTACCTTAGATGAGAGTTATTTGTGCTGACTTTGATTATTAATTTCCTGTTCTTATTAGTCTTTGTATCTTCCCTAGCACCTAGTATGGGTCCCCATACATAGCACGTGTGCAATAAAAATGCTTTTTAAAGTAATTTATTGTCAGTGGTCATTCATCAGCTTGTCAACTCTACAGTTTGCCCACTTTGTGATTCAAAAAACCAGTGTAAGACACCAAAGTAACCAATTAGTTAACTACAGGTCTTCCTGCCTTATAGATGCAACAGAGGCAACTATAAAGGATTTTGATGGGCAAGTCCTTTGATGCTAATGTATTTTGTTTTCTATTTTTGGCCCTGAGGCCAGTTGACTGTTGGTGCTTGAAGAGTTCAAAACAGAAGCCCCAAAGAATATGATTTTCTCCTTTATTTACTTATTTATCTTAGTATATTCATTTCTATAAATTTATGATCCTAAAGCTATGGCCTTGTACTTATATATTAGTAATAATGAATATATTTTCAATATAGTTGAGTAAATATCTAGTGATATTTGTTTGGCAACTAAGTAAAATCTATTTTGAGTGACTCAAGTCTGCCAGTTTATACCTGGATAAGATTAATGAGTTAACTAAATTGTGGTGACTGTGTCCTTCAGGCCACATGGAATTGTATTTTAAGTAGCTCAGACCAGATTCTCCCCATATGTGTTTCTCATTCAAGGGGAAAATCCAAAAATCTGCTCTGTTTACAAGAACATCAAATTCCAATTTCCCACCTTGATTCAGATCTCCAGTTTCTAGACACTTATTGAGCTTTTTGTAGAAAATTCGTATTGGCTAAAATCAATGAAGCAATTCTAAAACTCCTTCACAATACCCTTTGGTACAAAATAATTAACGCGGGGGCTCTAATGTTTCAGTGAGTAAGCAGACCAATTTTCTCATGCAATACTCAAATCTCTGAAAGTGTTGATTAGTAGAAATTCATTTTTGAAAGCCAGTGTTGGATCTAGGGTATTTTTATTTACAAATTTAGTAGTGGCTTATATGGCAGTAAAATGAATTTATAGAGCAAGAATTTCTACTCCCTTCAGTCCATGAGGAATATAAAACTCCCGTGGGTCATTTTGTGATAAATTTAAGATAGGTAGGAGTTTAAGAACAAAGGGAAAGTGAGGAAACTCAAGGATAGGAATTATAATCATTTTCTCAAGGTGACTTCTGTGAGTCTGCAAGCACCAAGATTAAATGCCTTTACTGTAAACCCCTCAAGGCTCTCTTTCTTGATTTCCATGCAAATAGAAACAGAGGCAAAAGAGAAATGAGTTGCCTTCAATAATCAAAACAAATCGAAGTGCTGATGAAAGTAAGGGTAGAAAACATAGACAGCATCTCCATCCCAGAAGTGCATATGGCTGGAATCATAAAATCAAGAAACGATTGCACTTTATTAATCTAGCCCCATCAATAAAAATCTTTCAACAGCAGATGACTGCAATCTAATAAGATAAGCCTTAATACTTCAAACTCGTGCAAGGAGAGGTATGAGGTAAATCCAGGATTGTATTATGAATGCTTATATATTTCTGCATATTGGTTAGATTTTAGAAAGATGCTTAAAACAAGAATGTGATATGATTATAGAATGTAAGTTGACTTGCTCTTAGAATCAGACAAGTAGGTAAAAACTGAAGACACCAGTATAAACCAATATAGTATTCTGTGGGGGAGACACCTAAATTTGAAATAATAGTTAAAAGATTGAGTTATTTCTTGGGCACCTGGGTGGCTCAGTTGGTTAAGCGACTGCTTTTGGCTCAGATCATGATCCTGGAGTCCCTGGATCGAGTCCCGCATCGGGCTCCCTGCTCGGCAGGGAGCCTGCTTCTCCCTCTGACCCTCCCCCCTCTCATGTGCTCTCTCTCTCTCATTCTCTCTGTCTCAAATAAATAAATAAAATCTTTAAAAAAAAAGATTGAATTATTTCTTAAAGCTTTGACAATTAAGAAATAACTGCTGGCTGACATGGAGAATTTATGATATTATTCAAATGCATGATAGATACTATGATTCATTTAATCAGAACCCTAGAACATGACTTAATTTATTCATAACGTACTGTGTCAGAACACATGAGCAAAATTGTATTTGGTGGGAATGAGTGGCTAATCATGGTGAACTCACTGGAACCTATATGCTAAATTTGGATCCAGTTGACTATCATACATTCTGAACCTAACACATTCTGAATTTATAAAATTTTACATTATAAGTGATTCTTTAATATCATTACTGTCTCTAAAATCCATATAAGCCCATTGTTTTAAGTGTTACTTGTAAGGTAAAACCAAAAAGAAATAAGGGTATTTTAGGTGGGAAAAAAATCTTCCTTCTCTCTTAACCTATCAAATTTATAGTAAGTATCCACTATTTCCCTAGGAGGAGTTGAAAAAGTTATATTGATGAAGAAAAATCTAAGTATCCCAAACTATCTTTAGAGAGAAAGAATTTGGATGATTATAAAAGTAATTTAGATTTTTAGATGTTATCCAAGATGTAGCATTTTCTAGGGATTCACCTTTCAAGAAACCCAGTAAGTATGCTTCTCCAAAGAATCAGAATTTTTACTGATTGCTAGCCAAGATTCAGCTTTCTTTTCTAATTCCTCTCCTCCAAATTTCCTAAGCTCTCCATTACACACATACACAGACACACACACACACACACACAGAGGGGGAGAGAGAGAGAGAGAGAGTTTGAGAGATGATGATATGAGAAGTGTCTCAGTATACAAAGGTTATATGTTCCAGGAAACCAGAATGAAGGTTAGAGAGATTTAAATGTGGGGAATTTGATTGGAGCCCTCAAGTGTCAATTGAAAACACTGTACTGTACCTCCAGGCAGGGCTAGAAAGTTGGGGCTTGGCAAACTTGCCTTGTCAACCCCATCTTACTTCGTTCTCCCCTCAGAATGAAGTGTATCAACCATCAGGAATTAAACTATTTGGAAAGATTAATTATAAGGCATTAATTACTTGGAATTTAATAGAACAGGGGCTGTGGTAGGCAGAAATAATGATCCCTGAAAGATGTTCATTTCCTAATCCCTGGAACCTGTGAATATATTAGGTTATATGGCAAAGGGAAAATAAGGTTACAGATGAAATTATGATTGCTACTAAGCTGACCTAAAATAGTGAGATTATCCTGGATGATCCAGATGGGCCCAAAGGAATTACAGTAAGGTCAGAGTGATGCAATGAGAAGTACTCAACCCCCACTGGGAGACGAAGATGGAAGAAAGGGCCCATGAGCCAAGGAATGAAAGCAGCCTCGAGAAGCTAGAACAGGTAAGAAAAAAATCTCCACTAGAGTCTCTACAAAGGACACATCCTGGCCAAAGCATTGATTTTAGACCAGTGAGACAGTCAGTCTTCTGACAAACAGAACTGTGAGGTGTTACATTTGTATCATGAAGTCACTAAGTTTGTGGTACTTTGTTACAGCAGCAACAGGAATTGAAAATGAATAGTTTTGGTATTGAGTGTGGGATGCTGCTCTAACAAATATCTAAAAATGTGGAAGTGGCCTTGGAATTGGAAAGTAGGAAGAAGCTGAAAGAATTTTGAAAAGCATGATAGAAAAATGCCTAGATTGCCTTAGACTATAAACGGAAATATGGATGCTAATAGCTCTGCTAGTGAATGTGTAGAAGGAAATGAGAAATATATTCCTGGAAATGAGAGGAAAGAGGACCCTTGTTATACAATGGCAGAACACTTACCAGAGTTGTGTCCTGCCATTGTGTGGAAAGCAGAACTTATAAATGATGAAATTCAGGAAACTTCCAAGCATTGCACTAAAGGTGTGGCCTATGTCTCCTTGTTGTTAGCAGTGAAGTTTGAGAGGGAAGACCAAAATGGAGAAACAACTGTTAAACAAAAAATAAGTAAACCTTGATGTTTGGGAAATTCGAGCCAATTTTTCCTGCAAAGAGTCAATGTCCAGTCACCCAAAAGGCTATTTGAAGAGATTGAAATTAGATCCCCTCAGTCATCTCAGCCGAAGCCAAAAACGGAGATAAAATCATCTAGGAAAGATCCATTGAGAAGCCTCTTGTATGATGGAGGGAATCCTTGTGACACATGGAAAACCTACAAGTTTTCTCCCAAGTTTTTAATCAGCAGAAACATTGCCACCTTGGACTGAGAAAGACAGATAATTCAGTGGCTTCAGGCAAGAACAGGCCAGATAAACATTGGAGTAGACGTTTGTTTTAAGTAGAATTCACCTGGAAATGTCATAGCTTAGTTCTTTCTGCAGGAATTGAAAGGTAGAATCAAAGACTCTTGGAAGCAGAAGGAGCTAGTAATTAATAAGAGTTCAATTCCCTTTAAAAAAATGAGACATTGGTGGGGAAAAAATAGAAAAGTAAGTGAGTTTATAAATGTTTGGCTGATTATGTATTAGTGCTGTTTCAGATAGTAGTGATCATTTATCTGTGGATAAAATATCCATGAAAGTTTTTGCTTTAACCAATATTAATAATTTCTTAGGTTAGAACAGACCATCCACGATGGGACTCTTCTATAGTAAGTCCAATATGCAAGAATCTAATATGAAAAAATATTTGTATACATATCAAGGATGTGATGACTTTATATTGCTAAATTTTTCAGTTGATAGACAATCATTTTTAAAAGACAGTTAAGTAGAAGGCAATTCTTTGAAATAGTTCTACCTGTTTAAACCTCTCCCCTTCCACTCCTTGGATTCCTAATATAAAGGCAGCTAACATTTGTGGTGGATTTGTTATATCGCAGGTCCTGTGCTTTACACAACTTGGAAAATTATTTCATACATTTTCACAAGACATAAAAATGTAAATACCATTATCATCCCTCTTTTTCCGATGAGGAAGTTAAAGCACAAGGGAGTAAAGTAACTTGCCCATGTGGTAAATGGCAAGGCAGAGATTTATTTATTTATTTTTATTATGTTATGTTAATCACCATACATTACATCATTAGTTTTTGATGTGTTCCATGATTCACTGCTTGCATATAACACCCAGTGCTCCATGCAGAACGTGCCCTCTTTAATACCCATCACCAGGCTAACCCATCCCCACACCCCCTCCCCTCTAGAACCCCCAGTTTGTTTTTCAGAGTCCAGAGTCTCTCATGATTCGTCTCCCCCTCCGATTCCCCCCCTTCATTCTTCCCCTCCTACTATTTTCTTCTTCTTCTTTTTTTTTTTTTTTAACATATAATGTATTATTTGCTTCAGAGGCACAGATCTGTAATTCAACAGTCTTGCACACTTCACAGCAAAGCAGAGATTTAAATTCAGCTCTATGTCATTCTGGAAACACAGTCCTTAGCTACCAAATTACCCTTCTTTTTAAGTATTTGAACATTAACTGCTCATATTCATAGTTCCCTGATAGGCCTAGAGTGTAGTATGTTTCTTCTAAAGTTCAAGTTTCTCAATACGGTAAATATGTATAGTATCTTCTCTATAATATCCCTGCCTGAGTTTAGGGAAACAAACTGAATTAAATAGAGAATGCTCTAAATTGAGATCCATTGTCTATGTGCCTCCAGAAAGGAATAGTAGTAATAGTTAGTACTGATTGTCCATATATAATATGGCTTAAATACTGGGCCAAGGACTTTCTGTACTTCATCTTGTTTAACCTTCACTCATGAGGGACCCTATTTTATAAGAGGAAGAAATTGCAGCATGGAAAGCTTATCAATCAGCCTAGTCATACAGCTGGTTATAACTGTGAGTCAAGGTTCCAGACCCATACTATGATTTCCTGCCTTAGTTGTAGCTGCATGTATATATTTTTGCACAGGAAAAAAATGGTGAGTTAAACAATCTGCTCCTTTTTGGAATATTTAGATGCTTGGGTAGGATTCAGGAGAGGAAAAATGTAATTTCTCAGCACATGGAGGGAATGAATGTTTTGTGCCTGAAATATCCTTTGGTAGCTCAAAGCAAAGTCCAGATGGTTCCTGACTGGGCTATCACCTCATAATGTTTCAATGTTAAATAAGTTTTCCTTGCTTCATTTGCCTGAGCCACCTTAAAATCCTGAGACAATTTCCCCCTCATCTATTTTCAACAGGTTGGTGTTGCTGTCTCCCCCATCTGCTATATTGAAGTACAGCTGGTGTCTCAGATCTAGGTGGGCCCCTGAGTCATAAAGAGTGGGTACTTAGCAACCAGATCAGATAAGCACAGGATGTTCTATCTTTAATTGTATGATTTATAGTTTAATATGGCCTTCCATATCATTTGTTAACATTTTAGACTATAAACTGATCTCAAAACAGTTTAGATTAAGGAAGAGACCAGGAAATCATTTCTAATCATGGTCTCACTGACAAATATTATGGTCTGAAATTCACCCGAACATTTTACTGTGGTTTTCTTTTTCACCCTTCCTGGTACTAGAAGTGACTTTAGCTGCATAATAACAAATTTCAAAGGTTGACTGAATGTTTCCTTGGTCTTATTTTTCTCTTCATGTTGAGGGAAACAAAAAATGAGTTGTTGCTAGGACAATACTAATAGTCACCAACTGGTTTCCTGACATTTGAGTGAGCTTAGGAGTCCATCAATAGTACATTATGAATCAAAGCTGGTTCAGATAATTTCACAGCCACATCAATCATTGACAATTTTTGACAAACTACAAAGCAGAAAAGACTCAGTATTCTACAGTGTATCTTCCAATTTCCCACCTTGAGAACCAGACTTTCTGTTAGCTTAAATGTTATTGATGTGCACCTCTAAGAAGAGAAACCCTGAGAAAATATGAATATACATCAAAACTGACTTATTGAAAAAAAGGTTGTGTTTCATAATCAATAGGTAGACTGGGCAATTTCCTATGTAGTATAATGTAAATGACACCATCAGAGATTCTTGTCCTGAATTCTTTTCCATGGTTTTGACCACAAAGTGTGCAATTTCCGCATTTCCTATTGGATTAAAATATAGAAGGTATTTGTTAAAATGTAAATATCTGAGAGGAGTAGTACATGAAGTCATATAATGACGAATACCTATGGAGAGCAAGTTCTCAAGGGAAGGAGATTCAAGACTGGTAAAAGAATCAGGAGAGATATCTTGTAGGGAAGTGGAGACGGAGGAAGAAACAGAGGTTGGCCTGAAATCATTGGGCAAGTGCAGGTAAAGCCATGGGCTGTGTCAGGGTGGGAAATGAAGAGAGATGGACAACAGAGGGAGAGACAGGTAGAAGGTAAAAGTTTTGGTAGAAACATTAGACAAACTGACAAATTCAATTTTTTGCCAAGAGTTGAGCTTGATTATTTTCAAATAGAGTTGTCAAGTTGACAATATTTATCAAGAAGCTTAAACTTATTTATGCCTTTGATTTATTAATTCCATTTTGAAGATTTGAGTCTGATATAATAATCCCAAATACAAAAAATACATATCATTGTTTATAATACCAAAAACATGGCAGCCACCTAAATGTCCAACCATAAGTTAATCATTGAGTAAGCCATGTCTATCTACTCAATTAGATCTTGCTAATACTTTGAAAGTTATGTTTAAAAGAATATATAATAAAAATGTTTATGATATAAAGTTGAGTTAAATAAGAAAAATACAAAATTGAATACATAGAGTGATTGTTATAATAGAAATGCATAAACATATTGATTGGGACATATCAGAGTGAATGTATTTTCACGAAGGGGATTATAGGTGATTAACCTACCATACTCTTTCCATCAATTATTTCTTGTAACAATCTATATTTTCCAAATACTCTTTAATAAGTCAGTATTATTTTTGTGATGTAAATTATTTAAATATCAACATCACTATGATCCCAAGGCAAGACCTTAAGGCTAGCTAGGCATGTATTCCTTTCCTCTGAAAGCCTTAGCTTTAATCAATGACAGCAATCCCAGAGAAAAGACAGATCCCTTGGGTCAAAGATATAGGATTAATTCTTCTTCCCCAGCAGAGTCTCTAAACAAGATTAAAAATTTACCGCCAATGTATGGAAAAAAGAACACATTAAGATTGTTGTATCAGATCAACTAGTTGTGTTCTGTCTGTTGGATGAAAGATATAAATGTAGATTGCAATATCTTCAGAATAATTATTCAAAGTTTGCCTAAAAGTTAGCCAAAAAGATAGGCTCTTTCCTAAGGGTAATGTGGGGACACTTGAATCATCTGTCATCTTGAATAGTCCAATACCGACTGATCTTGATAGTAAGCAGATGAGCAGTTACTGCCACCATAATTGGATTTTGTTAGGATAGGAGACAGAAATAGAGATGGATCTATTTTCGTTCCTTAGAGATTTGACATTTTAGAAGATATCCCTGCCAGTGAGGAATTTGGTGAAGGCTGCTCTTTTATAGTGGAAATCTTAAAGAAAAACATGTTGCATGATGATTCATGGGAGGGGTGCCAGCCTATTTAAATGAGGACAGGGTATTATTTTAATGCTGTAAGGAGCCTAGGAGTATATCTGATATTTCAGAGGAAAGGTGTTTACATTTGCAAATTAATTATTCTTTTCAATACTCAACGATTGGTAGGCCATCATGGAACTGAGGCAGCATGCAGAGGTTGGTAGACTTTGAAATTAGGCAGAGCTGGGTTTGGAACCCTTACCCACTGCCTTGAAAAACACATTCCACATCTTTGAGCCTCACTTTGTTTATCTATAAAAAGTACATAATAGTAATAATAACTAGCCACTATACCACTTTATATTCATTAACTCATTTAATTCATACATTGACTCCATGAGGAAAGTACCACTAGGAATCCATGTAGAGGAGACAGCTGCCACATTTCATAGCACCTTTGGAGGGGGACAATACATTTGACCCTTTTCCCTTAATAAGATTCACAATCTACTGACACATGAATATTGAGTGGGTTGTTAGAGCGGATAACTTTTGTTGTTTCTATCCATTTGGATGAATTTGAATAATTTTGGTTCTACTAAAAGCAGAGCATGAGACAAGGATCTGGATAAAAGTAGTTTATTTGGGGAGTGAAATAATAAAGGAAAAGTTGAATTAATAAGTGAGACACTGCTTAGGGCATTTGGGGTTCAATCCTACCAGGGCCCTTCTGTGAGAACGTTTAAAAATATCTCCAAATCTATTTCCAGGGTGGGAGGTAGGTAGAGAATTTATGTCACTGCTTGGCGGTCACTGGGCCATTGCCCGCCCCCCTCTGCTTCTGGTCTTCTGCATGCTTACTTTGACTGAGCAAGGTCCCACACCCAGAAGGGGACCAGGCCAGTGACCTAAGGGGTGAACATTCACAGGTTCTGCCATAGTTACATAAGAACCTAATGTAACAGTAAAACATCAAGTTTACTCTGGAAGGAAAGGGTTATCAAATTTCAGTAATTCTATATTTCTTCATTTGAGTAGCTCAGATTTCTAAAAGTGTATGTCTTGCACAGACTCAGCAGAAATCACACCACATCTTTGGATTTACATGAGACATAGACACGCAGAGGGACCATTTAACAAATTATTCTAGCTGTTCAGAACAAACAATTAAACAAATAGAACCTGCTGCTTCTTGCACCCAGCTGTGCACTCCAACCAAAGACACGGCTCTGATGTATTAAGCAAGAGTGTCATCAAGAAGAGAACAGTAGAGAAATGGTAGAAATGAAAGAGAAAGAAACCTACAGCTTAAGACCCCAAAGGCAAATGGAATTCAGGGACCTAGAAGGATCCAGAAAAACAGGCTCTCTTTTAATAACATAACTATCAAGAGACAAATTCACTCTCCAAGTAATGCAATGGCCCTAAGGCAATAAATATTTGGAAACAGGCGGGCGGACAAGCTGAAAACAATGGTTCCTGGAGTCTAACAAACCCTGTGCTATATATGTCCCAGGGCTGATGTGAAAAATAATTTGCCAGGACTTTTTTCTGCAGGAGATTAAAAAATAATATCCATTACATTGGTCTTCTAGCAGACTGGACATTAAGGACAGATGCAGTGTTGGGGATTGAGAAGTAGTTAATAAGACAACTAAGGGAGAGATGTAGGTCCTGGGGTATGAATTGACAGTGCAATTCATTCACTGGCTCTACATAAAATAATGATACCAGTCTTGCTTTTATTTATTTTTTAAATTTTAATTATTTATTTGACAAAGAGAGAGCACAAGCAGAGGGAGCAGCAGAGGGAGAGGGAGAAGCAGACTCCCTGCTGGCAAGGAGCCTGATCCCAGGATGCGGGGATCTATCCCAGGACTCTGGGATCATGACTTGAGCCAAAGGCAGACACTTAACCAACCGAGCCACCCAGGAGCCTCTCAGCCTTGCTTTTAATAAGCCCATGTTCTAGTAGGGAAGACAGGTGTGCTAGTGGAAATTTGAATCTCCTCTGATAAATGGCACACTACATTGAAAAAGAGGGTACTTTGGTATGATAGAGGAACAATTAATTAGTGCCATAGAAGGTCTGAGAAAGCACCCTCTTGTTGCTAATGCCTTGTCAGAGATGAGAAGGAGATTCAGCATCAATATTTAATCTGGGATATGGGATGGATGGAAGCTTGGGAAGATAAAGGGTATGAAATACGTGGAGCTGGATAAAATATTTCATTCCTACAGGAAAGGCAAGGACAAGACACGGTAGAGCCCTGTTGGAAGTAGAACAACAGCAGAGTGGCAAACAAAGTTAAACAGGCTAATATGTGCTATCATGTCCCATGGGTATAAAATGAGCCCGCTGTTTAATAAAATTTTTCTTTCTTTTAAGATTTTGTGTATTTATTTGAGAGAGAGAGAGAGCACGAGCAGAAGGGAGAGGCAGAGGGAAAGGGAGAAGTAGGCTCCCCGCTGAGCAGGGGGCCCAACGTAGGGCTTGATCCCAGGACCCTGGGATTATGACCTGAGCCAAAGGCAGATGCTTAACCGACTGAGGCACCCAGGCACCCCTAAAATTTCTTTATTCAAACATCTAATGGTATGTTTCAAAAAAATTTTGAACATTTTCCAGGGAAGAAAGTTGTTGGTTGTACTCATTATTTTTTTTTATATTTAATAAATTCATGAAGGCTGCAAGCTTTGGGAATACTCTGTAGGAACCCCTCTGTGACCTAGGGATGTGGACTCAAGACAAAAAGGGACATTTGTGAGGAACATCCTTCTCTATCTTCAGTGAGCCTGTCATGTAAGTGTGTATGTTCAGCATCTGGGGAGACTTATCAATCTCTCTTTCATTGAAAAACTGCTCTCCTCTCCAAAGGACACTCCACTCCCAGGACAACAAACTTGTCTTTGTTTAGCCAAACCCACTTTCCCTAATCAGGGAGATGTAAGGAAAGCTGTATATAGGAGGAGGGACACATTGGTGCACACTTTAATCAAATGCATGATCTACTGGGTATTAGGGTGTATTCCCTGGTTGGAGTTTCAGGACTGTTTCTTTGACAAAGACCAGGGAGTATAAAAGAACCAGGAAACATCCTGGCTTCAGCTTGAGTGCATTCTGGTGCTATCAGACCATTCTATGGGGCAAACACAATTATACCTAAACTTCTGTGGGTTTCTGGGTGGAGGTGTGAAACTTCCAGCTCCCACTTTTTCCTTGGCATTGAAATTCAGAGTGGCCCAAGGAACTGGTTGTTCATTAGAAAGAGCTGAGATTGGACTCGAATAGGGAGAGGGCTGACAATATTAACTTAAGTATAGCATAGAACTAACTTGATAACCTCCATCTTGTAGTAATTTCCCCCAAGTCAACTCAGACCTGTATTTTGGCTGTACTGGAATGCCCTAGATGTGGATTTGGAAGAAAAAAAAGCTTGTAAAAATGTAATTGTTTAAAATTTGTTTAAATATGAAAAAAATCAATAATGAGTAAAGCCAACTACTTACTTCTTTGGAAAGTGTTCCAAAAAATTGAAATGTACTCTTAGTGGCTAGAATAAAGGAATTTTATTATTAAAATGATAGAAGACGTATAAAGAGACACTAAGCAAGCTTGGGGAAAAACACAAACCTAGCTGAACTCATTTGGAGACACCCTGTAGATGGGGAAGGAGGCCAAAAACTCTTCAAATGTGCTTTAAAATTCAGTATGTATATGAACGCCTGGACATCTTGGTAAATTCAGGTGGTGATTCAGTAGGTCATGGGTAGGGCTCGAGAACCTGTATTTCTAATGTGGTAGATTTCTAACACTTCCAACTGGCTGATGTTGTTGGTAGAGGGGCCACACTTTGAGTAACAAGGATCTAAGGTGAGAGCTGGTTTCTGCCTCTTCACTAGGGACTTTCACTTGCTGTGTCACTCAGAATGTGACTTTGTGCAGATTTGTCTGTTAAAGATAAAGAACTTTGACATCATTTGGCTAATAAGAATTTCTGCAAAAAAATCAATAGCAGAAAGTGCAAAGCACTTGGCATGTCTAAGATCTGGGATTGATTCCAAGCTCTACACTATTGTGTGACCCTGAATGAGTCATTTGACCTTGCTAAGATTCATTTTCCTCAGTTGTAAGATCTATTCCTACAATCTCTGTCTTCCTACACCTGGGGATAGTTTAAAAGTTCAAATGATAGTGGCTAATATTAATTGTCTGCTTAGTATTTGTCAGTAACTGTGATAAACCCTTTAAATATATTAATTCACTTAATCCTCACAACAAACCAATGAAGTTAAAACCATTATTGGAACCACCCTGAGGGTGTGTGGGACCCCTGTAAGTATTCACAATTTGATTTTTTAAATGTATTACAAAGTTCACAAAGAATGTAGTCGAAGATTCAGAAAAAGGAGTAAAGAATAGGAACTCGGAAAAATAAAAAGAAAGAATAGAAACTTGGGTATTGTTGATTGCCAAATCAGAGCACATGGAGGTTCTTTATGCTGTCTAGGCAATTCTCTTCCGGCTCAGCTACAGGAATCCTCTCTTCAGGTCCTTTATTGTTAGATGTGCCACTCCGGCATTTTAATATCTCCCACCACAGGAAAAGATAGCAATGCCATCTGATTAATTTTCCATGCTGCATAAAAAGTTACCTCAAACTTAACCACTTAAAACAATACCTATTTATGAGGTCACAGTTCTTGAGGTCAGGAGTTTAGACAATGCATGGTTGAGTTCTGTGCTCAGGTCCCACACCCTGCAATCAGAGTGGTAGCTGCACTGTATTCCTTTCTGGAGGATATGGGGACAAATCTGCTTCTATGCTCCTGTTGTGAGGGTCACCCAAAAAGAGTATTCCTTGTAGCTCCTGGACTGAGGCCCTCATTTCCATGCTGCTGGCCATGAGTCAGGGGCTGCTCTTGGCTCCTAGTGACCACCCATTCCTCACCATATGGCTCCTTTTAAGTCCTTTTGAATGATTGATTGATCGATTGATTGCCAAGAAGAGTCAAGTCACTTTTAAGAATCACAAGAATTCACCTGACTTAGGTCTGGCTCATAGAGGATAATCTCCCTTTTTAAAAGTCAACTCCACCATATAGCATCTCCTTTTCACAAGAGCAAATTAATCATATTCACAGTCCCAGTGATTATGCAGTGTGCACACCAAGGGGCAAAAATTGGGGTGGAGGCAGTTAAAATTTTGTCTATATCATCATGGTTCTGTGGGACTATTTGTATTAAACAATATAGATCATCTTGCCTTTACATTTCCATAATGTCATTTATTTAATTCTGGTTGTATCATTATTTATTACACTGCATTATCCATGTGCTACCCAAGAAGAGTTACTTCCAATGGTACTCTCAAAAGTTCTTTGCTGACCATAAATATGCAAATACAAGTCTTGCTCATAGTATGTGGGGAAAAAATGTGAATGACAGTTCATTTTCTGGATATGTTCAATTTATCATTCCAATTTATGTAGAATAAATGTAGAAAATGCATCTTTCAACCATGTCTCCTATTGAAGCCTTTATCTTGCAATCAATGTATTCCTAGAATGTGAACTCTTTTAGTGTTGACTGCATCTCTGCTATGTATCTATTATGGAGAAAAAACTATAAACTATGACTTAAGACTGACAAGGAGGACATGACACCACATTGGTTGAAGGCAAGAAAAGACATTGATTGGTAGGATTCATGGGCATTACAGAGGACTTGCATTAAAAGCCTTCAAAAGAGATAGTTATGGCTACCCCCAAAAGCCAGTTTGATATGTGATGTGAAGATTGTAGAGAGAATAAAGTGGTTGCCCAGGGTGCCATCAGTGGGGACACTCAGAGTTAAAAAATACCTGGCACCCTTAGGTGCCATAGACCCTTAGGTGCTATAGACCAAAGATGGTATGATTGAAACACAAATAGGCAAGAACTGATGAATGAACCCCCATACAGAGATTAAAACCAAAGCTTGAGGGGTGCCTGAGTGCCTCCGTTGAGTGTCTGACTCTTGGTTTTGGCTCAGGTCATGATCTTGGGAATGTGGGATCAAGCCCCACCTTGGGCTTTGTGCTCAGACAGGAGTCTACTTGAGATTCTTTCCCTCTGCCCCTCCCCTGACCCATGTGTGTGCATGCATGCACTCTCTCTCTCTCAAATAAATAAATAAATCTTAAAAAAACCCAAACCAAACCAAACAACAACAAAATGAAACAAAGCTTGACAGTGAACCATCCATAGCCTAGTGTCCTTACCTTATCTTTTGTTGGATATGAGTGAGAGTCACCCTAAATGACCATGCCAGCATCATTCCGGTGATCCAATCAAAAGAAAATACAGCTTTAGTCAGTGAGAATAATCTACAGGCCAGGCTGCCATCTGGAACTGGAGGCCCAGATGCCCCCACTATTGAATTCTTAGAGTTTCTCAAGGTATCTGGTCAGCCCTATATGCATGGCAGTTCCCTGGTAGGGACAAGTGGAGTATGGGTCCTGGTCTAGATTTGGGATTCTCTGCCTGATAGCACTGTCAGCCCTGGCCAGTACTAAGCACTGAAGGTATACTCAGAAAATTTTAAAGAACTCACTGGAAAGTGCCTTTCCGTTCCCACCCTACACAATGCAGAGCACGCAGCAGAGGTTTTACTTGTCTATAACAATAGTACTGCTTATTATCATTCTTGTTTTACAGATGAGAATACAGTATGGAGAAATTAAGTTATTTTCCCAAAGTTAAATTGCTATTAAGTATCAGGATGTAAAATCAGAGAATCTGATGTCACAGCATGTACTCATAACCAATTTGCTATGTGACCTCTGAAATACTGTAGTGCGTGTGAAATCATTTTGTGTGAATGAAAGATGTATTTCTCTACTTTTTTTAAAAAAAGTTTTTATTTATTTATTTATTTGACACAGAGAGAGAGAGAGAGTGTGCGAGCAAGCACAAGCAGGGAAAATGGCAGGCAGGGGAGAAGCAGGCTCCCCACTGAGCAAGGAGCCAGATGTGGGGTTTGATTCCAGAACCCTGGGATCATGACCTGAGCCGAAGGCAGCTGCTTAACTGACTGAGCCACCCAGGAGCCCCTCTCTACTTTTCATAAAGTATAAAGTGTCCTGAAAAATGCATTCCAGCTTTAAATATAAAATGCTGTGAAGGCTAATTATTAAATAATAAAAAATTATGATCATCACAGGTCATTTAATCAATTAAAAAATAAAAACTGCAGGAATTTTATAAGGAGGAATATGCAGTTGGAAGAGAGTCCTTGCATCAAAAACATGAGCTCTGAGGCAAGGCAGGATACTCTGTTTTACCTATGGCTGAGCTCTTAAGACGATTTACAATAAGACTGAAGTCTGCTTAGTACATGGTTAGTGAAGAGCTATAGAGCAACTAGACATTGGTAGTATTCTACCTGTGGAGAGAGAGGGAGAGGGAGAATATGTTAGAAAACCCATTATATGAAAACATCGAAGGTAAAGATGGCCTGAACTCAATATCAGACCAACTATACTCATTGATCAAGGGGTAGTTTCCAGAGAGCTGGTGCACGTATGAAGTTTCAGAGTAGCAGCAACAGATTTCTCTTAACATTAGATACATCATTTTTATACTTAGAAGAGCTACTGGAGGAGGAGTTACAGTTCCAATAATGGCAGAAAGCTTGTATCAAACTAAATGTCACATGGATAAAAATTATCAGCAAAAAATATAAAAGAATATTTCTATAAAGGTACTGGAAAGTAATCAATGTAGGCAAAATTGAAGGGAATATAAGCATTAAAAGAGGGGAAATGCATGAGGTAAGTTTTATATTTGTAATACTTTCCTATGAAGGCTCTGTTCGGTATACATAATGTGGGGTAGCTAGAATTCATGAAAAAAGTATAGTCTTTTTGACTTAGGTATCAGGAAACAAAGTTTAAGCTGTTAAAACACTCATGAAAGAAATTGAAGAAGACACAAAAAGATGGGAAGAATATTCCATGCTCATGGATCGGAAGAATAAACATTGTAAAATGTCTATGCTACCCAGAGCAATCTACACCTTCAATGCCATCCTGATCAAAATTCCAATGACATTTTTCAAAGTGCTGGAACAAACAATCCTAAAATTTGTATGGAATCAGAAAAGACCCCGAATCGCCAAGGAAATGTTGAAAAAGAAAAACAAAGCTGGGGCACCACATTGCCTGATTTCAAGCTATATTACAAAGCTGTGATCACCAAGACAGCATGGTACTGGCACAAAAACAGACATATAAACCAATGGAACAGAATAGAGAGCCCAGATGTGGAACCTCAACTCTATGGTCAAATAAACTTCGACAAAGCAGGAAAAAACATACAATGGAAAAAAGACAGTCTCTTCAATAAATGGTGAAACTCGACCATTCTCTAACACCATACACAAAGATAAACTCAAAATGGATGAAAGACCTCGATGTGAGACAGGAATCCATCAAAATCCTAGAGAAGAACATAGGCAGTAAACTTTTTGACATCTCCCACAGCAACTTCTTTCAAGATACATCTCCAAAAGCTAGTGAAACAAAAGCAAAAATGAACTTTTGGGACTTCATCGAGATAAAAAGCTTCTGCACAGCAAAGGAAACAGTCAACAAAACTTAGAAAGCAACCCACAGAATGGGAGAAGGTATTTGCAAATGACACTACAGATAAAGGGCTGGTATCCAAGATCTATAAAGAACTTCTCAAACTCAACACCCAAAAAACAAATAATCAAGTCAAAAAATGGGCAGAAGATATGAAAAGACACTTCTCTGAAGAAGACATACAAATGGCTAACAGACACCATCATCATTAGCCATCAGGGAAATTCAAATCAAAACCACATTGAGACACCACCTTACACCAGTTAGAATGGCAAAAATGGACAGGGAAAGAAACAACAAATGTTGGAGAGGTTGTGGAGAAAGGGGAACTCTCTCACACTGTTGGTAGGAATGCAAGTTGGTACAGCCACTTTGGAAAACAGTGTGGAGGTTCTTCAAAAATTTAAAAATAGTCCTACCCTATGACCCAGCAATTGCACTACGGGTATTTACCCAAAGACACAGATGTAGTGAAAAGAAGGGCCATATGCACCCTAATGTTCATAGCAGCAATGTCTGCAATAGCCAAACTATGGAAAGAGCTGAGATGCCCTTCAACAGATGAATGGATAAAGAAGATATGGTCCATATATACAATGGAATATGACTCAGCCATCAGAAAGGATGAATACCCAACTTTTACATCAACATAGACGGGACTGGAGGAGATTATGCTAAGTGAAATAAGTCAAACAGAGTAAGTCAATTATCATATGGTTTCACTGATTTGTGGAACATAAGGAATAGCATGGAGGACATTAAGAGAAGGAAGGGAAAAATGAAGGGAGAGAAGTCGGAGGGAGAGATGAACCATGAAGACTGCAGACTCTGAGAAACAAACAGGGTTTTAGAGGGGAGGGGGAGGAGGGATTGGTTAGCCCGGTGATGGGTATTAAGGAAGGCACGTACTGCATGGAGCACTGGGTGTTATACGAAAACAATGGATCATGGATCACCACATCAAAAACTAATGATGTATTGTATGGTGACTAACATAACATAATAAAATTAAAAAAAAAAAAAAAGACTAGAAATTGGTGAAGCCACAGATATGCATATAAACTTTTCTCAAATATTTGTCTGCCCCAATAAGTATTAATGTCCAGAGGAGAATTCAAGGAGCACAGCAAAAAGTAAAAATTAGATGGCTTAAAAAGCTAAGTAGAAATTTCAGCTGTTGTCCACTACCTGGGTTATCTAGATTACAGTCTGAATGCGCACAAAGAGAGGGTCTTAGGAGTAAATATTAGTTCCCAGATCTGAATTTAAGGGGAAGATTAAAACAGACCTGCATTAGCAAAGTGTAAAATCAAGCTTCCACAAGTCCAAGGTAGTCAGGCTAAATATAATCAAAACTATACTTACGCAAATCAAAAGCAAGTAGCTGAAAACGAGATAAAAAAAAATCTTGAAAATATTTATAGAATGAAAAGCACATCCCAAACTGGAGAACAATGATAAGAATAGGGCTAATATCTCATCATAAACAGTAATAGCCAGAAGATAATTGAGCAACAGGTGCTCAATAACAAGAAAATGGTATCAACCCAGAGTTTAATATCCAGCAAAGATATCCTTCAGAAATGAATGTCAATAAAGACATTTTTGGATATACTGAAGCTGAAAGAATTAACTATCAACACACAGATATATAACACAAGAAATGATTTAAAAAAAATTCTTTAGGCTGAATGTAACACCAAATGGAACCTCAGATGTGCAGAAAGAAATGAAGAGCACAATAAATCATTTGTATGTGGAAAAATCAAATATGTTTCTTTTCTTTTTTAAAAGATTTTATTTATTTATTTAAGAGAGAAAGCATGCGTGGTGGGGGAGGGGCAGAGGGAGAGGGAGAAGCAGACTCCCCATTGAGCTGGGAGCCCAATGAGGGCCTCTATCCCAGGACCCTGGGATCATGACCTGAGCTGAAAGCAGATGCTTAACTGACTGAGCCACCCATGTGCCCAAAGAATATTTTTCTTTTTAAAATTTTCAAGAAGAAACTCAGCATTTATTGCAAGAATTATAAGATCATGTTTGAGGTTTTTAACAAAGGTTGATATAAAATATATGACAATTACAGCTTAAATTGTGGGAGAGTAAGTGGAATTAATTGTACTGCTACATGGTTTTTGTATTTTATGTGAGGTACCACAATATTAATTCTAAGTAGAGTATGATAAATTATGGACACATATTTTAATCCCTGGAGCAAGTGTTAAATAAACAAAGTTATTGTTAAAGCCCCAACAGAAAAATTTAAATGAAATACTAAAAAATATACAATTAATTAAGAAGACGGTAGTAAAAGAGTAATAAAAGTAAAAAATCAGGTTGGACCAATAGAAAACAAAAAGTGTCATGTTAGATTTTGATCCAACATAATCAAAACTCTCATTAAATAGATGTATTCTAATCATTCCACTTAAAATGCAGAGTGGCAGACTAAATAAAAAAGCAAGATCCAATATATACTATCTCCAAAAAATGCACTTTAAACATAAGGACACAGGTTAAAACTAAACAGGTAAAAATTAATATTTCCTGTAAAGAATAGTCATAGAGGGCGCCTGGGTGGCTCAGTTGGTTAAGCGACTGCCTTCAGCTCAGGTCATGATCCTGAAGTCCCGGGATCGAGTCCCGCATCGGGCTCCCTGCTTGGCAGGGAGTCTGCTTCTCCCTCTGACCCTCCTCCCTCTCATGCTCTCTGTCTCTCATTCTCTCTGTCTCAAATAAATAAATAAAATCTTTTTAAAAAAAAAAAAGAATAGTCATAGAAAAGTTGGAATGGTTATCAAATAAAGTAGACTGTAAATCAAGGAATTTTGTCAGAAATAGAGAGAATTTCAATGATAAATGGTTCATTTACCAAGAACACACAGCACAACAATCCTAAATGTGTGTGTTCTACTACAGAGTTGCAAAGACAAAAAGAGAAAAAGACAAAACTAGGGAGAGAAATAAATCCATGATTGCTGGAGATTTTCACTATTCCTCTTTCTTGTAAATGACAAAGTAGGAAAAAATAGCAAGAATATAGAAAGAACTTTGGTTTTTGACATTAATGGAGTAACTGGAACAGAACTTGCATCCACCTTAACAACTAGAAAACTGTACACAAAATATCAAACAAATTTTGAATTCGAACAAAAGGTAGCACAGGACTGGGATCACTGAGAGAAGGACAGTCAATGTGATGAGACTTAGAATCACGTGGCTTTGTGCCTGGAGAGGCTTTCTGAATCGGCCTGTGAGGTGGGTTAACTGGAACATTACAATGGTCTCACAGAAGAAACGAGCAGAGTGGGTAGGAATTTGTGGGACAGAGTCCCAAAAGGAAGAAAGCCACAGAGAGAGACAGCTCTAGAAATCTGCATGGGGTTCTCCTCAAATCTGCTGCTAAATACTAAGCCACTTGGGCAAAGGATGAAATACCCTGAAGACAAGCAAAGAACAAGTGGAGAGCTCTAAGCTAAACAATTTCTAAAGCTCTCTCTCACTTAGGAGGCATTGAGTTGTGACTAGCAAGAGCAAGGCGTCCCACTGATCACTTGGGGCACTCAGTGGAGACACCACCAGAGCATCAGTACGAGAATCATACTCGCCCCCAAATAAAGGCTTATCTAGAACCCACCTTATAAAATCAAGGCTTGAAACAATCAAGCTAAAAGGCAAAAAACATAATTGCTGGCAAGTACAAAGTTCAATGCTCTTTTAAAAATGCAACCATAATCCAGACACTTAACAATGTAAAATCACAATGTTTAGGATCCTGTAAAAAAAAAAAAAAAATCTAGAAATACCAAAAATCAGGTCATTATGACCTATTACCAGGAGAAAAATTAGTCAATAGCTACAAACCTAGAAATAAGGTAGTTAGTAGAATTATAAGACAAAGATTTTAAATATGCTCAGAGTCACAGAAAAACCTGATGATAATGAGAAAAGAAATGGAGGGTGAAAAAATTATATAGAAATTCTAAGGATGGGGTGCCTGGGTGGCTCAGTTGGTTAAGCGACTGCCTTCGGCTCAGGTCATGATCCTGGAGTCCCAGGATCGAGTCCCGCATCGGGCTCCTTGCTCAGCAGGGAGTCTGCTTCTCCCATTGACCCTCCCCCCTCTCATGCTCTCTCTCTCTATCTCATTCTCTCTCAAATAAATAAATAAAATCTTTAAAAAAAAAAAGAAATTCTAAAGAGGAAAAGTACATTATCTGAAATATAAAATTCACAATATTAAAAGCTTTAACTAAACTCAACATTTCTGATAACATTTCTCAGCAAATTAGCAATAAAAGGTACCTTCCTCAATCTGTCTATGAAAAGCTTATAGCTAACATCAGACTTAATGGCGAAGGACCAAATACTTTCCCCATTAAGACTGAAACAGGGCAAGGATGTTGATTGTCCCCACTTTTATTCAACATTATATTGGACATCATAGCATATGAAATAAATAAACCTGTGACTTACTCTTGCACTGCAGCTCCAACTAGTTCATAGTAAATGCCAAAAAGTAATAGAATGTTCCATCTAGACACAGAAGATTGTGAATTCCAATCCTCTCCAATAGATGAGGGATCTAGGATGTGCCTTACAGACCCAAGGAAACATAGATCATACATGTTAGGAAGATAATGTTTTAAACCATATTTCAGTGTTCTTTTTTTTTTTTTTGTATTAGTGTCAGTGTGACCTTCTCCTGCTCCATCCCCATTCTTTCAGAGGCATCCATTTGTCCTGGGAGGATTAGGATCATTAAAGCATAGATACAAAGAGAAAGAGGAGGCATTCAGCTCTTGCATACAAAGTAGAATTTTTAAGTCTGCAACAATCAAATTGTCTTAGAACCCAGGCTTCACAGAAAGTATTTTTAAATTCCTTTGGATATTATTAACATATTAGGAGCTAGGCTTGACAAAGTAGATCACAAGATTTCTTCCATAGTGTAGAGAAAAGATTGATTCTGCCATTAAGACTGCACTGTGAGACCTGATGTCCCAAGAAGATGAATGGTGATCGGTGATATACTTAACTGCCGTCCATGACAGAAGGGGAGATGAGATGAAAACCTGCCTTTATGTGATGGTGAAGTATGGGAAGAAGAAGGAGACAGTGAGAGATGAATTTGCTTTTGCTACATAACAAGCCACCTAAAATTTACTGTCTTAAAACAACAATAATTTAATTAGTTCATGATTCTGCAGGTCATCAAATTTGATTGAGCCCAACTAGGTCATTCTGGTCCTGGCTGGGCTCACTCTTAAGTCTGTGACTTCCGGATAGTAGGTTGACTAGCTGGTTTAAGATGGCCTGAGATGGGCCAGCTTGTCTCTCTTTTCCAATGTTTCCCCTCCTCTAGCCAGATAACCTTGGCTTGTTCATATGGTGGTGAGAGTGTACCAAGAAAAAGGATGGAGGCACATAAGATCCTTTGCAGCCTACAGTCAGAAATGACATGGCCTCACTTCTGCTGCATTTCATTGGTCAAAGCAAATCACAAGGCCAGCCCAGGTTCATAGAGTAGAGAAAGAGACCCACCTCTTCATGGGAAAGACTTCAAAGTCATATTACAAAGGAGCATGAGGGGGAATAATAGTGCCCATTTTTATAAACAATTTCCCACAAGGTTCATGTTCCCCTGTACCACCCTGTGCCTCTTCCTCCTGCTGTTGAAGGATGTGTTTGAATATGATGAAAAGGAAAATAAAAATCATAGAGCCTAGTCCTGATTCATGTTTGCATCTCTAAGAGGAGACCTCAGTGCTGACTTAGGGAGAGTATAGGGCAATAAGATTAGCAGCATGAGCTGCTGAGTCAGAGGGATGTTCTGGGTCTAACCCCCTGAATTCTCTCTTGATTCCTTGGTGACAATAGTGGAAGAAATCCAAGAGTGTAGGTTGCCCTTTGGAAGGATACAGAAGACAGCTGATGGTGCTAGACAGTTCATTGTGCTGGCATCAAAGTGAGTCTGTGCCAAAGACTGCAGAAAGATCAGCAAAGCCAGGAATCAAGTGAGCATCACAACCAGACCTCACCAGCAAGAATCCAGATGGGTTGACTCAGCAGAGAGACCAGAGTAACTGACCACAAGCCCTTAGGCTGCAGAATTTAGCAGCCAATTCCAGAAGGATGAGCAGTGACCAGTAGACTTGGGAAGACTCCTTTGCTACTGAGAAGCTGTGGTTTGACTCTGTCGCCTCAAAATTCATATGTTGACATCCTAACCGCCCCCCCGCCCCAGGTGATGGTATTAGAAGGTGGGGCCTTTGGGAAGTGATTAGGTCATGAGGGTGGAGCCCTCATGAATGAGATTAGTACCTTTATAAAAGAAGCCTTAAGAAAGTTCCCTTGCCCCTTCTCTGATGTGAGATTATAGAGGGCTCTGTCAGAGAAGGACACGGCAGACTCCCTATTCATACATCTTCAGGGGAGTGGGAAGGAAGATCTATCATTTACCTAAAAGTGGCTGTTTAAACCAGAAGAGACTCAGATTTTGTTCCGTTTAAATTTCTTTCTTGCCCCATTCAGAGGAAGCTACAGAGGAAGACTAAATTAAAAAAAAAAATTAAATTATGTTTTCTTTGTGCAACTACTTTATCTAACAACCTAACTGGGTGAGGTACAATTGTGACAAGTTTTGATTTGTCTCCACTCACTAACTTCAACCACATTTGGGTGAATCAACCTTTCAGGTAGAACTTATAGATTTTTTGTTGCTTGCAATTAATAACAAGTCTAATTAAAATAACTTCAGGGTCTGGAGGTGGCAAAGATTTTTTAAATGGTACATAAAACATATCAACCATAAAAAATATTAATAAATTGAACTCTTAAAATTAAGAACTTGATCAAGTTTGTTAAAAGATATTATTTTAAAAAGTGAAAAAGTAATGGACAGGGGGAGAAGATATTTACTATATGCAGTGGGATTGATATGGATTCATAGCTGAATATATAAAGAACTCATCTGAATAGATAAGAGCAAGAAAACTCAATTAAAAATGCACAAAAGATTAAACAGACCCTTCACAAAAGATATGTAATTGGCCAATAAACACATGCAAAGTTGCTCAATTTCCTTATTTATCAGGAAAATGCAAATTAAAACTACCCTGAAATATTTTTACCAACCCAGTAGAATAACTAAATAAAATAGAGACTACCAAGTGTAAAATGAAGATGTGGAGGAACAAGAATGATCACATACTGCTCTTTAGAAAACTCAGATGACTTATCCCCAAGCCAAAGATATGACCCATACATCCTAGTCCAGCGTACATATCCACTGCAAAAGTAAACATGTTTTCACCCAAATATATATACTAAAATATATATTGAAGCACTATTTTAGATATCTCCAAACTGGAAGTTATTCATGTGCCCATAAACAATAAAATTGATAAACTGTGGCATATCCACACAACAGAATACTTCATAGTAATGACAGTTAATGACCTAACAATATTTGTAAAAATATGAATGATTCTCACACACATAATACTGAGTGGAAAAAGCCAGACCCTAAATAAACTGTATGATTCCATTTGTATAAAGTACAAAAATAGTAAAACTAATCTATGTTGTTCGATGTCACAATATTGGTTACTTTTTGGAGAGCAAACTGCGAGACTAGAAGGGAGGAAGGGGGTATCTTGGAGCTGAGAATACTCTGTTTCTGACCTGGAAGTTGGTAACACCACTGTGTTCAGTTTGTGAAAATTCAGCAATCTATACACGTAAATGAATGTTTTAGTAGCTTTATTATATTTTAGCAAAAGCTTTTTAAAGTCTGGTCTAGACCAATTGAAAACTGCCATCTCATACCTCCTTGTCCTTTCTCCATCCCAGCTTCTATTAACCTGAGCTTAGAAGATCCTGAGTAGAAATGGAGATGTGGTCCACTTTCTCAAGGTACCTGTGCCTCCCTTTCCAGTTCTAACTCTTCTGGAATTGGGGTGAGGGAAGATGAGATGGAAGAGACACAGACACTCTTCCCCCTTAACTGACCATCTGACTACACTATTGTTGAGAGCCATTGCTTTCTGGCCAATGTATCTTCCCTGATATCCTTGCTGCAGTAGGCAAAATACTGGCTCTTATGGACACACGTGTGTATCAATTTGGAGGTGCTGAGTCTGTGGGGTTTCCCAAAGCTCAAATTCCCTGGCACAGGAGATCTAGCTGTGATGAGCCTCTTTTCTCTTCCTAGAGGGTTCTTGACTTGCAGATAGATTTTTCAAACCTGGTTACCTCTTGCAGTTCTGCTTAACCCACAGAAAGTAAGCATCCTGTCCATTCCAAATCATAGCGTGCAGGCTGTTCCCCTCTCTAGCTTACTATTCATCTCCAGTGAATCTCCTCCCCTGGTAGCTTAGATTAGATCAGAGTTGTCTAAGCTTATGTCCAATTTGGAAATGATGCCACCCTGTCTCATAGGCACTCCATATTTTGATGAATGGTCTTCTTGAACCCTTCTGGGGTAGACAGAATAATACCTCCCAACCTCCCAACCCCCAAATTCACCTGTGTTCTAATTCATAGCACCTGTGAATATTACATTACATTATAAGGCAAGCGGATTAAAATTGTGGATGGATTTATAGTTGTTAACTAGCTGATCTTTAAGGTAAGGAGATTGTTCTAGATTATCTAGGTGGGTCCAGTGTAATCACAAGGGTCCTTAAATGGGGAAGAGAGAGGTAGGCAATCACTGTTAGAGTGATGTCATGCTAGAAAAACTTGATTGGCTATTGCTGGCTTTGAAGCTAGAAGGGCCCACAAACCAAAGAATGCAGGCAGCCTCTACAAGTTAGAAAAGGCAAGGAAGCAGGTTTTCCCTGTAGCCTCCAGAAAGGAATGCAGGCCTGCCAACGACCTGATCTCAGCCCAGTGAGATGCACTGCAGACTTCTGACTTCCAGAACTGTAAGATAATACATTCGTGTTGCTTTAAACCACTAGGTTTGTGGTTGGTTGTTACAGCAGCAAAGGAAACTAATGTACCACCTCTCTTAGCTTGGAGGGAGGGCAGAGATCATCCCCTCCACAAAGCTGTGGACTTCTCCCTAAGCAGGGTCAAGGCTTAGGATTCCAATCATGTTTTTCTCTTCCTCAATCCCACCCCCAAATTTCCTCTCCTTTTATCTCCTGAAGGGAATAGAGAGAAAGAAAGTATCAGACCGTGGTGGGGGCAGCAGAGTCTCTTTGGCTACATTTTGGTAAAGGGGAGGATATCTGGTGCTTGTTATTTACAGGTCTTTTTAGGATGCCTTACTTCCAGCCTCTCGAGCCTCACTTTGTCCCTCAGTTTCTAATCCCGAGGCAACAGGGTACGTCTACAACATGCTGTCAGATTTGCATCCCTGAGTGGTGGATTGCACATTACTATTTCTGACTATATACCACATATATGATCTACACTGCAGAGGCACAGATTCAAAGCAGCTCTTCCCTGACATTAATAATTTATTTTTATATTTTAGTGATACGTGTACATAGTTTAAAAAGTCTAATACTATTATGAGGCTGATCATTTGAAATAGGTATACCTTGCCTATTTCCTAAAAAGACTCATTCAGTATCCATCCTGGTTGGTATGTACCTGATAGCTGGGCAGGGCGGGGGCTGGGTGTCTGGCTTTTAGGAATTCAGATTTTTATTCATTACCCTGTTTTCAGCCCAGGGACCCATTACTCCCTCAGCTTGTTGTTCCAGGAGAGGTACCTAACTCAGTGTCTGGGTGTAAATTGGGGGATGTGAATGCTTAATCCACCACCACACTCTGTTTTCGGCTCCACGCCATATCCCAGACTTCATTTGGAAGATTTTAGTCCCTTCAATCACTGTGCCTTTGAGGATTCTAGCATGAATCAGCCTGCCTATTGTTGTCATTCCCTCCTCCCTGCAATAGACAGTTTGATTTTAGCATTTCTGCTCTGCTAAATCAGTTATGACTCATCTATCTATTTTCCAACCTTCAAAATTCTGTTGACAATCTGGCCTGCTGTCATCCTTCTCCTGCTCTCTTGTCTTGTATAAAGGCTCAAGATTGTCTATCTTATATTCCTTTATCGTTATTGGAAGGGGTTCTGGGGTGGAGCAGAGATAAGCATATGGGATCTGTCTATTTTATGCATCTGTCAATTTCCTTCCTTTGTTTCCTTAAATCCTGAAGTTGTATATGCATATTACCTCCAGGAAACAGTACAAAATAACAATTCTACTTCCTTGGATAAAAACAAAGCATTTCTCCTGTTTGAACTCGTCCCAAATGCCCATAATCTAATGCAATTGGATAGATCTGTAAAGCTTGTGTGCTTCCAGTAGCAATTTAGATAAAAGTGTAAGTGTGGCCTCCACTGGGGTCAGTTTTTAGCACCTGGTTGCCATGGTCACAGTTCTATAAAATGGAGTAAATAATGAAATACTGTATCCTTCTCCTCCGCACCAGACATTTATAGTATTCAAATATTTACAGATACAATAGACTTACTGAGTTTTCAAAAATATCAAAATGGGTCTGTTTTCTAAAGGGCAGATCTTTGCTACTGGCAGTTAAAGACATAAATAAATGAAATTCTTGCGTGTGAGAAGCAGATACTAAAAGAAAACTAATATATAATCTTCCAGGACTTAATTTTAGTTTACTTTCAGAGATCATTTACTTGCCCACAAAAAAGATGGATATTGTTTTATTAGTTATGGATTCAATCATTTGGTGAATAAAGTCCTAAGACATTTCCTCTGCTTGTTTATACTTCATATTAATGATTATGAGCATCAAAGGCAGATTTATTGATGTCAGGACAGATGGTGACTTCAACTTGGGATATGTAAGACTTAAAATTTATTTTTAATTTTATCGTGATAAAAACACTTATCTGAGATCTACCCTTTCAACAGACTTTTACTTTTTCTTTCTTTCTTTTTTTTTTTTTTTTAAATAATCTCTACACCTAACATGGGGCTCAAGCTCACAACCCGGAGAGCAAAAGCCAGATGCTCAATGACTGAGCCAGCCAGTCACCCCTGCCCTGTTAATAGATTTTTAAGTATATAATGCATGTTCTTAATTGTGGGAACAATGTTTTATGGCAGATCTCTAGAACTTATTCGTTTTGTATTACTGGAACCTTATACCTATTGATTAGCTAATCCCTGTTTCCTTTGAATGACTTCCCAGTCACCAACCAGCCAATCATTTTTCTTCAAAGATCCTTCCTCTATACTTTGACTCACAGAGCCTAAAAAAATTCTGACATGATGCTTCGTTAGGAAAATATAATAAAATTTAAATCAGAGCATGTACAAAGATCATTAATTTTAGGGTTCTAGAAGGTACATGTGGAAAATGTAATTCTCCCATGAGTTTTTGCTTGTTTCCAATTGGGAGAGGTTTTGAGGAAGTAACAAATTGGAGAATGAATGTGTTTTTGATTAAAGTTTCTGTGCTGCTTTCAGAGACAACTACAATAGCATAAATCTAAATAAATACTCCAACATTTATCCCAGGCAAAATTACATAATATATTTTAATACGAAAATCAGAAGAAAAAGCATTGTTACTTTGGAGCCTGTTGGTCTCTAGCTGAAGGGGGTATGTGGGCTCCCTCTGGTGGTGAATGTGACAATAATAATAATTGAACAAATGTTGTTTAACCCAAAGACCAGATGGAATTTAATTGTCAGCAAGAGGTCCTCTCCAAATTACCGTTTAGATTCTTCCCCAGGCTCTCGACCAATACAGGGAAATACACCAACATAGAATATTTATCCACTTATTTTACTTGAGTTATCTGCCACTTGAAATAAACAGCAGACGTAGAAATCTAGTGACACTGTTTTGTCATCTAGAGCCCCTCTGAAATTTTGTAGAAGTATTCACTTATCCAATCACTCTGTGTTTCTTATGGAAAAATGTTGGGGTTAGTGGGTGGTAGGGCTGTGGTGTTGAGGAATCCACTATCACCATAGTTCGTTGGCACACATACACATACATAGTATCCTTGCGGTGTTTGGAGACAGGATTTACTGCCATCAGCTTCTCTTCTATTATTTATAGCCAATCCTGTCCTCTTGCCTTCATAGAAAGACACAAAATTGTATGCCTTATATCCTTTACTGTTATTGAAGTGCGTTCTGTGATAGAGCAAAGATAAACATAAGTGATCAGTCTGCCTTGTGTATCTTCTCTCCCCAATTTAATTGAAAGTCTATCTTTATACAATATTACAAAGAGGCTAGGTTTGATGTGCACCTTATGTTTGGCTTTGAAAAGCATAGATCAAAACATCAAATACAGGCAGTCTTACAAAGTAATTGTCTATGGTAAGTGCTCCTCCCCCACCCCGTACCAGCTTTCCCTTTTTAGTCCCAAATTTAGAGCCTTGAATGCATGTTCCGTCATTAAGTTTCTATATACATAAACAAAAAACTAGAATGAAGGCTCTAAATTCATAATTACCTAAGAATCAATCATTTTATAGCCAAGCTCCTCAGTTAATTTATTTAATTTACCCCAAAGATGTAGTTATTAAAATGATAAGTGTTTTTAAAGATATCATCAAAAGGAAAAAAAAAAACAAATTTAAAGTACCAACATTTTTCTGAAAACAAAATGTCATTGAGAAGAACATATTATCTCACAGGGTGATTGTATGTACATAATAAGCACTCAAAAATGGTCTCGATTGTTTTAAAATTCAAACAGCAAAACCATTCTGGACTACCTTGATGTTTCTCTTTCTCAAAACAACATTCTTTAAGTTACAATTTGATTCTGTCTGTATAAATCAAACAAAAGAATATCTGTCTCTGATATTGTTATGATGTGAAGACTTCAGGAAGATGCTATAAAACTGAGACAGATGCATATGGAATCGTATTTTGTCAGAACTATAGAAAGAAAAGAAAAGAAAGTTATTATTTTTTTAAGGTTTTATTTATTTTTGTGAGAGAGAAACAGAGTGAGCGAGTGAGAGAGCATGAGCCGGGGCAGGGGCAGAAGGAAAAGCAGACTCCCCACTGAGCAGGGAGCCCGACGTGGGGCTCCATCCCAGGACCCTGGAATCATGACCTGAGCCGAAGGCAGACACTTAACTAACTGAGCCATCCAGGCGCCCTAAAGTTATTTTGATGAGAATCAAAATGTGGTCTTCCCTTTATTTTCCCCCTTGTCAGAGTAAGGAAAAGATTGAGAGGTATACAATTTAAAATTTTAGATACCACAACATACATGTCAGAAAGGTGAACAGTCAGGGCTTGAAGCTGAAACCAATGGTCCCCAAGAGCTGGCCGTGTATCAAAATAACCTGGGGAGCTCATTAAAATTAGAGAATCCCAACACCACCCCTCCGCCCCCGATATTCTAATTCAACAAGTTGGGGCAAGGTCAAGGTATCTATGCATTTGACAAGTGCCCTCCAATGATTCTGAAGCAGTGGGTTCACTAGGCAATATTCAAAAACCATTCCTCTCCACGGCTACCTGTCCTTGACAACTGCACCTCAAAAAAACAGTAACTGTATTGTTATTGCCACTTTGTCAGAGAGCCCTTCCTTGACCATCCTGACGGAGGGACACTCCTTCGCCCCTCTCTTCTGCATCAGTCAGGACAAGTTTGGCTCTGCTGTGGTAATAAACAACTCCAAATCTATATTGGCTTTAAGCCAACGTTATTTATTTTATTTATTTATTTTTTTACTCACAAAAACTTTCCAGATAAGGTCCTGGCAATTTTTCAGTGAAGCCACTGTCTAAGTAGTGGCTTAGCATCCCAGCCTCCTTCTATCTATCTCATGATACAGCTCTTGATGTGCTTTCCTGATTTGCCACATCGGAGGGAGAAAGAACTGGAGAGTCACAGTCTAGCAATCTGAAACTTCAGCCCGGTAGTCACATAAGCCTTCTACCCACATCTTACCAGCCAGAATTCATCAGATGGCCATGCAGGACTTCGGGACCGTAGAGAAGTACAACCTACATATACCCAGAAGTATAGGAGAACCGGGTACGCATTAGTAATGTTCACCATAGGATACTTAGTTTTTGCCTATCATGATCACATGTTCTAATGATATCCTATATCTCTTATCTATTTGCTTATTTGGTTCTGGTCTGTTCCCATTAGACTGAAAAGATTTTGAGGTCAGAATCTTTATATTCTTTACCATTGGCAATGTTACTCGGTCTGGAACATAGTAAACACTCACACTGTATGAACAAATGAAGACAGAGAGCTGTCTAGAAGGATTCAGATGCGGGGGTCTTTTAAATTAGGTTAGTAGGGAAAAAACTCAAACATAGCAGCTACTTATTCCATTATCCTGGGAGAATTAGGTGATTAAATATTTATTGAGTACCTGTACCTTCTAAGGCTTGCAAAACTGATTGTACCAATATAATCACACCTCAGGTTTACAATATCTGCTGGTAAAGAAGATAATAAAATACAAGACTCTTGGCATCTGATGATAAATTGGCAGTGATTATCTGTTTTCTGAAAGCTTCTTTTTTTTTTTACAAGACTATTCACAGTAGGACTCTTCTCAATTGCAATCTCTCCAGGAGAACCTAAAATATGATTCAATTTACACACAAGCTCTTAGGAATATATCTATAGAGTCGACTATTGTTGTTGTAATGTGTTAGTTCTATAGAGGTTCTTAAAGGGAGTAAGGAAACCCAGCCATAGAACTTTATGAGCCATTTTGGTTCTTTGATGTATTTCATCTCATTTCTAAACTCCCTCTAGTGTCCAAAAAGAGTAAAGTCCATTGACGTTGGTAGTGAATGTCAATTTGAAAGTAGCAAATGGAACATTTTGAATATGATTTTGAAAAAGACAGGAGGAATCTTTTCATTGTAAACTATATGTTAAAATATTTTTAAGTGTTTTTTCTTTTTTCAGTTTTACTGAGGTATAATTTGACAAATAAACTTATAAGGTATTGGAAGTGTACAACATGAGGATTTGATATTTGTGTACATGGTGAAAGCATTTCCCCCAACAAGTTACCACCTTCATCACTTCACATATTACCTTTTTTTAAAAAAAAAAAAAAATTGGAACATTTAAGTTCTGTATGGTTTTTTTCCAACATAAAAATGTGTCTGAAAGAAAATATATACAATGGCCCACTAGCTCACTAATTGTATACAACTTACGAACATTGTGAGAAATTCATAGACAACAGGAAGGCACAGTATAAAGACAGAGAGCCTCCTTTCTATCTGCCTTTAGTCGTGCTCCTCTAAAGGATTTCCTATTAAAGTCTCCCGGTCAGCCCCAGAAAAAGCAGACAGGGCGCCTGGGTGGCTCAGTTGGTTAAGCGACTGCCTTCGGCTCAGGTCATGATCCTGGAGTCCCGGGATCGAGGCGCGCATTGGGCTCCCTGCTCGGCAGGGAGTCTGCTTCTCCCTCTGACCCTCTTCCCTCTTGTGCTCTCTCTCTCTCTCATTCTCTGTCTTTCAAATAAATAAATAAAATAAAATCTTTAAAAAAAAAAAAGCAGACAAAATCTTATGCATTTTCTAGCATGTGTATATTTACATGGAATGTTGATTTTAAGAATTTATATAAAAAGAATCAAACTATACAAAGTGTTTTGCATTTTGCTCTTTCCACCTGCTCTTTGGAATATTTCCAAAATCCCACCTAATTTTTTGACAGTTACATAATATTCCTTGCCGGGAATGGCCAGCAATCCCTGTGCTGATGGATGAAAGCTGACTCCAAACTTTGCCATTAAAGAGAGGAGAAGGCAAGGGGGTCAACTCTCAGAGACGAAGACCCTTTGCTCCTCTTTGCTCCTGCTTTTATTAGTCCTTCAGGATAATCATAAATCCTTATCACTTTTTCTCAAGCACGTGATATGTGACAAGGGGTCTTACTGAAACTGGGAGGATCTGTTTACAGGAAAGATACAATATGCTAATCTGCGAGTTCTTCGAGTTCTGCTAAACATAGCCTAAGGGACAATGCATACATCTCTTAGATCACAGGGTGGCTGTTTGAGCTAAGAAAGCTTGGGAAGGCAACTCCCTGTGGCAGCATTCCTACGGCCAAGTGGTCATGCGGACCCCAGCATTCCAAAGGTCTGCGCTCTTCCGAAACCCTCCATAGCCCCCAGGGGCCTCTGTGTAACATTTTAGCAAGCCAGGTATTATGGCTGATTTCATGCTCTACATTAACCCCAATAATATTCCTAATTCTTTATTCTAATTTTTAGCAATTACATAGTATTCCTCCATTTAGTTAGACTCTATTTTTTTAATTTTTAAAAAAATTTTAATTCCAGTGTAGTTAACATACAGTGTTATGTTCATTTCAAATATACAATGTAGTGATTCAACACTTCAATATATTACTCTGTGCTCATCAAGTATACTATTAATCCCCGTCACCTATTTCACCCATCCCCTCACCCACCTCCCCTCTGGTACCCATCTGTTTGTTCTCTATAGCTAAGAGTCTGGTTTTTGGTTTGTCTCTTTTTTTCCCCCTTTGTTCATTTGTTTTGTTTCTTAAATTCCACATATGAGTGAAATCATATGGTATTTGTCTTTCTCTAACTGGCTTATTTCACTCAGCATTATACCCTCTGGATCCATCCACGTTGTTGCAAACAGCAAGATTTTGTTCTTTTTTATGGCCGAGTAATATTCCATTGTATATATATCCCACATCTTCTTTATCCGTTCATCTATCGATGGACACTTGGGCTGTTTCCATAATTTGGCTATTGTAAATAATGCTGTTATAAACCTAGGGATCCATGTTTCCCTTTGAATCAGTGTTTTTGTATTCTTTGGGTAAATATCCTGTAGTGTGATTACTGGATCACAGGGTAGTTCTATTTTTAACTTTTCGAGGAACTTCCATACTGTCTTCCACAGTGGCTGCACCAGTTTGCATTCCCACCAGCAGTCCTCGCCAAAACTTGTTTCTTGTGTTTTTGATTTTAGCCATTCTGACAGGGGTGAGGTGCTATCTCATTGTGGTTGTGATTTGCATTTCCCTGATGATGAGGGATGTTGAGCATCTTTTCATGCGTCTGTTGGCCATCTATATATGTCTTCTCTGGAAGTTATATTCTATTTTCATAGTCCCATATTGATGGCCTTTTTACTACTAGAAATAATACTGCCTTGGACATTGTTGTGCATATATTTTTTGAAAACATGTTGGGGTATATGCAAGGATGAATAGAACTTTCTGGGTCAAAGAGTATAAGAATTTATAGTTATTAAAATATTACCAAATTCCCCTTCAAAGTAGCTCAACTAATTCATTCTTCTAGTTATTAGCTTTTTTTTCTTTTTTTAGATTTTATTTATTCATGAGAGACAGAGAGAGAGAGAGAGGCAGAGGCAGAGGGAGAGGGAGAGGGAGAAGCAGACTTCCCACTGAGCAGGGAGCCCGATGCAGGACTCGATTCCAGGACCCTGGGATCATGACCTGAGCCGAAGGCAGACACTTAACCATCTGAGCCACCCAGGTGTCCTGGTATTAGCTTTTTATTACCAATTTTGGTATGTTAAAAATGAAACTAATGGTAATGGAGAAATAAAGAAATGCCTAATTTGGCATCCAAAAATAAAGATTTTTTGTTTATAACAGATTTCACCTGAAGTTTTAATAAGAGAAGTCTCACTTAGATCATTTATTTAGAATTTAAGTACATTAGCCCATGTAATACTAAGTGGTCTCTTGGTGTGATAAGGTAGATGATCGTCTTTATTATTTAAAGATACAGACATTTTTGATATGAAAAGAAGATTTTTTAACTTTTTAGCAAGTAAAAACATTTGATATTAATTTAATTGAAGATATATTTAAGTAGTAATAAGAAGCACTATTTCCAAATATGATGTGTTTCTCATTTGCATTTTGCCTTAGATATCAACATATTCTATTCAAACTAAAAATGTTTTGTTCACTGGGAATTTTTAGCCACATAATATCATATGTACCTCAGAAAATCTTGTTTTAGTAGAAAAACCTAACAGCTGTCACCAAATAAAATTTTATAGGGCATACCAGTTTAGGTCCAATTACATTTGATGCTTCCCTGGAAAAAAATAAAACAGGTTAGTGTTGTATTTATTTTATTTTTGTTAAAATAGAATGATGATGTAAACTGACATGAACTATGTAATCACTACATTAACATTAACTAAATCAACTATCAAGATTCACAAGTAAAATGAGGCCAAGTTTTATTTCAAACAGCTATATATAATTTTTGTTCAAAAATATCAATATTACCCACCTGATATAATTATCCACTACACATATTGGAAGTCGATCCCTGAAAGCAGAACACTCGTTACTGTTAGAATTTTATACAGACAATACACACATGGTTATGCTCACACATACCAGTCAGTCGAAATCATCAGGCAATAAGCACTAATCGTAGTTACCAGTTGCCTGAAAAACTGCATCTCTGAAACTAAAATATTAGAAAATATGTTTTATAAGATACTCATATATGGGCTGCATCTCTGAAACTAAAATATTAGAAAATATGTTTTATAAGATACTCATATATGGATCTGTATACACCCAAATTGGTTTTCCAATCATATTTGTCTGCTCAGGCTGTCCTAATAAAACACTGTAGGCTGGGTGGCTTAAACATCAGATATTTTCTCCCAGTTGTGGAGGCTGGAAGCCCAAGGTCAAGGTGTCCTCAAGTTTGGTTCCTCTTGTGGCATCTCTCCTTGGCTCGTAGATGGCTGACTCTTGCTGTGTCCCCAGATGACATGTGTCCTCTGTGTGAGCACATCCCTGGTGTCTCTCTGTATGTCCTGATCTCCTCTTCTTATATGAATGCCTGTCAGATTGCAGTAGGACCCACCCATCTGACCTCATTTAACCTTAATTTCTCCTTTAAAGTCCCTATCTCCACATACGGTCGCATTCTAAGGGACTACAGGTCAAGGCTTCGACATGATAATTCCAGAGAGGAGAGGGGACACAATTTAGTCCATAATACCAATCTCTCAAAATAACCCATAGTGTTACCAATAATCTGAAGAACGGAATTTGCCTACACTTATTAGGCTTAGCTAATGTCAAAGACCAAGAATGAGCTAGTGTGTACATAAGATGGGACAGGACAGGATAGGATAGGATAGGAATCATCCATCCTTGCTTTTTAGAGTGTGTGTATTATAATATAGTATACAGTAGACTACACTTTCAAAAGTGGCAGAAAGCCCAGGCTCTGGAGTCAGAGTTTAAGAGTGTGAGTCTCAGTTGCACTATTTATTAACTGTGATCTTAGGCAAAATACCAAGCAAAACTCTTTCTGCCTCAGTTTCCTTACCTTTAAAATAAAATTTAAAAAGGGCCTCCTATTTTTATTAAGAGAAATTAAGGTTAAATGAGGTCAGATGGGTGGATCCTACTGCAATCTGACTGGCATTCATATAAGAAGAGGAGATCAGGACATACAGAGAGAGACACCAGGGAGGGAAGTGCTCACACAGAGGACACATGTCATCTGGGGACACAGCAAGAGTCAGCCATCTACGAGCCAAGGAGAGACGCCGCAAGAGGAACCAAACTTGAGGACACCTTGACCTTGGGCTTCCAGCCTCCAGAGCTGTGAGAAAATATCTGTTGTTTAAGCCACCCAGCCTACAGTGTTTTATTAGGACAATCGTTATGAGGATTGTGCAGGATTAAATGAGTTCGTCCATGTACAGTGCTTAAAACAGTGTCTGGTGTTTCGTACAGGCTTCAGGTCTGCTAATTTTATCATCATTGTTGTTGTTGTCAAGAATTAGTTAACCTATACTGGATACTTGGAAAATTTCTAGGGATCAAGGAGTGAATTAAGTGGCAAATGATGAGAAGGGAGGCTAAAGACCAAGCGGTATACTTAAGGCAGTGTTTTCTTTGTCAGATATATGGTGATATTCTGAGGTTAAAATAGTGAAGCCTCCAAACCAGAGCAGTCTGACATGCAGGAGGACATTTTGACTAGGTCGTTTTGACACAGTATTTTGACAACAATGACATTTTGATGTGATCATTTGATCTTAATTACATAAAGCAGCTGCTTGAAAATGTAAAAGCTCTGTGTTAGTACTAAATAAAGTGTGCAGACCAGACATCCCTGAATCCTCTCTACCTCTGAGCAGCTCCGCTTCCTTCCCAAGATGTGCGTTTCAGTGTTGTGGGTATCCTTGTTCTTCCTAATTTAACTGATAATAAGTACTTTTGCCATCGCAATAAAAATAGAAAGACATGTTCAAGATTCTTGGCAGGCTTTTCACAAGGTCTTCTCACACTATACTTTGGAGTGGGAGCCTTACTTAGATGTACACCTGGTTCCCCCTGATTACCTTACTTTAAAACAAGGCATCCCAAGGAAGCTGCAGTGGTGTGGGCTGTAGCTCAGTTCAAATGCAGTAAGGCTCTGAACTAAAGATTAATTCTGGATCTAGTCATAAATCAAAACCAAAGACAACCATGATAACTTTTACAGCAGATTGTCAATTACAGTTTGGTACAAGCAAAATCAATCAATCAGCATTCTATCTTCAAAGAAAATATAGTAAGATGCAACTTCAGAAAATGGTACTCATTAGAAATTAGACAAAAGATTAATGGGCAGAATTTATTTAATGATCGATCTTTGGGAAGGCTGTCATATCATTCCTGTGAATTTTTACAGAAAATGATATAGACTACCATGTGAATAGTGTACTCACAGGTTGGCATTTTTGAGGTAGTCCTAGTGCAAAATTCCTGCACAATATCTTTAACACTAGATACCTGCGTGTGTCTGCAGACCCTCTCCTTCCTCGTTCCATGTCCTCACGCTCTCAGTAATGGTTTTGAGATGGACAAACTGAGCAGCAGTCTAAATAGGAAAGCAGCAAGTCTCTAGTTTAAGGTGCTGGTAACCCATGTGCTAAGATTTTTCTTTTATATACTCAACTAAATGGGAATTTTTAAAGAAGATTTTTATTTATTTATTTGACAGAGAGAGAGCACAAGCAGGGGGATCAGCAGGCAGAGGGAGAGGGAGAAGCAGGCTCCTTGAGGAGCGGGGCTCCATCTCAGGACCCTGGGATCATGGCCTGAGCCAAAAGCAGATGCTTAACTGACTGAGCCACCCAGGCGCCCCTACATGGGAATTTTTTTAATTAAGAAAGGGATGTTAGGTCAATGTCACTTATTTTTTAAAAATCTGTTGATTCCAGGGTGTTTTTAAAAACTAAAACACAAATGATGTAATGTATGGGGATTAACATAAGAATAAAAAAAAAAAACAGAAAAAAAAAAAAACTAAAACACACCTCAGGACATTTGCTTCTGCTTCTGGGGAGCAAAAAAAGAAAAACAAAATCTCCTCCTTCCCCCCAAAAAGGGCAAGGGGAGCAAAGCAAGAAAAAAAAAAACACAGAACAGGTTGTCCCCTTGTGCTGAAATGGGGCAGCCTTGCTCAAGACCCACAGAGGGGCAAGCAAGTCAAGCAGTTCACAATCTGCACAGCTACAGAGGGCTTGTGTCTTGCCTACAGAAAGAGAGCTTCATCCTGTAACTACAAAATCAGGTCACATTCTTGTTTGATTCTTAAACTAGTGTACCCTGGGCCCTTCCTAACCTAACTGGACAGAAATCTGTCCCTCTCAAATGTGTGGCCCCGCTTTTTCTGGAAGTTGGCCAAAGGTCTGCCCCAGGACCCAGGGACTATTGACACATCTTTCTCGGTTCCTACCTGCTGTCCTGCCACGCACTCCACAGACACCTCTGTGCCATATGACCTTGGTGCAAGCCTTGACTGGTGGGGACCATCACCTCTGAGGGTAACTGTTCTGATTGCTCTGCTACTGCTTCCAGATCACAGGGCTGGCCCTTCTCCTTCTTTATATCACAGCTAAAGCCAGGTGTAACTTCTAACTAGACTTCCTGAAGGCTGGGAAAGAAAAGGAGAGGGGAAGGTGGAGAGAGAAAGAAAGGGATAGACAGAGAGAGAGAGAGAGAGAGAGAGAGAGAGATGCATGCCACCAATCCCCATATCCCCCCCCAAACACACAAAGAGCATGAGAAAGAATATCCATATAGGCCATAAAAATATCCTTAACAACAAAAAATCCAGTACAACATGGGCCCCATTATCTAAGCATGATAAAATACATTTAGAAATCAGAAATAAAAAGAAATTGAAAAAAATCTCAATGCATTTGTCTTTTTAAAAATCCTCACCTGCTAAATAATCCATGAATTAAATAAGAAATGACTATGAAAATTATGAAATATATAGCACTAAGTGAATAACATCAGAATCAGCATATATCAAAAGATAGGAGAGGTAGCCAGAGTAGTTCTTATAATTAGTGCAAGAAATCCTGGACAATCAGAATGGATCAGGTGGCAAACAAAAACAAAACTTCTGCCACATGACAGAAAGGCACCATGTCGTTAAGAAGTTTTATGGATAAGTTTTAACAAATCTTCTGGAACTAATAATTCCTATTTTATACAAATAGCTTCTGAGTGTATATTACTACCATTTTTTTTTTTACTACCAATATTTTTAAAAGGTGATCTTGAAGCTGGATCAAAATGTTCTCATAGCTGGGTCAAACAGCCTCATCACAATGTCCTTGACATTAAAGCAGTCACATCAAACATAGAAGCATCAAAATGTCATGTGCCTGGTGATAAAATGCTGAGCAGATACCATGGAAGGAATGAACTTTACTCTTTAGTGGGCATGAGCATTTGATGCCAAAGAAATAGGCTCATAATCTCAAGGCAGGTGTCAAAAAGTTTACACATATAAAGTTGTCCAAACTCCTGTTGGATTTGCACAAAGTGCCCCAGAATCAAAGTATCTCCCTTACTGGATTTCCTCCTTCACCTAGAATCCCAATGTTGGTCATTCCTTAAATTACAGGCATCTAAAGAGTTTTTTAGTTGAATAAAGGCAGGATACATGGTAAAAAGGAGGAAAGCCTGGCCCCTGAAGTCAGGCAGCTCTGAGTTCAAATCCTGACTCTGTGCTTATTAATTGTATAGTCTATAGCAAAATACTTAACCTCTTTGACCTTCAGTTTTTCCCTTTGCAATAATGGGTGAAAATGATGGCAATAATAACAGCTAACTTGTAGGGTTGTCAAGAGGGATAAGTAAAATGGCATAATGAAAGCATCTAGGAAAATGCAGGTGCCCAGAAAATGGCAGCTTTAGAACTCAAAGAATCTGGGACAGCATATTAAGCTATACAAAAAAATGTTACCCTCCTAGTTTATCAGCTCCTTGGAGAAGGGTATCCGAGAAGCTGGGATAAAACATAAGTATTGAAGAAGGAAGAGGAAACAACTAGTATGGGACACTTTCAACTACAGGAATTTCTGATTGTCCATTTAGACCCAGGGTTGTTAGAAGACTTGACACCCAGGGCAAAAGGGAAAGCAGCAGAGTACTAAGCATTGATCCAGGAATGAATCAGAATGCTTTGGGGAATGTATGTGAATCAAAACACTCTGAGTCTAAAGGGAAGGATATAAGGCAGAGGGAAAAAAAACAGGACAAGTTATGAGGATTCAGGACTTTTACTGTGGGCAACACAGAACCCAGTGCATTAGGTTTGGATGACTCTGCAAGGGACAAGCTCTTGACTGTAAGTTCCACTTCGAGGTTTTGGCAACCCTGGTCTAGAAAACATGGCACTTCCAGATCTCTCTCTCTCTCTTTCAAGTTCCACACAGGAGAACAGTTAAGATATGTAGGGAAACCTATCAAAAATAGAACCAGCTCATATGAACCAGCTTGTGAACCAATAGGATGCATTCAGGAGATAAGTATTCACTTCATTTCAGATAAACTACCACTCTGAAGGCACTGAACAGAGGGCAGTAGCAACCTGGAAGCCACATTCTACCTCCCCTGTGAATATCCAGATCATCACATATCCTGACATTGCTTGAAAACAAACGCATATTTACAGAACATACCAATATACACATAATATAGATTTACATAATAATCTTGTCCATGGAATACATGTTTTAGAAATGTAGCACTCTATATTCATAATTATTATACAACGCACACTTTTTCCTTGTGATTCAGGATTCTGGCTACATCCTGGGCTTGAGAAATAACTGTAGTGAGATTGCTTTTCTTCTATGGTTGTCCATTTCTTCATCTTTTTTTTTAAGATTTTATTTAGTTATTTGACAGAGAGAGACACAGTGAGAGCTGGAACACAAGCAGGGGGAGTGGGAGAGGGAGAAGCAGACTCCCCGCGGAGCAGGGAGCCCGATGCGGGGCTGGATCCCAGGACCCTGGGATCATGATCTGAGCCGAAGGCAGACGCTTAACGACTGAGCCACCCAGGTGCCCCATTTCTTCATCTTTAAGGTGAGGTATTTAACACTATATAAATCCCTATCTTCAAACTTACGTACCCTGCAAAGCTGAACTTTGTAGATAGTTACACGTGTTCATTCCGGTTAGCCATGAAAATACAGAAACACAATCACATACGCCTACAGTTAGGAGCATAAGCCTCCATGTTGCTCTCGGAGTACCAAGGGCACTTCTGTACCAAGGCCTGCAAACACAATTATGTTAGGAAAACACTTCAACATGGTCACACTTTATTTGAATACATCAAGTTGACGTCTGAAGGTCCTTTGAGTGAAAGCACTAAAAAAGGGTTTCATTTTTATTAGAAGAACACAATCTCCCCCAACTGTTCCCCAGAAAAGATGGGAAATGATTCAAAATATCAAATCTTCATCACGTGTGGAAAAGATAAAATAGATTGTATACCTCTTTTTACCTTTGCCTAGAAGAATAAAAAAAAGGAGGGGAGGAACCAAAAGAGTGAAATCATAAAGTTTGAAATAAGGCTTTAGGGAAATCACCTTTCATCATAATTAGTTTCCTCTGAAACGTTTCTTTTGCCAGATATACATTCTTTCCTTCAGAAAGCTTATATATATATTGAGAGGAACTTGAGGTTCTAGGCCTATTTAATGTACCTAGGACAATGACCATCACTTCTTAGGTATTTAGCAAAATAGGATTCCCTTTACATAGACCATTTGACCTTCTTCTTTATACTTTACATTTTTTCAGAATAAAATTTTTGAGTTCCAATAGAAAAGAAAGCTAAGGAATTCAATGTTCTGAATATATATTTAGTTGGTTGCCTACTCCTTAACAATTTGTCCATGAAGATCTTTCTAAAAGACTTATGTTAACATCTTAGTAAAACAGTAGTGTGAATTTAATTGAGTTTTAAAACAGAATTGAATTTTGATAACTGAGTATTTCCCAGGGCACAGACCATCACTCCAATCCTTACAACAGTACCTATTAAGGAAGAAATATGAGACAGAAGGATAAATATGCACTAATGTCAGAAAATAACCTAAAAGTGATAGGATTTTTAAAAAATAATCAATATCCTGTGATTTTCTTCATTGTTATGAAATTTATGATGAATTAAAAAGAAATTTTATAAATTGAAGGCTCTGATTAATTACTTTTTAGTTAATTGATGTTTTACTGTATCTCAATGCCAAAATATCTGTTTCGTTGGTAGGCATAGCAACAAGAGTAGAGAATGCTAATTAAATATAAAATTAATTAATTAAATATAAAAATATAAAAAAATATAAAATATAAAATAAATATAAAATTAAATATATAATTAATTAATAAAATTAATTAATTAAAGAATATATTAATTCTGTTTTTAGTCATCAGAAATATTTATTAAGTATTGACTGTGGTTTCTGGAAAAGAAACCAACTCTGGTATCAAAAGAATAGTGTGTATTCAGTTAATGTATTATGTTATTGACTGACTTTTTTTTACTATGGTAGAACTTACATGTAAATAGAAAATGAAAACTAGGACTGATCAAATAGACTGAATAATATTTATAAATATCTCTTAAGACTTCAAGTCAACGGCAACATAGATCTCTAATTCAAACACACACACACACACACACAAGGAGTCAAAGTATGGGTGGCTCAATTAACTAAGTTTTTAAAGAGAATCACTTTTTTTTAAAAAGGATTAGAAACATTTGCTTTTCTTCTGTCAGAAGGCTTTGTGTGAACTGGAAACATATTTTTCTATGAATAAATGAACATGTTGCTAAAGAATACAGAAACACCATGGTGTGTTATAGTAAACAAGTTTTTAAGACTCTTCATGTAAGATATTGAGGAAAAGATACGCTTATAAAATGTAAATGGAAGTTTTATTAGAATTGGGAATATCTTATTAAAACCATTTTCTATCCCTAGAGGAAGCAGAGAGGGCTTCATCAGTCAAGGTCTGTTTAATCTACCAGACTCAGCTATGGTTGGGGCGGATCTAAAAGTGGATACAGCAGCATCTCACCATATGTCACTTCTTTAATAACGTCAATTACCTAAACATACATATGAACTAGAAAATGCATCTTGAAAATCCTAAGGACAAGAAATTAAAATAAATCACAAAATCCTCTCAATAAAATTCCCTCATTTTATTATAAGGAAAGGCCCTCAGATTCTATTTATTTATTTTCAATTTGAATAAAATTCTAACAGTCTTCGAATTATACACCATAGGAATTTCAGTGGTTAAATGTAATTAATTTAGAGTGGGGTAAAAACAAAACAAAACAAAACAACAAAATGGTGTTGTTGATGATGATAATGATGGTGATGTTGCTTTTCCTTTTCTAATCTGTTCAAAGTTGGTAAACTGAGTTTACAGAGCTGTCAGTTTGCCCAAGGTCATCCAATCAAATACATATTAAGCATCTATCTACTCCATGCCAGATACCCTTCTGAGTGCTTGGGTTTAATCAAAGTAGACAAAAATCCCTGTTTTCATAAAGCTTACAACTGAGGGAAAACAGAAGGTAAATAAGAATATAATAAATAAATAAAATATTTGGTATGTTAGAAAGTAGTAAGTTATATAGAAAAAGGAAAAGTAAAGTAAGGTGGAGGGGAGGTCTTGTGTGTCACGGCAGGTTGTGCTTTTAAGTGGAATATTCAGGATGGGCCACAATGACATTTGGGTAGACTTGAAATTCATGAAGAAGTTGGTCAAATGAAGTTATGGAGGAAGAGAGTTATAGGCTGAGGGAAGAGCCAGCAAAGGCCAAAAGACTAGAATGTGTTCTGAATATTCTGAAAAGCAAGGGCACCTTGGCTGGCATAGATTGTGGGCAAGGTGGAGGAATGGCAGGAATCAAGTCAGGTAAAGCTTTGTTAGCCATTGTAAGGACTCTGGCTTTTACTCAGTGAAATCAGCAGCTTTAGAGGGTTTGGAGCCAAGAAGGGGATGATTCAATTTATAATTTTAGATTATTCAAGGCTGTTGATTGAGAACAGACTGTAGGGGAGCAAGGATAAAATCAGGGAGACTAGTTAGGAGGCTGTCATTGTAATCCAGTTGAAAGATGATAGTGGTGGGGCCATGGAGGTGTTGAGAAAATGCATGGCTCTGTTTTGAAGTTGGATTGAACAGGATTTCTGGCAGACTGTACATGGGAGTGAAGGAATAGAAGGAGTTAAGAATAACAAAACTACTTTGGCCAGTCAACTGGAAGGGCTGCATTGCTTCCACCTAGATGGGTTTGTGGGAAAAGGTGAGTTCATTTTGAGCATGTTGAATTGAAATGTCTCCAGGACATACAAGTGGGAATAAAAGCCAGAAATTGTATAAGTGAATCTAGAATTGGGTATTGAGGTCTTAGCTAGAGATAGAAATTTGGGGGTCAGAAATTTGGGTGGCTTATTGATGTTTTGTCAAAACAACAACACAGAGAGTAGAAGAAAATATTTACAGATCATGTATGTGACAAAGTACTTGTATTTATAACATATTTAAAAACTTTTCTAAACACAAAAACAAGAAAAAAAATTCAATTAAATAATGGCAAAAGACACAATTCACAAAGAAGATATGCAAGATGGCAAAATAAGCACATGGAAATGTATTCAACATCATTAGCTGTTAGGGAAATGCAGTTTGAAACTCCAATAAGATACCAATATCCTCTTGATGGAATGGCCAAAATAAAAAATTTTGAATAAAAAGTGAAATAAAAAAGTATCAACTACTGGCAAGAAATTGCATCACTCATATTTAACTGGTGGGAGTATAAACTGATACAGCCACCCTCGAAAATAGACAATTTCTTAAAAAAACTGAACATACACTTAGCATATAACCCTGGCAATCACATTCCTGGGTATTTATTTTAAAGAAATAAAAACTTAGATTTACACACAAAAATATGTGCATGAATATTTATAGTAGCATTGTTTGTAATTGCCAAAACTGGAAATTACCCAAATATTCTTCAAAGGGTGAATAAATGAACAAATTATGGCACATCTATGCCATGAAATGCTACTCAGTAATAAAAAGGAAAAACTGATATAGACAGTAGTTTGGGATGGATCTCAAGGATATTATACTGAGCTCAAAAAGCACATCTCAAAGGGTTTTTTATTTTATGTTTCCATTTATACAGCATTCTCAAAGTCACAAAATTATAGTGAGGGAGAAGAGAGTAGTGGTTGCCAAGCGTTTCAGAAAACATTGTGACTATTAAGGGTTAATATAAAGGAGGTGTGTGTGTGTGTGTGTGGTGATGGAATAGGTCTCTATCCTGACCATGTTGAAGGTGATTTGAATCTAGGTACAATACAATTTCATGAAACTATACACCAAAATTAAAAAAAAAATGCATGCAAAAACGAGTGGATTGAGATCTATATCTGAGGTAATAATATTGTACCAACACCAATTTCCTGGTTTTAATAATGTACTGTGGTTATGGTCCTGTAAGATATTATCATTAGGAGAAGCTGGATGAAAGGTACATGGGAACCCTTTGTACTTTTGTGAATCTTAAAATATTTAAAAATAGAAGTTACCTTTTAAAAGTTCATAAAGATCAGGGAGCATATGGGAACTCCCTGCACTTTCTGGTCGATTTTTCTGTGAACCTAAAACTACTCTAAAAAATAAAATAAAATAAAATAAAGATAAAAATAAAGCTCCAGCAACAGTTTAAAAAAGGGTTCAATGAAAGACTTTCTCCCTACAATTTTGAATGTTGATAGCAACATGTTTGTCTTTTGTATTGCTCCAAGAAAAGGCTCAGATTACATATGAATATATGTCACGGTAATAACAGATTGTCTTTTAATACATCATCCATGGCACATGAGCATAAAATTCTTGCCAACATGGCAAGTGTCTCATGTCAGATTGCATTTTCCAGAATATCTGCAGATCGACTTAGACTATCAACCTCTGCGTGGATTAAGATTCAGTGATGCAGTGTGTGGATTCTAAAACTCAAGTAAGCCTTGAGACAGTATTCTTTTCCAGTCCACTCAAATGAAGTCCGAGAATTAGTGTAACTATTTACATAACCTAGTATTGGAGGTCTTGGTTATTCATGTGGTTGTGAAATCCAAATTTATATCCTAGTTAGCCAGGGATTCTTCATGATTTATAGTGACTCCTGAGAAATGGCCACAATTACAAGATTGAAGGCGTATCTTCAATGAGTAAAGTTATCTTTTACAATATTTCTGAAGGGGAACTTTTACCAAGGTTGTTTAGATCTCCATGCATCCTTCTGGATTACACTGATCACAGGGCTACTGGTGTGAGAAGCTGTTTTGTGAGAGTACTCAGCTTGGCATCTTTTCAGAAAGTTTCCACCAGTTAATGTGAGAGGTAATAAAAAAGCCTCTTGTCAAAAATCTGGCTGTCTCAAGATATATTCACAACATTATAGGAGGTTGCCTATCCATTTCCGAAAGAACCTGTCAAAGCATTTCAGATCTAAGAGAAGGAAGTAAAATTCTACCTGGATTCAACAAATAAATCAATTTATTTGAAAGCTAGAATCATAACTTTGCCTAGAGGAGAAAATATGGAACAAAATTTAAGCACATTTATCACGTAAGGTGCCCTTGAGTTCTTACACAGACCTAAGTTGCTATACAAATCATGCTGGTGCTGAAGCTTAATTTTAAAGGGAAACTTTGTGGGAACTACTAAAATCGACACTCGTATCAAGTGTCCACAGTCAATACTGTGCTGGGAAAATGGTCTTAAAGAGCTTAACCCTGCCCAAACTTGGCAGCAGTTGGGGTTTGAGGTTCCTGCTCTACACAGCCATGCAAAAGCCAACCATCAGACAACAAGGAAAGGAAAACATGCTTGGTTCTCAAATCTCTAGCACGTTACATAGACCTGGAATTCAGGGACCCAGGTGAGGTAGCAGTTTCCTGAGTTGAGAAAGCCCTTCAAAAATAGTTCACACCATTTTTAAATATCAGGTTTCTGTAAGAAAAAAAAAGATAAATATGAAGTCAAAACTTCTAGTGCCAACTTTTTCAGCTCTTTCATAGACACTGGAGCAAAATTCCTAAAAAAAAAAAAATCAGACCTTTTTAGGAATACTCAGTGTATCCTCTGTTTTTGTTCCCCCCAAAATAGTAGTTACTCAAATACATCCTCATCTGATGGAAAATAGTGCTTCATAACCCTGGAGACACCAACATGGAGATATTTTCTCCCAATATCTAAGTAATTGACTCCTTTCTTAGAATGTAAAGGAGTTGTTGACTTCCAAATATTTACCTCCGTGCTATGATAGACATGAGCTACTCTTTCTGGTTCTCAATACCTCCTCACCTTAGCATATTAGCCACAACACCAGTTAAACTGAAGCACTTTCTACCTCAACTGTGTAAACACATTCTCTCTTTTATTGCCAAAGAAACCCTGATGTCAACATAGGAGCCATAGTAATCCACTATTAACACTCTATCCACATTTTTGTCATCTGTGTCTTTCACTTTAGGATATCTTCCTTTAAAAAAAAAGCATTCACCTGAAGAAAAACAAAAAAGCACTCTGTGTAGTGCTCATTCGTAACTAAGCCTTCGTGTATAATCTGGAATAGCTGTTGATGCTCCAGACATTAGATTGGTTGAGTTATCTTCACTGAAAATAATGACCTGCCTTCTTAGTTGATAAAGTTGAATGACTATTTATCTAGATTCATGGGCCAGATTGGATATACAGGGAGTGCCTGGTGTCTGGTAAGGGCATAGCTTAAGGAAGCAAATGAGGAATATAAACTCTGTAAGCAGAAAAGTTGACGCTTATGAGGCAAACATTGTATTAGAGATTTCTTGTGTTTTACATTGCTATCATACCAAATGCGACACATTTGGAAAGTCTTCATAATACAAATGGATTTTCAGTATAGATAGGATCTCAAGATGTTCCAGAACTACCCGGTGTCTGGAACTAAGGCTGGTATTGAAAGGGCTGTAAGGGAGTAGAACACATACTGAGCCTGCCTCATAGTCCAATGGAGGTACTTCCTTTACCCCAAGAAAGGACTAACAGGCTTTGTTAAGCTTGGCACTGTAAAAATTCATAATTTCTCTCTTAAGGAAATGAAGAGGAGAATAAAATACCACATTTTAATATTAGTCCACTTATTTACTGTTTCTTGTGTTCTTCATTATTTCCTGTATATTTGATTTTCCATGTGGTATCATTTCTTCCAGCTTGAAGAATGTTCTCAACTATTTCTTGCAGTGTGAGTGTGTTGGTGACAAATTCTCTCAGCTTTTGTTTATCTGACAACTAAAGTATTCCACTCATAAAATGAATGATATTTTTCCTGGTTATAGAATTCTGAGTTGATATTTTTTTTCTTTCAGTGTTTTAAAGTTGTAATTCTATTATTTTCTCTCCTTTTATATTTCTGATAAAAAGTTGGTCTTATAATTCAAATACTCTTTTCTCTGTAAGTAAGATGTCATGTTTTTCTGGCTGATTCTAGGATTGTTTTGCTATATGTATTTATGTTATATTATAACAATACATATATGTGTGTGTGCAAATATCAGTGAGGCAAAACATGGCATTACTTATACAGCAAAGAGTATACAATAAATATATGTCAGCGGACTTTATTTAAATATGGAAATTCAAAGGACCTAGCATAGCCAAAATGATTTTGATCAATGAAACAACATTAAGAGTCTGGAAAAAGACCCACATACATATGATGAATTAATTTTGACAAGAGCGTCAAAACAATTCAGTGGAGGAAAAAAAAATCTCTTCAACACATGTGATACAACAACTGAATATCTACGAAGGAAAACAAGACCTTTAACCCCTATGAAAATTAATTCAAGATGAATCATACACATGGAGATAAAGCTACAAGTATAAAGATTCTAAAAGAAAAAAAAAGTCTGCAACAAACTGTGATATAGTCATATAATGGAATACTTCTTAGCAATAAAAATAAATTGCTGATATATGAAACAGCTTGATTTCACAGATAGTATATTGAGCTAAAGAAACAAAACCAAATAGTACAAGTTTTATAATTTCATTGTAATGGATTATTAGGATAGGAAAGTCATCTATTGTGATAGAAATTATATTCGTGGGTTTAAGAGAAGTGGATGGGGGTGAAAATGTAGTAATTAATTATAGAGTCATGAGGCGACTTTATGGGTTGAATAAATGGCCTATATATTGACCAGGTTGGGGGCTATATGTGTATATGTATCTTAGATCTCATCATACCTTGTACTTAAAATATGTACAATTTATTATATGTAAATTATACCTCAATGTAGCTTAACAAATGAAAAATAAAAATTAATCAAATAATACACAGCACAGAAACTGACACATAGTACTAATAAATATTTATTAATTTAATGAATGCCTTAGGCCTTTTCTAGAGTCTTGGGAGATAAGAAGATGGAAAAACAACTCTTCCTTGTTCTAAGTCTCTCCAGTTCTAAAAGTTTTGGGCACAAAATGTTGTCATACATTCTAGGATGTGCTATTCTCACAATGCAGAGAGTTATAGAGACCCAAAGAAAGAGAAGAGTCAGGAAAGTTGCCAGAACAACCCTAATCCAGATTTCACTGAGAGATGCTACCAAATGCATTAGCAACGATGATTGATTCACCTGGCACAGGTCAGAGAGTCCAACATATAATAAGGCTGATGAATTTTAGTGAATGAATGCCTACCTGAATGAGCGATAGTCCATACAGCCCATATTAACTCTTGGTCTAGTGAAACAAAGCCACACTACATCATAGGCCAAATTCCCAAACCTTGTTGGGGCATGTGTCTAAGACTTTAATCAACTTAGCTATATTCCTGACTATTCTTATCTATGGCAACATATAAGAAGGGCAACAAAGCCTACTTTTTCCTTTGGTAGATTGTCATGGCCTATTTAATATGGCCCCCATAGAGTATTAATATATCACATCTGTCCTTGTGCTCAACTGGCTTTGAATAATATCTTTCAGAACCGACCTCAAAGACTAATTCCACTCCTTCATTTTCAGATTAAAATCCTTGGCCTCAAAAAGGGACTTGCTTGGGATTACAAAATATATTGATAGAAAATTCACTTCTGTTAAACTTCTAGTTTGGTTCTTTTGCTGACCTAAAACACTCACCAATTAAGAAAAAAAATGATCTTACCAAGAAAGGAGAGGAAAAAAAAGAGAGCAAGCAAGCGAGCAAACCTTTCCTTGGCTTGCCAAGACTCTGTCACAAAGATAGAAAGAATCAAGGGCCCATGGAAGAGAAATGCAGTGGCCACACCACAGTCTAGTTTTCACATATTTTTCTGGCTTCCAGCTGCTTTCCTTTCAGACTAGTCCAAATCCCCTTCAGTCCTATGTGATTGTGCTAATTAATTGTTAACTTGAGCCTTCTATTAACAATCTGCAGGACCAGGAGCCAAAAAGAGAAGTGTTAAAATATTTAAAAGCCCTTAAGCCTGGGGCACAAGCTGATCAGGGCAGGAGGCAGAAAGACTATTTCCTCTGGTGCTGAGTGGCTAAATTAAGGAAACTGAGTTTGCTGCACTCCTTTTGAGACCCTCTTTCTGACTTGCTTCCAGTTTCAAAGGCGGGACGTCAAAGAGTCAGGGCCCATTGGTCAGCGCCATTCTGAATCATCCTGCTCCTTATCATATATACTCAAAGTGTCTTGAGAATGACATGAATTATTTCCAAATGAGACCAAGATTCATTAGATTAAGTGAAAATCTTGGGGTGAGATTTATTTAATGTCACCTTTCACACATAGCGAAAGTACAACTGAAGCCAGGGAAGACCAACTAATTAGGCTCAAATGGGGCCAGTCTAACCAGTGGTGGATATTACTAAATGACAATAGATTGAGTTTGATTAATTAACTAGGAATGCCATTTGTCTTCTTGCTGGCTGGCAAGCTATAGATCAGAGGAAATTTGGGCAGAGGAAAAGAAACAGAAAGTGATTTAGCAACGACAGTTTGATGCCCTTTGTTCTCATCAACTAACATGTTTTGAAAATTGTGTTGGGGACTAAAGGAGATATTTCAATAATATTAAAATGTTGACCGGGGTGAATCATTGTTCTCTGCGTGTCATTAAAAGCCAGTGGGTGGAAATATACAATGTACCTCTTGCCAGACACAAAAGACTTAGAGAACTTAGTTAAGTCCCACTTGTTCTAAAAACAAAGTGGAAAAAGCAAGTATGTGCTATGTTCTCAAAAATAATTTCTACGAGCATTTTAATCACACTTTTGATAATACCTCTCTAATCGTGTTCTGAGTGCATTTATAAATACCCAGTGGATGAAAGCTAGTTTATTTTTCAAATGGAGATGTAGTCACTTTGATTTGGGGTACTGGGATAGAGAGGTGCAATTTTCTTATGAAATAAATTACTCCAGTTAACTATAAGCCACAAGAACTTCTAGGACACATCTCTGAGAAGTATCTTTAAAACATTGTGTGTGTCAGTTTCTAGGCAATAGGTTGTTGGCTTCTTATGGAGTCCACCATGTAATCCATGGTTTGTCATACAATGTACGGCAGAAACTGTTTTAAGTGCTTTACAAATAGTAAGTTATTTAATTTTCATAATACTCCTACGAGATGAGAACTGTTACAATTCCCATTTCACAGACTATACTGAGTCCTGTGGATAATGAACTTACTCAAGTTGCACAGTTAGTAAGGATTGAAATTAGGATTCAGACTAGCCTGACCAGCTCGAGTCCATGTTCCTTTTTTTTTTTTTTTAAGATTTTATTTATTTATTTGAGAGAGAGAGAGAGAGAATAAGCACAAGCAGGGGGAGGCAGAGGGAGAGGCAGACTTCCTACTGAACAGGGAGCCCGATGCAGGGCTCCATCCCAGGACCCCGGGATTATGACCTGAGCTGAAGGCAGACACTTAACCGACTGAGCTACCCAGGCACCCCTCAAGTCCATGTTCTTAAGTATAACACCTTCCCCATGTTATCTTGGCAGATTAGGAAATTAGGTTGGAAAGAAAGATGCTCCTTGCATTGACAAATTTTGAATACTGAACGCCCATGATGCCAAGTTATTTTTAAAATTACTCATACAGATCTAGATTACTAAATGTTTGAGCTCATGTTTATCCATTGGTAACATAGGATAACAACACCTATGCCGTAATACTATTGAAAAGATTAAATAATTTAGTGTGTATGTAAAGTGCATGGAACTTAATTTATCAAATCTTTATGTTTGTTGTAACCCTACTGGATGTTGGGTATACAAAGCCAAGACAGACAGGGCCGCTAGGAACTTGGTTCCAATGGTCATTAGACCAGCACCAGCAGAATCACCTGAGAGACTTATTAGATAGGCACAATTTCAGATACCACCCCAAACCTACATTTTAACACCACCCCTAGTGGTTTGTGTGCACATTAACTTTTTGGGCAGTACTAGATAATGCACACATAATTCACTGCTTGCCAGATTGGTTTCCCTTTTCTCTATGTGTCCAGTGGCTTCTCAAACAAGATTCTCTGGGAAAGTTCTAATTTCAAATACTTCTTCTTTTGTTAGACTATGGGTGTTGTCAGACCATGTGTTCTGGTCTCGTGTTTGGAAAAAATGATCTGTGTATATGTTTTGTGTCTCAACATTTTCCAATTTTTCTATGCTACAAAAATGCCTTTAATCTTAACTAATAATTCCATCATCTGCTCCATCTGTCTTGGTTCTGCCTATCCACATTCCTGAGGGGTTGTTCTGGGGGCAGGCTGTGGGATGCACTGCCAGATCTCGCAGTGGAGTTGCACAATGCAACGTTCTTTGGAGTATTCATTTCTACCTCCCAGAGTCCCTCAAAGGGGCAGGGAAGCCTCAAATCAAATATAAACAGAGTTTCGAAAGTTAAAATTTAGCCGTAAGTTGAAATAGCTATTCATATCATTAAAAAACACAGTTGGCTAAGAAGATTAAGAGGCAAAAATGGGAGCCATAGAAATAGGTGTGTAATATGGGATGGAATCTTGAGATCATCAGTGAGGCTGCCATAAGACACAGTTTCTTAGGAAAATGAAACAAATGCTGTTTTCTGGTGGGCAAGGATGTAAATCAGAACAAAATGAAAATCACAAGATATTTCTTGGAGGTGAAATTGCCCCATGAATGGGATTGTACTTGGGCTATTTTAGTAAAAAAGAATATCTGAAAGTTACTCTTGGCAATAAGTTGCAATGAATGACAGGTCCACAGATGAATGCACCAAATCCTATAGTCTATCCATGCTTCATTCCCCTTCTTGCACCTTTAAGGTATCAATAAACAAAGCAGTTTGATGTGCAAAGAGCACAGGCCTGGGGGTCAGGGACCTCCATTCATTCATGGCTCTGCCTTCACCTGGCATTCAACTTCTTTAGGTCTCGGTGTTGTCATCTCTTAAAAGTGACAGTTTTTAACAAGTTGATCTACAAGATTCCTCCAGTTCTAAGGTTCTCAGATTTAAAGATTTCAAAATCACCCCTCCCTGCAGGGTGCTCCAGGCCTTGGAGCCAGGAAAGCTTCTTGTTAATGAACTACACCTGTTGTCCACATCTGCTCATTTTCTGCTCCGAGTACTTGGCAACAGAGCATAACCAGCACTGTTCTTTGACTGCATTTCCAGCTTGTTGAAAGACTCTAGCTCCTGTAGCAGGGGAGAAGTGAGAAAATCAGTCAAGTCTTTGGGGAGGGGAGAGAATTGGCATTAGGAGAAGAGAATGAGGAGAGAGGGAGAAAAGTAGAAATAGTAATCAGGGCATTCCCAAGAAGTTTGCCCCTAATCAGGGGAACAGGATTACCTTTGGAAAGAAAGGAAGGGAGAGAGGAAGAGAGGGAGAGGGAGAATGAGAGGGAGGAAAAGGTGAGAGAAAGGAGCGAAGGAAGGAATGAAGTCACCAAATTGGCAAAGAGGAGGGGAGAAAAGACAGGAGCATGGTCAGGTAGGTGCCAGCTAAAGGGAGTAGCCATTTACTTTATTCCATCCTCTTTCCACCCCCACAGCAGACATACACCTCAAACCCAAAAAGTTAAAGATGTTAGAAGACAGTGGCCCAAATAATGATGTTGCTTAATGCAGACCAAGTTGGCTTCTTCTGTCTGATGTTCTGTTCAGTGAAATAGCCCAATTTTACTTTTGAAGACAATGCCAACTTCCTTTCTTCCTCCCGAGAGAATTTGCTGTTTTCATTTGGTATCTTGAATAGTCCTTGGCTGCTACAAAAGGCAGGGTTCACATTTATTCAAGAAAAGTGCTTATTTCATGTGGTTTGACACAAGAGCTGTGTTTTAGCTGGGAGCCTAGAGCCTCAATCAATTTCAAGGAAACCTGGTGCTATTGACAGAGTGCTTCTTGCTGTGCTTTCTAGAAGCAAGAAATTTAGCTGAAAACAACATGTGTCAGTATCTATCAAAGGAGTAGACAGCAAAGAAACTGAAATATGATGGAGGAACCAAGATCTGAGATCCAGCCCATGCTTTGACTTAAAGTTATTGTTTGATCTTGAGAAAGTCAAACTTGCTGTGCATTAGTTTTCACACAAAGAGAAGGAAACATATCAGTACTTCTTTCCTCAAGGATGTTGCAAGTTTCCATCAATCTCCTTAGAAACACACGTTGTTTTAGTACCTATGACTTTCTCCTTCCTGACATTTCCCATCAAATAAGAAGAAATACTTTCCTCACTTTTCAGAGGCTTGAAAATTGCTTTACCTTGATATATCATTTCCAATTCAATTTTAAAAAATCAAATATGGGGGGGCGGAGCAAAAATAAATAAATAAATAAATAAATAAATAAATAAATAATCAAATATATTTCAATACTATAAGGAGAAATTGGGGGGGGGGAAGACCTTGAAACTCTACTTGGTCTTCAAGAGAGAGACTAATCAGAATTGATACATTATAGAATCTCAGAGGAAGAAAATTGGCTTTTTTCTTTTATATGTCACTGCCACTAGGATTTGCCCAATAGAATATTCAACTGACATAGAAATAAGAATTTCGTACCTATATTGGTATTTCTAAAATATTTTAAATCAGTTGATTATTTTAAAAATCCTTTACATGATAACTTAGTAAATCCTCCCCCACCCAATTTTCAGACTAAAAGCAGCACAAGGATATCAGGCAGTAGTTTTGGGGGAATTATCATAAATTTTGAATGTAGAGTCTGATTTCATAAGGTTTTCTCACCAAATCCTATAATTAGAGTGGGAAGAGATTTTAGAGAACATTTTACTCAATTTAAATCCATAAAGCCAAGTTAATTGCCTTCAGTTATATGAACAATTAATGGAAAGGTCAGAATTTGAAACCCCTTTTCATTAGATTGTCTTGTCTTTCTCATTAAAAGATGTTCATTATTGGGGCGCCTGGGTGGCTCAGTCGTTAAGCGTCTGCCTTCGGCTTAGGTCATGATCCCGGGGTCCTGGGATCGAGTCCCACATCGGTCTCCCTGCTCAGCGGGAAGCCTGCTTCTCCGTCTCCCACTCCCGCTGCTTGTGTTCCCTCTCTTGCTGTCTCTCTCTCTCTCTCTCTCTCAAAAAATAAATAAAATCTTAAAAAAATAAATAAATAAATAAAAGATGTTCATTATTGCTAGTGAGCAAAACTGGTATTTCCACTGATAGTTCCAAGATGGTTTGGACAATACAGTGACTGTAGTCGACTATTGGCATCAACCAGGAGTCAGTTATAGATTACTTTGCTTTGGCCAAGGATAAAACTGAAGAAAAATTGTTTAACGGTGGAAAAAGGATTTTAGTAGGGGAGACACTGTTGGTTCTTTTCCTCATTACTTGCTGCTCCTTCCCTCTCCACACTAACAATGCGGCACTTTGGTTTCTGATATTCATTCCTCTAATGAAGGCAATGCCTCCTCCAGCTGCCTACTTTCAACTTCTCCTGTAGCATCTAGGGCTTCCGGCAACCCACTCTTTTGTTGGAGTCACGCTTTTCCAGATCATCTTCTTGGTAGGGCTTCAATGTAGGATAACTGTAGGCAAGCTCTATTCTAAAGGTCCATATCTGGTGGCAAGGAATCACACATTTAGTCCACTTACAGTAGGTGTACAACTCATTTCATTCCCAACGCAACCTTCTCTTTGTTCAGCCATTACCAACCAGCCTCCCGCCTTTTCCCATCTGGAGTAGAAACACCACGACCTGCATCCCCCAAACTCAGTGTGAAACTCTCTGAGCAGTGCTCTTGATGCTTTCTCTCTTACTTAATTTAAGGTGAAAAGGATGCATACTCTCATACCCTTGGGGCAAGGTTACACTGCATGCTGAAAGCCCTCTCCGTAAAGTCCTCATTGCAGACCACTACTGCCTCTTTTTCTTACCGCCTCTGAGCTTCAACTTTCTAGTTTATAAAATGAGAATAGCCATATCATCAAACTTTCAGGAATGTTGTAAGAATTATGTGAGATTAATAATGTGACGGTGCTTTGAAAATCATAACATGCTGGATGTGTTCAGTTATTACTATAACATTAATTATTTTTCAGTGTAGACTCATCTAAAAATTCAGGTAATTTTGAATCAGATACAGACCCAATTTTGCCTCTCTCTCCATCACTTTACTGACTTTCTTCATTCTTGTTTTTTTTTTTCCCCTCTCTAGAATCCAATCCCATTTTAAATGCATTAGTGGCTGAAGTATAAAGATATGGATGTACATAAATACTCTGTCATTTGCAAATCCCTGCATAAATTTATGATTTCAGGGTTTTCTAACCAAGCCAACAAAATTAGCATACTTATTTGGCACAGTCAGGCTCAGGCTGGGACTAATCATTTTTCCCTTCTTTATATAACATTCATGTGCTTTTAGAATAGAAAAAAATGTTATTATGATTTCAATTGTCACAGATGGTGTTTTCTTCACTCTTTCAAAATAATTTTGGTTTTGGAATTAAAAAAAAACAATATAGCATTACCCAATGTGGCACGATAAAGAAGAAATCTAGTACTTTCTTGTATAAGGTAATAGGTGGGTCAAGCAAATTGAGGAGGAAAGCCAATAATTATATAATGCATTGGTATTTTGCTTTTAAGGAAAACATGTAAGAAAAATTTGTTTTATATTCACAGACTAATCAGTGTTTAACTATACAGAGCCTTTAAAATATAGATTGGGTGCCTTTAGACTCCATCTTAACCACTGAACCCCAGTAGAATAGCTTGTACAAAGAAGCTTCTATTTATTTCTTGTTGACCATCGAAGCTATGGAACCAAAGTGATTATCATTGCCCAGTTGGTGGCAAGCTTCATCCTTTTATTCAGCTGTGGGTAGTGGTTAATAGCCCAGGTTCCAAAGACATACTGCCCGACTCAAATCCTGGTTTACTACCTGTGTGACCTCAGACAAATTCCTTAACCTTTTTGTGTCTTGGCTTCTTTATCTGTTAAATGGGATTATATTATCTGTAAAACAGGATTGCCTTATACACAGTCTATGCACATTAAATATTAGTTATTATGAGTAAGTACTGAGCACTTATGTGCTCAGTGCTGGGCTTGACTTGGGCATAAAATGATGAAAGATAAAACATCAGGCTATCTTTTCCTGGTACTTACAGATAGGTGGGGAGATAGACATTAAGCCTCACATATAAATGTAAAATGTTTAATATTTGCTAAAAAGAGAGGTATAATGAGATAAAAATGGAAAGGATCGGAGCAAGGAAGTTAGGGAAATGTCTTCTGATTATGTGCTGATTTAGCCAAGATTTAAAAGATAAGGAGTTGGAGGAGAAAACATTCTAGGTGGAAGGCACAGCATGTGCAGAAGTTCATCTGTAAGAATGTGAGAATGTGACAGCCCTGATGAGCCATAACGGACTAAGGTGAGGGCAGGGAGATAGAAAGAAGTCACTGAGGAGACAGATATTTAGAGGTAAAATCTTTGAGACCTGGATTGGGTAAGATTGTATAGGGGAAAGAAAGTCGGGACTTTTTCTAAGACTCTGAAATGTAAACCAGGTGAATGGTGAAACCACTCACAAGATAGTGAAAAGTGGTGCCTGAAATTTTTAACCTATTATTTATTTTTAAAAAGTGTACGTTGAGACTATGCCTCATCTATTATATATGGCCATTGCTACCAGTGGAGGGGACATGATGATTAACATTATTTGAACTTCCTTATATGGCTTGGGTACTATGTTTGGTCTTATCTCATGCAGGGATGCTGCAACTTTGAGTAGCAGAAAATTCCAGAAACAGTGGCTTTCTTAGGTAAGGGACTGATTTCACATAATAAGAAGTATTGAGAAAATGACTCTAGTTTGGCTCCAGCTGCTCAAGAATATCATGTAGGAACCAGGCGCCTTCTAGTTTCCTTCTGTGCCATTGTGGGGTTTTATACTCATAGTTCCAAAATGGCTGCTCTACCTTGAGGCATCATATCTTCTTCCCAAATGGGAAGAAAGAGGTACAAACAAAACCTTAGTTGTTTTAGTTGAGAAGGGAAGCCCTTCCTGGGAGATTTCCATGTCCAAAGGTAAAAGGTTGTCAGAAAAGAAGATTTGGAATAGCATTGGATTAATCAACCAGTAGTTTCTGCCACAGTTCTTTTGCTACTTAATTTAAACTTTAGTATCGTCCCAGTACATATTTGGAAACTGAGGCTTACAGATTTTAAGTCAGTTGCTTGAAATCAACCACAAAATAAGTCAGAGAACCTGGGCTCAAATCTTAGCACTTCTCAACCCCAAGGCCCACATGCTTCCAATCACTCTTCATTGCTCTTTCTTACATCTTAAAAAAAAAAAAAAATCTAGATCAAGTAAGTTATAAAACAGAAACAAATTATTTTATACCATAGTTTGTGGAGACCATTTATGGGTGTAATCACAAGAGTATGTGATTTTTTTCCCCATAGCCTAAGTGCACACATATACACATTAAGTACAATACATAATGATCCTGAAAAGCTATCAGTGAGGTTAACAAGGTAACTTTGATGACTTCTGTTTTACCATTTTTATTCCATTGTAAAGTCTTAGGGAAAAGACACATTGTTAATAACCCAGCATAGTAAAAAGACCTTAACAATAGCAATTGTGTTTAGAACCAAAGAGCAACTCCTTGAAGAGCATAAATTGCTAAAATAATAATAGCAATAATAATAATCATGTATGAAAATTGGGAGATTTAAAAGAAAAAGAAGACTTATACATGGGAGAGCAAATACATATTTACTCCGTGTGTTTTGTGCTTTTTCAGGATCTGCTTTTTTCCTCAGGTTTCTCAGGGGCTTGCATTTAGCTTCTTTACGTAAAACTTGAAAAGTGCAAATCACATTGTCAAGCTAATGTCTGACTTGAATATATATTTTGAAAACTAAAATTATCTCTACATCTACATGACTGTATTTGTGGTTTAAATCAGATGGAATATTTTGCCCATTTATCCCAGCTGCTATGTGCTGCCATCCCTGCCAGAAGAAAAAATACATATATTATCAGGAATAATCCAATTTGCTTTGCTCCTATTTTTTTTCTTTAAATGAAAGAATTACCAAGTAGGAAACAGGATAGGAAGGGAGATGTGCCAGTTGCTATCCAAAATCAGCTATTCCACAGGTCTGGAATATTTCCTTCTATAAATCTGTGGGCATCTAGAGCATAATCTACATAAGAGGCTGCCCAAACCTTTATCCCATGAAGACAAAGTTTTTGTATGTGAAGTTAGAAACTTTTAATACATGTCTGAAAATACCAATAGGTAAAATTTTGTCACAACAAATATAATTTCAAAAAGTCATTCTGCCAATAAACATTTTTTCAAGTTTTATTTCAAAGTGAAGAAGTTTCTTGCTATATTCTAGTTACAGTAGCTCCTAGTTTATCCCTTTTTTATTAATAAACAAATTGAGTCTGAAGTTATGTGACTTATTCAAAGTTACATGATTCATTTAGCCAAGTACTAAAAATTGAACTAAGGTCTAGATGACTCCAAACCATTTTGTATAAGTCAGCCTAACAAAATTCACAACTTTCCTTGGGAAAGACTGAGAAGTAAACGTTATAAGGGTGAGAGTGAACAAGGCTATGGTATTGGAAAAATGGAACTGGCTTAAGGACGATGGTCAATGATATCTGAGGTCAGGACTCTGGACAGCTCTGGACTGCTTTGGAAGTTTCCTTCTGACTCCACTTTCTCTCCAAACTCAATCTGTTTTGTTGTCTTTTATGGCAACAGCTCTCACTATTGCTTAAATTCTTCAAATAGTATTTGCATATAAATAATTGTATTTGAATATACAACATAAGTGCAACATGGGGTGGCAACATGGTATATTGGATATGGAGTCACAGTTGGGTTTGGGCTTGAATCTCTAACTTACAGTGAGATATGAGGCAAATCACATAACTTTATTTTGTCTCTTCTTTCCCCATGGATAAAAAACATTTATTAATAAAATGATAGTGTCTAGCTTTACGCCCAGCACATATAGTTACTTAGAACAATATTACTTTCTCCTGCCCTCCCCCATGTCTTTTTCAAGGAAAAGTCTGTGCAATAGTCAGGATTCATTTGGTTACAAGTGATGGAAAAACAGAAAGACAGCTCAACCTAGATTAAGCCAAACATACAACTTCATTTGTTCATGTAGCTGAAAAATCAGAAGGGAATATTTTCCTTCAGGCATAGTTCAGTCCAGGGATTCATGGTTCTTGTGTTCTCCATCTCTCAAATAGGGTCATTCCACATGAAGAATCTTTTATGATTGTTCTAGTACAAAAGGCAGGATTGTAATTAGGATTTCTTCACCATCTGCATTTCCAAGCCTTGGAGAAGTTGCTGGTTAATAGTCATTCCTTTGCTCATCATCCATGAATGGTGAGTTATTTTTACCAAGAAGATCAGCAATGCTGGTCCCTGTGTAAGTCTCATAAAATGGGCTCCACAAAGAGAAAAAGTGGGAAGGGAAATTCAGTTGCTAGAGGAAGGGGAAAGAGATGGTGGGCAGATAGAAACAACAAATGATCACTTCAAAGTCTCCCTATATATCTCTGATCCTTTAGAATATGGGTTAGTTTCAGGGAAAAGGAAAATCCATATCTATTGGATATTTTGGATTTAAAAAAATTTACCTGTAATATAGTCAATAAATACTTGAATGAGTAAATTATTTAACTGTGAAGACTCCAGAGCCCAAAAGCACACTGTAGTTTCAGTGAAGTCAGGCCCTAGTAGAAGGATGATGTGAACTGGGTAGGAAGGACATGGCCAGTGCTCTTTCCTCTGAAGTCCCATCTCTGCCCTGTTGCAAGGACCACGGCCAGTGAAGAATTAGGCCCTGATTAATTGTAACCAGTCAAACCATATCAAGTTCTCAACAACAGCCTTCTCTGATGCAAGCTCTTCTCATAACGAACTGCACACAATGATGTCATTTTGGCCATATTCCATAGCAGGAGAAAGTGCAGCCTAAGAAAGTCTGAGATGACAATAATACATAAAATGCCAAGCCTAGTATCTGGCATATAGTTAAGGGCTCAGTAAATTTCAGCTCCTTCTTCTACAAAGCTATGGAAGCATCATAATTTACTCTTGGCCAGCAGTTAGCCTTTATGACATCATAGCCAGAGCAGGCTATAAAGTATGCCTTTGCTATCACCATCTGTGAGTGCAAAGTGTATCTTTCTGGAAGAGACGGTCTTGGGAACAAAGTTCTCACCACTAATTCTTATTTTGGGGGAGCACTGCCTCCATCCACTCATCCAATAAGTCATTATAGCAAGAATACACTTTTTATTTTAACATTTTTAGTCTTCTGTTCTTTTGATTGTGTTTTACAAACTTTTTAAAAAAATGTAAGCCAGCCACCGAAGAACAGATATTGCATGATTTCCTTTATGAGTTATCTAAAATAGACAAACTCACAGAAGCAAAGAATGGGATGGTGGCTACCAGAGGCTGGAGGAAGGGGAAACGAAGAAGAATTGCTCAACTGCTATATACTTTTAGCTATGCAAGATGATTAAGTTTAGATGTTTGCTCTGGTGCATAAGGTCTATAGCCAACAATACTATGTTGTGCACTTAAATTGTTAAGATGGTGGAGATCTCGTGTTAACTGTTCTTATGCTCCCTGACCCCCAGTACAAACAAACATATGCACACAAACAACAACAAAGGGACTCAAGGAAATAAGCATAGGTGTGGATATGTCTATTACCTTCATTGTGGTTATAGTTTCATGGGTGTATGCATATGTCCAAACTCATTGAATTGTATACATTAAATGTGTACAGTTTTGTATATCAATTATACCTCGATAAGGCTGTTAAAAATGAATTCAGATACCTTTTTAAAAAGAGTTAAGTACATAAGATTATATCTAGATCCCCATACTAGACAGCTATTCTTATATTACCACTTTGGATATATTTTCAGGTTGCAATTCACCTCATTCCATACTGGACTTGCCCTTTGATGAATTTCCAAAATATCTATCGTTTTCAGGTACTCTTCTTCTGAACCCTTTTCCAATTATCTCTCCACCTGTTAGCCTAGATTCCTAATTCATTCTTGATGGTATTGTTCTCCAAATCTCAGAAATAGAAAATTAGATCCATTTCTCACCATCGATCAACTTGTCAACAGTGTATCTCTAGCCACTGGAAACAAATTAATAATAACACACACATAGTACAGCATTAGATATAGGAAGCTGGAGGCAATCCAAATATTCTCCGATGTCTGTTTAGTCTACTTAGGCTTGAGGTTGTCAGGGAGGTATGTCACTCAGTCTCAGACCTCCTGCAGCTGTGAGGAGGGTACCCAGCAGGCACTTTCCTGCTTTCAGCAACTTCTGCACCGACATAAGAGTTTTTTGTGCAAAGACATATTTCCCCAGAGCCACCTACATCTGACCCAGTGCAGGACACTCTGATGGTCAGTACTCACTCCAGAGACCCCCATCTGCTTGCCAAGATTTTATCAGGTCTGCATCGCTGTTCAGTTTCACCCTCTACCCAATTCTTTCCTTCTCTTCTCTTCTCAGGCTTTGATGCCTATTTTTTTCACTTCTCACTCCCACTCACTGTCTGTTTCTGCTGAATGCAACTGCAGCAAATCTCAGTCCTCTAAGCCACCTAACCAAAACATCACACACAAGGAATCCCTGTAGTTTCCAGCAATTTGCAGCCATAACTGCAAAGGAAAGCTCAAATATCTTTACCCATATTTCTGTAATGATCTTTGTCCAGATATCACCCCAGAGCAACATATTATTATTCCTGCTAGGAATCTAATGTATCTTTTCCAGTTTTCAGTAATGAATACAGAAGTGATCATGTGAAAGCTGAACAGTTTGCCCATCATTAGGCAATGTAAGCCAAACCCATCACACTAAACATAGTAAAAATGGAATAAAATCCAACCAGGAAAAATGATTTGGAAGCCATGGATTATTCATTTCATTAAAAAAAGAGTTGATCTTTGAAGCAAAGGATCCTTGAGATCGCAGGCTTTGGCCACCTAAGAATTCCTTTTCAGCTTTTGAATTGGTTTCACTGTATCATTTAGCCTCTGTAATTATGCTGACTCTGTCCACTCTGACCGTGCTTCTAAACAGTTGTTTAACTATGATGAGCACTGTTAATAATTAGAAGGAAATAATGCTAATCATTTTTATGGGGTTGTGTGATTTATATTTTCACAAACATTACATCATTTGATTTTTTTTTTTTTTTTGGCCTTGAAAGTTATAAAGCTCCTTGCTTGCTTCACCACAGCACTTATCCAAAGAAGTGATAAAAATATGTTCTTCACGTTCATACAGTTTTTCTAGATCGTGCTGCCTTGCTTCCTTCCCAGAACTACCACAGGACTTAATGAAGGCACAATTTATTCTTTCTTCTGGTCATTTACTTCCTGACATGGTAACTTAAAGGGTATACTGAGTTTCCTCACCTAGATAAACCTAAAAAGGGCAGAACTCTATCACTGGAGACAAGCACAGTGCTTTATAGCTCTTTTCTGTTTATTATTGCTGAGTTCATTATAAGGGCATGGCAGAGCAAAGAGCAAACTATATGGTGAAAAACAGGTTGCTTTTGCCATTCTCTTCCTGAGTGATGAATGTTGTAAAGAAATGAATAATTTTATTATTTGTCATTTGGTGTATTACTGAGCGGAAGTAAATCAATAATTTAGTAGACATATTAAATTTAAAAAATATGTAAAAGTTTTATCTCCCTTGTGGATTTATTACATTTGGTGAGTGGTCTTTTGGGACATGGATTTCAACTGACTTAAGACAGAAAAATATTCAGGAAAATCAAGTTTGTACCTAAAGATAGAAATGGAGAAACGTCCCATAAATGCATATAATATACAATTAAAGTAGGAATGATGATCCCTCCTAAGTGCACATCTTGCTTAGCTGTCCTTAGCATCTGAGGTAGAAGTCCCTCTGGGGGTCTAGACTCTCTGAAACATTCTCCCCATTGACATTGTTTTCTTCCCCTACCCAGCTTGCTTCTCTTATTCTCATCCTTAACTACACCCTCTGGAACACCATTTCACCATCCTCAAACCAATATGGTAACAACCTTAAGTTCTTCATGACACATTCTTCCCATGAAACATGGCGTGCCTGCAAGACTCCATTCTCCAACCTGCCTTCCTTCCTGGAATGCAGCCTTCTCACTGCCCAGGATAGGGAAGGAGCCTGACTTTCCCCTTCCCCAGTGTATGGTGTTGATGGAGGTTTCTGGGATCTGTCCTACATAACTGACCACCCATACCTGCATGTATGCAGGCAGATTAAAGAATGTTGTTTGTGAGACTTGTGCTGCATGAATGACCTCAGGAGCCTGGTTAGTTGACATTAGCTGGCCTCTGAGTCAAAATTTGCCCTTCTGGTCTGGGTGCCATGAGCTGTTAATTTTGCCTTATATCTCCTCCAGCTCCAGGCTAGGGTGGCCCCCCAGAATGGAATCTGGAAGGGAAGGCAAACATACCCAGCCCAGGTTCCTTGAAGATAAAAAGACATGTTAACATAGAAATGCAGCTGGAGTGGTGGGGGTGGGAGGGATGGGGTGGCTGGGTGATAGACACTGGGGAGGGTATGTGCTATGGTGAGCGCTGTGAATTGTGTAAGACTGTTGAATCACAGACCTGTACCTCTGAAACAAATAATACATTATATGTTTTAAAGAAGAAGAAGAAGAAGAAGAAGAAGAAGAAGAAGAAGAAGAAGAAGAAGA
>NW_023270377.1:14293736-14465574 GCF_011800145.1 Mirounga leonina
GAAGAAGAAGAAGAAGAAGAAGAAGAAGAAGAAGAAGAAGAAGAAGATAGTAGGAAGGGAAAAATGAAGGGGGGGATATCAGAGGGGGAGACGAACCATGAGAGACTATGGACTCTGAGAAACAAACTGAGGGTTCTAGAGGGGAGGGGGGGTGGCCTAATCTAGAGGAGATTAGCCTGGTGATGGGTATTAAAGAGGGCACATACTGAATAGAGCACTGGGTGTTATACGCAAACAATGAATCATGGAACACACATCAAAAACTAATGAGGTAATGTATGGTGTTAACATGACATAATAAAATAAAATTTTTAAAAAATGCATCTCATTCCAAACTGTACATAGGTGAACAAATGTTTAACTTCAAACTCTGTCATTTGCCTTATAAATATGGCCCTTATGGGGATGGTCAGTTGGAAGTCTCACCTGTGGGGAGGATGCTCAGCTCAGGCCTCTCAATCGGGACTCCAGCCTGGTTGTCTCCACAGGGCTTCCCCAGCTAGTGAGGTTAGATGATGGAAGTACCTGATTTGAGGTAACTCTGTCTTATTTTTTACTGCTTACTATTGCCCTCATCTATGCATAGATTTCCCTTTTCTTCGTTCTGTTTCTATTAGATTTTTATAATATTAATAAAGAGTACCCTTCGAAACCAAGAGTGCATCCACCTGAATCTTTTCTTTAGAACACACACGATGGCTTCCAAACAATTATTCCTCCACCTTCATGTGAAACCCCATATTCCTGAGGCACCTGGGGGGCTCAGTGGGTTAAACGTCTGCCTTTGGCTCAGGTAGTGATCCTGGGGTCTTGGGATCGAGCCCCACATCGGGCTCCCTGCTCAGCGAGGAGTCTGCTTCTCCCTCTTCCTCTGACCCTCCCCCTGCTTGTGTGCTCTCTCACTCTCTTTCAAAAAAATAAAATTAAAATCTTAAAAAAAGAAACCCTAGGGGCGCCTGGGTGGCTCAGTTGTTAAGCGTCTGCCTTCGGCTCAGGTCATGATCCCAGGATCCTGGGATCGAGCCCCGCATCAGGCTCCCTGCTCCGCGGGAAGCCTGCTTCTCCCTCTCCCACTCCCCCTGCTTGTGTTCCCTCTCTCGCTGTGTCTCTCTCTGTCAAATAAAGAAAATCTTTAAAAAAAAAAAAAAAAGCCCTATATTCCTTTTGCTCAGGCCACCAACTATCCCTCAATTGGAGTGTGGGCACCTTGCCAACAGTTTTTTTCCACACCCCAAGTCTTGTCATTTCCCTGGATGCTTTGATCACTTGAATCTGTGGCAATGACTTTTGTTTTCTTTTGGAGAGCAAAATGACATGTATTTGAAATAAAACAGTATCCTTAAAAAACAGTATACAGTATTTTCAGACAGTGAGGTCTTCAAAGCTTTTACTCATCCCAATTCGCTCATGGAATTGATCAATATAAATTGTAGAACTACTGCATTTCAGTTGGATTTGGAATCTACACAGTATCAAAATGAGCATAAGTGTTCACACACACGCACAGACACATCCAGCTGTTAGGAGCTACTCGGTTAACTCAGACTATAAATATTTTATTTGCAAATTCAGGTCTTTCCTGTGGATCCTCTCTACAATCACACTGTACAGTATGGGGGCTTTCAGGATACTCAATCATTTTTGGCAGCAGCCACTCCCAGTCTTTAGAGGATGCCGGATCCCTGGCATTATAAGAAGAATTCTGGCCTCATATCCAAGAAAAACAAGGTCTTCATTATACCAGAGATTAATACTCACAGCAGAAGGCTTTATATACAATGTACCCACAGAATCTCTGTCTTGCTTTCAGACTGAACAACTGTTTTTCCCTCCTTCCCCTGTGGTGTGTTGAAAAACTGCCGTAATTACATGAACAGCTACAGAGATCACACTCAAAATCAAAACAGACAAACCAATTAAATACATTTCACAAACAACTTTCAAAATGAGTCTAATCTACCAAAATGCCCTATGAATTGACTTAGATACCCACATAGTGACAATGACATTTTTTTTTTCTGATTAAGAGAGCCTTCTTTTTGTTGTTGTTGTTGTTACAGTAGTTGAAAACAATGAAATCTTACCATCTGCAATGACATGGATGGAACTAGAGGGTATTATGCTAAGGGAAATAAGTCAGAGAAAGACAAATGCCATATGATTTCACTCACACGTGGAATTTAAGAAACAAAACATGAACATAGGGGAAGGAATGGAAAAATAAAATAAAATGAAAATGGAGTGGGAAGCAAACCATTAGAGATGCTGAACTCTAGTAAACAAACTGAAGGTTGCTGGAGGGAAGGTGGGTGGGGGGAGAGATAATTGGGTGATGGGCATTAAGGAGGGCACTTGATGTAATGAGCACTGGGTGTTAGATGCAACTGATGAATTGCTAAATTCTCCTGAAACGAATAATACACTATATGTTAACTAAATTGAATTTAAAAAAAGAGAGAAATACTTGATTTTATGCCTGTGAGTGCTCTTGGAAAAAACAGTGTGCTTTATACATTTTTTCAGTTGAATCCTTGCCAAATGCACTGGCCAAGGAAGCATGACTCCTAACTAGGAGTAAAGTGATGCCCCCCCCTTGTCCTGGCTTAGTCATTATCACTTTCACCCCAAATCCACGTCCAGAACTAAGTCACAATGTCCCACGTGGTGGAAAAAATGGCTAGGAAACCTCTCTCATTATAGAAGACCAAATCTGGTGGAGCATCTTCTATTCCCTCCTCCCCCCCAGAATCATTTTTGCATTATTGGAAAATAGATGTATAATTACCATATTGAAAGGCATTAAATATCCATTTCTAATTCAATCTGAATTCAGAAAACTTTCAATTAAAAACTGGCAGTTTGTACACCCAAATAAATGAATGCATGCAGTTGTTGGAGGCCTTGATAAAACCTTATGTAATGCTAATGTGTTACATTTCCAGGCATGTTGTCTGATATTTCTTATCTTAGCTATAATTTTTCTTTGGCCAGTATGCAGAAACAGCAAAAATCTCACAGTAAGTATATTCAAGATTCTTTTTTTTAATTTAAGTTCAGTTAGCCTACATATAGTATATCATTAGTTTTTGATATAATGTTCAATGATTCATTAGTTGCGTATAACACCCAGTGCTCATCACATCAGGTGCCCTCCTTAATGCAAGATTCTTAGCTGGCAATCACAGTCTACCCTCTGGCCCCAGTGGTTCCCAATTCTCCCACATGCAAAAGACTCTCATTCCCCTCCCAAGATCACCAAAATCTCATCCTGTGCTTGATGTTTAGGATCTTGTTATCTAAATCAGCCCAGGTGTCGATGAGACTCCTCAATGTGCTTCTTTCAATACAGCTCCTTTAGTGAAGCTGTACATCTCAGCCCTGAGAAATTAAGAGACAAGTTCTCTGCTCTCCATACCCTCAAATGCAATGCAGAAGCATGCTGGAACAGCAATGGACATTCCTATTCAAAAGAGAGGAGGAAGACTAGAGGCATCTTGAAGTCACTGACCCATAGTCATTCTAAAATCTAGCCGGGTGTATGTTACTATGTCTTTGATTAATGCTCAATTCTTCTCCCTCAGGGTGATTCTTGGTGTCTCTTAGCTTTGCCCTCTGGTCTCTTGGCTCTGTTTTTCTGAATCATCCTCCATTTTTTATAAGAAATGAGTAGTTTGCTCAGCTTTCTCTATGCCCATAAAAGGTTTCAGGCATTGAAGGTTCTTTTCATTTTGAACCCTCTTGCTTTTTTGTCAGTCCAAGAAGGAGGTACCAAAAAAAAAAAAAAGGAAAAAATATTTTCAAAAAATGTATTAAAGTAGGTATCGCAGAGAAAAGTCTTTATTAGATTTCCAAGCCTTTCTTTCAAAGTTTAATGTTATTTATCATTTGTATTTCATACAAGTAAAAACCATAATTTCTTTCTTCTATAAATTATGAATTATTTAGATACACAAAAATATAAGGATATCATTGTTTATCCGCCACTCATTTTAACAAATATTTATACAAATATAGATGAAGCCATCCTCTATTTATGTATTCCCAACTTAATTTCTTGCTTTCCTTATGCACAGTATATGTTAGTAGTTAAAACTAAAATGATTATATTCCAGATTTACCTCTTCCAAGCTGTGTAGTCTTGCACAAATTACACAATCTCTTTGTGCCTCAGTTTCCTTAGTTATAACATGAGAATAATAATAACATTTATTAAATAAATTAATATATGAAATTCATATATATATGTATGTATATATTTATATATATATATACATGGCACTGGCACTCAAAAAGTACCATATAGGTGTCTAAGTATTAGCTGTTGTTATTTTTCAGTGATTAGGACAGCTAAATGTTCCTAAGCTGACCCTGTTAATGAGCTAAGAATTCCTTTCCCAAATAGCCAATGCGGAGCTGGAATGGAGCAAGTTTATTTGTCCTTTACCACTCACTTTTCCCAGTCCTACACTTCATGGTCTGATAGGTGTTAATTACTCTATTGAATAGTTAGAATCACTTCTGAAGTGACTCTTGGTGTAGAAGAGGAAAGTTAGAGCTCTCACTAACTTGTACTTATCTTGAAGACCCAAAGGGAATATAACCCTGACTTAGGCCCATCAGTCTCCACCCATCTCCCTTAGGATGACCTGTCCTTTCCCCTAGGAGAGAACTTTGTCCCTAAATCCATCCTATTCCCTCCATCTTCATGCAAATTTCCAGGTCTGAGTCACTTAATCTAAAGCAGCACCCTAATAATTTATACAGATGTCTGCTAAGTGATGACTATGTCACAAAATAGTCAGTGGGAGGAAGAACTCTAGGTTTTAAGGCCAAGGATGGTGAGGAGCCCCTTGATTACTTTTTCCTTTCAATATGCACATCACTATGGCTTGTAGGAATATCTGTTATGTAAAGTAGTAGATTGATTAGGTTAGCATACATACGCATCTGACATGGAAAGTCAATTTCTGAATGATCTACATCTAAATCCACACTGGAAAACAAAGTTATTTCTTCAATTAGACTGGCTACTCCTTTGATTGGAATTTACAAATAATTCTGGTGGTAATTCACAGAGATAGCATTTCTTGTAAAATTCATTTAATGCATAATTCATGGGCAAACCATTACAGCAAAAAGTTGAGTCAGAAAGGCCAAAATGTTGCAGGATGTCATTGATTTGGTAAATTTTATCAGAAAAATACCTTTAAAACAGAGTAAAGTATTAATAGTGTTTGTAAATGGAGAATGGCTGTGGAAATATATTTCCTACCCAAATATTTGCTGGTTATCACAAGTAGTCTAGTATATTGATTAAGAACAGGGGGTCCAGAGCCATATTGCTTGGGTTTAATCTCGGTTATGCCACTTACTATGTCACTTACTGTAGCAAATACTGATAATGCTACACTCAGATCCTTAGATATTTTTGAAAGGTTTTGTGTACATATCCTCCAGCTTCTCTGGGTTTTTCTTTTAAAGACATGTACCTGAGATTCTCTTCCGAGGAAGGGTCCCATGGGGACTACAAAGGCCTTTTACCAAAACTGATAGAAACTTGCCTGAGAGTTGATCCTTCTAGGTGGCATGGCCATTACTGAGTGGACCAGATTTTTTTTTTTTTAAAGATTTTATTTATTTATCTGAGAGAGAGAATGAGATAGAGAGAGCATGAGAGGGGGGAGGGTCAGAGGGAGAAGCAGACTCCCCGCTGAGCAGGGAGCCCGATGTGGGGCTCCATCCCAGGACTCCAGGATCATGACCTGAGCTGAAGGCAGTTGCTTAACCAACTGGGCCACCCAGACGCCCCGGACCAGATTTTAAAAGCTCAGATCTATTGCCTTGTAGTTTGACAAACTCTGCAATCAATGTTCAAGAGACCAGGCTGAGGCTGAGACTATTCAGATGACACTCCTTGCTTGTCTTCTCTTCTCTTTCCTGCTTCTCCCACTTTCTTACCCATGAATCCTGGGAGTACTTTCTTAATAAATCACTTACACAAACAAATCCTCATCTTGAGGGCCTTCTTTTGAAAAATCTGACCCCAAACACTCTGTAGGTGATCTTGGGTGAGCGACTTAAACATTATGTTAAATCCAGTTTCCTCACTTGGAAAATAAGGATGACAAAAGGGTAATTAGGAGGAATGATACGAGTTAAAGTGTATAACGAACACAGTGCACCCTCTCACACGTGGTTAGCACTAAAAATGTTAACCACTAATTTTGTGGCAAAATACTTAAAGGTTATTGAGCTTAAACATGAATCATGTATTTCTTTTGCTCAAAGTTATTAGTATTCAAAATTTTCTGACCTTTCCTATGATAACAAAAAGCTTCTACCAGTATGTTACCTTGAGGTATTTCTGAAAAATAGAAACACACTTAATCTGTCTTTTCAAGATAAAGATGACATTTTAGGGGCACCTGCGTGGCTCAGTTGGTTAAGCGTCTGCCTTCAGCTCAGGTCATGGTCCCGGGGTCATGGGATCGAGCCCCGCATAGGGCTCCCTGCTCAGCGGGAAGCCTGCTTCTCCCTCTCCCACTCACCCTGCTTGTGTTCCCTCTCTCGCTGTGTCTCTCTCTGTCAAATAAATAAATAAAATCTTAAAAAAAAAGATGACATTTTAACAGAAAGAAAAAAACTTATATAACAGAAAGATCATTTTGAAAAAGAATATCTGAAATATTTTTATCATAATGCTAAAAGTAATGTGAAATGTCACTCATAAAAACATTCCCATTGAATACTTACAAACTTGGAACAGAATTTTCTGTTTTATAATTTTCCAAAGAGTTTTAGTGGCTTTGCCACTCAATTTTAAAAATTAAAAATGTAATTCCTTCTGATAAGTGCTCAAGAACAACTGATTGACATCATGTCAAAGAAACTTACTCCAGAATTTAAAACAAACAAAAACAAAACCTCTAATTTAATGTGAGGATTAAAAGGAACATCATTATTCAGCAAGCACAATCAATAATGTGTTTTTTCCCCTGTTTGTATCTAAATTTCTTCATGAAATATAATTTTTAACTATATATTCATGAAAACCATTATTATATAAATTTCCAGACTTTAAGTTTTAGTTGCTATATCAAAAGTATTATTCCAAGATTTAAAAAAAAATATTTAGTCCTTTTGCTTTTACTTAAAAATACTTAATATTATTTTAGTGAAAACAAAAATTCTTCTATAATATAAAATATAATGTATCATAAATATTTTATTTAATCTTTGTCCAGTTCTTACTAAATTTAGTTGTTGTATATGGTTTATAATTTTAATATAGTTATATAACTCACATTATTTATACATACAGTTGAATAGATAAAGAGGAAAGACAAAAACACATGCATAAAGTTTTTTTAATCCCTCAAATTTCGTGCGATCAAAAGTTTAGTGAACTAGACTGTTTCTAATATTCTAAAATAATGATTTAAACACATCAGTGAGAAAACTGGGATTGCCAGAGTAGATCATAAAACAAAACCCAACTATATGGTTTCTACAAGAAATGCATTTGAAATATAGAGACTTATATAGTTTAAAAATAAAGCAATGGAGAAAGATATACCATGGCAACACTAATCAAAAGAAATTTGGATTAACTATGTTGATTTTAGTCAAAGCAGGCTTCAGAACAAGAAAAATCATTAAGAATAAGATGACATTACATAATGATAAAGGAGTCAGTTCTGCAAGATTATGTAATAATTCTAAATTTATATATGCCTAACAAGAAAGCATCGAATGTATGAAGCAAAATTGATTGAACTAAAAGAAAAAACAGACAAATCCACTATTTTAGCAGAGACTATAGTAGTTAGAGACTTCAACAGCCCTTTGTCAGTAATTGACAGATCAAACAGGCAGAAAATTAGTAAGGGTATAAATGACTTAAACATCACTAGCAACCAACTTGATTTAATTGACATTTAAGACTACTCCATCCTGTTATAGCAGAATATACAATCTTCTCAAACTTCCATGGGACATTTACCAAGAGACAGCATTCTGGTCCAAAATATACACCTGAGCAAATTTGAAACACTACAAAACATATGAAGTATATTCTCTGACCAAAATGGAATTAAACTAGAAATCAAGAACAAAAAGATAACCTGGAAAATCCCCAACTATTTGGGACTGAAACAAAATACTTTTAAATAACCCATGGAACAAAGAAGATGTCTCAGGAAAAATTTAAAATATTTTTAACTAAGTGAAAATAAAAATACACAAATTATTAAAATTGGTGAGGTGTGCAAGCATGTCTTAGAGGGATATTTATACCATGCAATTAATACACTAGAAAAGAAAAAAATATATAAGATTAATAATAATCTTTTACCTTAGGAAATCAGAGAAAGAACACTTCAAGCATAACTTACACAAAAGAAAAGATATAATAAAACTAGATCAGAAATTAATGAAATCAGTAAGAGGTAAACCATAGAGAAAATTAATGAAATCAATACGTGGTTCTTTGAAAAGATCAACAAAATTGATAAACTTTTAGCTAGACTAACCAAGAAAAAAAGAGAAGGCATAAATTATCAATATCATAAATGAAGGAGGGGTTGTCACACTTATCCAATAAACATTAAAAGTATAAAGGAGTAATGTGAATAAATTTATACCCACAAATTTGATAATTTAAGTTAAATGGTCCAATTCCTCGATAAACACAAACTGCCAAAATGCATACAAGGAGAATTAGATAACCTGAATAAGCTTTGTATGTATTATGGAAATTGAACCAATAATTAATAATCTTCCAAAAGAAAAAGAAAAAGACCAGATGACTTCACTGGTGAATTCTACTGAACATTTATTGAAAGAAATAATACCAATTCTCTACAATTTCTTCCAGAAAATAGAAACAGAAGAAATAACTTAAAATTAATTTTATAAACCACCATTACCCTAATACCAAAATGAAATAAAGACATTATAAGACAGGAATATAGACTAGTATCTCTCATGAACAAATACACAAAATTCCTCATCAAATTATTAACAAATCAAATACAACAGTATATAAAAAGAATTATATTCCATGACCAAGTGAGTTTTATTCTAATTTGAAAATGAATGTAATCACCAGAAAAATAGACTAAGGAAAAAAATCATATGATCATATCAATTGATGCAGAAAAAGTTTTTGACAAAATCCAACATCCTTTCATGATAAAAGCTCTCAGAACACCAGGAATAGAGGAGAGCTTAATAAAAAACATCTACAGAAAAACCCTAGAGCCAACATCATTCTTAATGGTGCAAAGCTGGACATTTTTTTCCCAAAGATCAGGAACAAGACAAGGATATCCTTTCTTAACATTCCTATTCATTATCATGCTGGAAGTCCTAGCTAGTGCAATAAGACAAGAAAAATAAAAGATATACATATTGGAAAGAAAGAAGTAAAACTACCCTTATTCACAAATGACATGACTATTTATGTAGAGCACCACAGACAATTAACAACAAATCCTGGAAATAATAAGTGAATCACAGGGTACAAGGCAGAATCACAGGATACATGTTTGTTAAACAAAAGTCTATTGTTCTCTTATATATCAGCAATGAATAATTGGAATTGAAAGCAAACAAAAATTTGCAATAGCATCAAAAAAACAAAGCAAATCAAAAGAAAGAAAGAGAGAGAAAGAAAGAAAGAAAGAAAGAAAGAAAGAAAGAAAGAAAGAAAGAAAGATATTTTTAGGTATAAATCTAGCAAAATACATACAGGACCTGAATTCAAAAAACAAAAAAAACAAAAAAACAAAACCTACAAAACAATGATGAAAGAAATCAAACAAAATCTAAATAATTGCATAGATATTCCATATTCACATGAGTTGGGACAAGAATATTTAGTCAATAGAAGACTAAATATTGTTAAGATGTCAATTTTTCCCAATTTGATCTGTAGATTCAAAGGAATCCCAAAGTTTCAGCAAAAAATTTCATAAATATCATCAAAATGATTCTAAAATTTATGTAGAAAGGCAAAGCACCAAAAATATCCAATGCAATACTGAAGAACGAAGTTGAAGGATTCACAATAGTTGATTTCAAGACTTAATATTAAGATTATATGATAAAGACAGTGTGATGTTGGCTAAAGAATTGGTGCATAGGTCAATGCAACATAACTGAGAGGCTAAAAATAGCTATATACACTGACTTCTTTCAAAAGATGACAGTTTGGAAATGAGGGGAAAGAATAACTTTACAGTGGAGAAACCTGACAAACATTATCTCAGCCAGGTGATAAAAGTCAGCATGAACAATAAGACATATTGATGGTATGCACCCTTGATATGCTGTGATAAGAATGGCACTTTAACTTGGTGGTCTTCTCAAAAATGAATAATCCTCATCTAATCCTGAGAAAAACATCAGGATTTTGATTGAAGTACATTTTGATTGAAGTACATTCCACCAAATACGTGACTGGTACTCCTCAGAACCGTCAAGTTCATCAAACACAAGGAAATCTGAGAAACTGTCACAGCCAGGGAGAGGTTAAGGAGACATGGAGACATAATGACTAAAAGTAATGTGGTATCCTGGATGGAATCCTGAGACAGAAAAAAGGCATTAGGTAAATACTAAGGAAATCTGAATAAAATGTGGATTTTAGTTACTAAGGTAACAATATTGTCTCATTAATTGTGACAAATGTACCACATTAATGTTAGATGTTAATAATAGAGGAAAGTGGCTATGGGATATGTGGGAACTCTTTATGCTATCTTTGCATTTTTTCTGTAAATCTAAAACTATTTAAAAATAAAAAGTTTGTTTAAAAACTTAAAAAAGAGCTAAAAACAATAAGTAGAAAAATACTTTTGAAAATTAAGCAAAATACTGCTAAATAACTCAAGAATAAAGTAAGAAATTACACTGGAAATTCAAACACATTTTGAACTGACTAATAATGAACATAGCTACATAACTACCATTGTAAGATGTAAATAAAGCTTTGCCTTATATGCTTGTAGTTTTAAAAGAACAAGAAAGACTGAAAACAAATGTATGATCTAAGCATCCATCAAAAACTCTATGTAGAAAACCTTAAAGACTCCACCAAAAAATTGTTAAAACTGATACATGAATTCAGCAAAGTTACAGGGTATAATATCAATGTACCAAAATCTGTTGCATTTCTATACATTGATAATGAAGCAGAAGAAAGAAAAATCAAGGAATCAATCCCAATTATAATTGCACCAAAACCCATAAGATACTTAGGAATAAACCTAACCAAAGAGGTAAAAGATCTATATGCTGAAAACTATAGAACACTTATGAAAGAAATTGAAGAAGTCACAAAGAAATGGAAAAACATTCCATGCTCATGGACTGGAAGAACAAATACTGTTAAAATGTCTATATTACCCAAGGCAATCTACGAATTCAATGCAATCCCTATCAAAATAACACCAGCATTTTCACAGACCTAGAACAAACAATTCTAAAATTTGCATGGAACCAGAAAGGAGCCCAAATAGCCAAAGTAGTTTTGAAAAAGAAAAGCAAAGTGAGAGGCATCACAATTCCAGGCTTCAAGGTGTATTACAAAGCTGTAATGATCAAGACAGTGTGGTACTGGCAAAAAACAGATACATAAATCAATGAGACAGACTAAAGAACCCAGAAATAGACCCATAACTGTATGGTCAACTAATCTTCAACAAAGCAGGAAAGAATATCCAATGGAAAAAGGACAGTCTCTTCCTGGAAAATTGGACAGCCACATGCAAAAGAATGAAACTGTACCATTTTCTTCCACCATACACAAAAATAAATTCAAAATGGATGAAAAACCTAAATGTAAGATAAGAAACCATCAAGATCCTAGAGGAGAAAACAGGCAGCAACCTCTTTGACCTTGGCCACAGCAACTTCTTACTAGACACGTTTCCAGAGGCAAGGGAAACAAAAGCAAAGATGAACTATTAGGACTTCTTGAAGATAAAAATCTTCTGCACAGTGAAGGAAACAATCAACAAAACTAAAAGGCAGCCTACAGAATGGGAGAAGATATTTGCAAATGACATATCCTATAAAGGGTTAGTATCCAGAATCTATCAAGAAGTCTTCAAAATCGGGCGCCTGGGTGGCTCAGTTGGTTAAGCGACTGCCTTCGGCTCAGGTCATGATCCTGGAGTCCCGGGATTGAGTCCCACATCGGGCTCCCTGCTCAGCAGGGAGTCTGCTTCTCCCTCTGACCCTCCCGACCCGCCCCCTCTCATGCTCTCACTCTGTCTCTCTCTCTCAAATAAATAAATAAAATCTTTAAAAAAAAAAAAAAAGAAGTCTTCAAAATCAACACCCAAAAAATAAATAATCTAGTTAGGAAATGGGCAGAAGACAAAAACAGACACTTTTCCAAAGAAGACATCCAGGTGGCTAACAGACACATGAAAAGCTGCTCAACATCACTCATCATCAGGGAAATGTAAATCAAAAGTATGAGATACCATCTCGCACTGGTCAGAATGGCTAAAATTAACAGGAAACAATAGATGTTGGTGAGGATGTAGAGAAAGGGGAACACTCTTGCACTGTTGGTGGGAATGCAAGCTGATGCAGCCGCTCTGGAAAATGGTATGGAGGTTCCTCAAAAAGTTAAAAATAGAACTACCCTACAACCTAGCAATTGCACTACTAGGTTTTTATCCAGATGAAATAAAAATGCTGATTCAAAGGGGCACATGCACTCCAATGTTTATGGCAGCATTATTAACAATAGCCAAAATATGAAAATTTTTATTATTAACAATAGCTAATGTCCATTGACTGACGAATAGATAAAGAAGATGTGGTGTGTGTGTCTGTGTGTGTGTGTGTATAGATATATGTAATGGCATACATATAATTGAATATTACTCAGCCATCAAAAAGAATGAACTCTTGCCATTTGCAATGATGTGGATGGAACTAGAGTGTATAATACTAAGTGAAATAAGTCAATCAGAGAAAGACAAATACATGATTTCACTAACATTGGAATTCAGAAAACAAAATAGGTGAGCATAGGGGAAAGGAAGGAAAAATTTAAAAAAGGTAAAAACAGAGAGGGAGGCAAACCATAAGAGACTCTTAACTATAGGGAACAAACTGAGGGTTGCTAGAGGGGAGGTGGGTGGGGGGATGGGGTAATTGGGTGATGGGCATTAAGAAGGGGACTTGATGTAATGAGCACTGGGTATTATATGTGGGTGATGAATTACTGGATTCTGCTCCTGAAACCAGTGCTGCACTGTATGTTAACTAACTTGAATTTAAACAAACAAACAAAAATAAAACAAATACCCATCAAAAAAGCAAAAATAACAATAGAAAAATAAATACTGAGTAGAAGGGAGAAAAATAATAATAATGGCAGAATTTATGAAATAGAAAATTAACATATATTAGAGGTTCAATAGAGCCGCTGTAGAGGTTCTATTGAAATAGACTAATGAACTCTCTAAACTCAACAAATCTAATCAAGGAGAAAAAGAGAAGAAACAACAAAAATCATAAAAGGCAAACATCACAGAAATTCTAGACATTAGAATTGTAAAAAGAGACTATTCTGAACAACTTTATGCCAATAGCATTAAATGAAACTGTACCATTTCATGTACATGAAATAGACAAATATCTAAAAAAAAAAAAGCACAATTTGTAAGATGGAAACAGGAAGAGAAAGAAAATCTGATTTGTTCTGTAGCTATTAAAGAAATTGAATCTGTAATTAGAACTTTCCCACAACAAAGCACCAGGCCCAGATGGTTTCCCTGATAATTTCTACAAAACATTTAGGGAAAGAATAACTCAAACACATCCAAGGAATAAAAAAAAGAAAAACTTTCTCAATTGATTTTATGAGGTCAGGGTAACCTTGATGCCAAAAGCTAAAAAACTTTTCCCCACAAAAAATTAAAAACAAAAATCTTAAATGAATATAGGTACAAAAATTCTAAACAAAAGGTTATCAAGTATAATTCAATGATATATAAAATCATCACCAAGTTGGCTTAATTTCAGATATTCACAATTCATGTAATGTTTTTAAAAGTGTATCTATATATTTGATCACATTAAAATGAAAGGAGAAAAAACAATAAAAATCATAGTAAATGCAGAAAAAGCATTTGGAAAATTCAACAAAATTCAATATGACTTAAAAAAAACTCCACATAAACCGAGAAGGAAATTTTTTAATCTGATAAAGAAAGCCTAGATTTAAAAATCTACAGCATTAACAATGAGTTATCCAAAAAGAAAATTGAGAAAACAATTTCATTTATAATAGCATTTAAAAGAATAAAATACTTAGAAATAAACTTAACCAAGGAGGTGAAAAATTTATTCACTGAAACTGTAAAACACTGAAGAAAGAAATTAAAGCAGACACAGATAAATGGCAGGATATTAATGGGAGAATTAATATTGTTAGAATACTTATACTACCCAAAGCAATCTACAGATTCAATGTAACCCTATCACATTTCAATGGCATTTTTTACAGAAATAGAAAAAAAAATGATAAAATATTTATAAAACCACAGGAGACCCCAAATAGCCAAAACAATATTGAGCTGGAGGCATCAATCAAACTTCCTGACTTCAAATGTATTACAAAGTCTCAATATTCAGAACAGTATAATACTGGCATAAAAACAGACATATAGACCAACAGAGGAGAATGGAGAGCTCAGAAATAATCTGATGCATACAAAGTCAACTGATCTTTGACAAGAATGCCAAGAATACACAATGGGGAAAGGACAGTATCTTCCATAAATGATGTTGGGAAAACTAGATATCCACATGCAGAAGAATGAAAGTGAACCCCCATCTCACACTATATACAAAGATCAACTTGAAATGAATAAAGACTTAAGCATAAGACCTGAAACTTTAACACTTCTAGAAGAAAACAGAGAAAAAAAAAACTTCTGGACTTTGTCCTTGGCAAGATTTCTTGAACATGACAACAAAAGCACACAGAACAAAAGTAAAAATAGGCATCAAGGGCTCCTGGGTGGCTCAGTCGGTTAAGCGACTGCCTTCGGCTCAGGTCATGATCCCGGGGTCCTGGGATCGAGTCCCGCATCGGGCTCCCTGCTCTGCGGGGAGCCTGCTTCTCCCTCTCCCACTCACCCTGCTTGTGTTCCCTCTCTCGCTGTGTCTCTCTCTGTCAAATAAATAAATAAATAAATCTTAAGAAAAAAAAAAATAGGCATCAAACTAAAAGCCTCCTAAGCAGCAAAAGCAACAAACAATAAAATGAGAGGCAACCTATAGCATGAGAGATAATATTTGCAAACAATATATCTGATAAAAGATTAATCTCCAAAATACATAAGGAATTCCTACAATTCAATAGCTGGAAAACAAATCAACTGATTTAAAAAATGGCAGAGGAACTGAATTGACATTTCTCCAAAGGAGACATACAAATGGCCAATAGTTATATGACCTAACAGGTATATGAAAAGGTGCTCAACATCACTAATCATCAAGGAAATCCAAATCAAAATTGCAATGAGATATCACCTCATACCTATTAGGATGCCTTTTATCAAAAACCAAAAGATAACAAATATTAGTCAGGATATTAAAAAAAGGGAACCCTGTACACTATTAGTGGTAATGTAAATTGGTGCTGCGCCCATGGAAAACAGTATGGAGGTTTCTCATAAAACAGAAAATAGGACCACCATATGATCTAGCAACCCAACCTCTGGGTGTATATCCAAAGGAAATGAAATCAGGATCTTGAAGAAATAATGGCACTTCCATGTTCATTGCAGCCTTATTCACAATAGCCAAGACATAGAAACAAGTAGCATAGAAAAAAATCCAAGTGTCCATCAACTGATGAACAGATCAAGAAACTGTGGTTTATACACACAATGGAATATTATCAGAGAAATAAGAGAGGAGGGTCTCATGGAATTTGCACGACCAGCAAGCACGTCTTTGAACTTGAAATGCACACTTGTCTATCCGCTCAAAATATTGTTGACCTCTTTTAATTGTATCTGAAACTTGAAGAACTTGTTCAAAGCTGGAAGCTTGACCACATGTTGAAGAGCCAGAGTTTAAGGCTGTATGTTCAACACTGGCTGCATATTAAAATCATCTGGGGCCCCATTGCTAGAAATTCTGAATTCCTTGGTGTGGGGTGAGGCATAGTTCAAGTATATTTTAGAAGGTATTTCCAGTATGCCCTCAAAGTTGAGAACCACTGGTCTAAAGGTGCTGTCATCTTTGCCCAGGCTCCCCCCAGTAGACATGTGCTACAGGGACATGGTGAGTGCTTATTAATAAGTTCTTATGCCACTTGCTTGCAACTGCTGTGCTTCTAGAATTATGTTTTTATTCTTTTGTTCTACCAAGTATTTCTCTATTAACTTAACAGAGAAATAAAGCCATAAAACAAATAGCATTAAGGTAACTGCATTTTTTAAGTACATATATCTTTAATTTCCCAAGTTTCTTAAATTGAAACTCCTCATTTTATTATTTATTCATTTCACGGTCCTTTTAATGTTTATTATGTCTTATTTTAAATTCTTTTATAACCTCCTTATTTCTTACTATCTAGTGTTTTTATTTTCTCTCTTAACTCAACTTTATGCTTTCATTATTCAACTTGGGCCCCCTAACTTTTAATATCTCTGGTTTTAGCTTTCTGTCTCCTTTTTCATTTAAATTTTATTCTATTCTCATTTTTCTGCTGTTTCCTCTAATTACCTTTCATCACAGTTGTAACCATCATGTCAATATATTCTTTAAAATTTTGTTGGGGTGCTTGGGTGGCTTAGTTGGTTAAGCATCTGCCTTCAGCTCAGGTTATGTTCTCGGGGTCTTGGGATCGAGCCCTGAAGCAGGCTCCCTGCTCAGTGGAGAGTCTGCTTCTACATCTCCCTCTCCCTCTCTCTTGCTCATGCTCTCTCTATCTCAAATAAATAAATAAAAATCTTTTAAAAAAATAAATAAAATTTTGTTGATATAATGTCAATTTTGAGGATTTTCTCAAAGGAGCACTGACTGGCCAGCTAGGATCATGGAAAAGTGGAACACCTGCTCAGTGGTGGTCTCAGTGGAATGGCCCTTTTATATGAAACACAACACACATGTCTAAGTTTTACTGTTCTAACATTGCCTTCTTTATTCTCTATCATTTTAACGGTCAATCCTTATTTTTTTACTTTATAAACTTGAATGAATTAAGGTCTTAGTGTTCTGAATATTTTATCAGATAGATTTTTTATTTTCTTCTGCAAATCCATTTTAATATTTTATATTTTTTATTTTTTATTATTTTCTAAGTTATATTTTGTTTTAATTTTTAGTTCATTATTTGTCTTTCTGCTGGTAGGTAATGAGGATAGTCAGAAAAAACAGCCATTGTACAAGCCCACCCTTCTCACACAAGGAAGGATAGCAAACTATCCCTTCATCTCCCCTTTATAGATTTCCATCTCGTCCAATTTGGCTCTATAAAATATCTTATTCTCCATTTCTCAGGATATTTATGACAATTCAGTTACTCAGGACATTTGTGATTCTACCTTGTTTGCTAAGTCCAGAAAATACTGGACTCCTTGACATTTTATATTTACCAGCCTCTTTATGTGTTACTAAATTTTGGAACCTATGATTTCAACATTTAAAACTATTGAATTTAGGACAAGGCATGCTACCCAACAGGAAGGGGAAGAGGCAGCAGTTTGCCAATAAGAATCCTCAGGCAAAGTCCCTGTACTGGCTTTCATGGAGATTCCTAGCTGTTACATTTCCCCCAAGAGAAGAGCAGTATCCAGTTCCTCTGCTCTGCATTCACCTGCCCTTGCTGCACATCTTATTTAGTTATTGTCCTTTCTCTATGGAATTATAGGAAAAGCTTTCTGGTCTGAGTCTTCTCATTTCCTGCCTCCAACACTGATGAGCTGGGAATGCTGGTGAGAGCTGAGGTCTTTGCCAGCAGGGTGTGGCTTTAGATGGATCCAGCTGTATTTCCACTTCCAGGTGCAGTTGTACTTCTCATCACTCCATTTTCTCCTTAGTGAAGATTCCATGCCTTATTAGGCTGCTGGAGTCAAGGGAGAAGGGAATGACCATCCTAGCCTTTGGCCCTGGATCTTTTCCTCTAGTGGAAAACATCAGGGGACTTCCAGAAGTGGCTGAGTTGGGCTTCTCCTATCTGTTGCCTTCTTCCCAAGAGAGAAAAGAATGGTATGTGGGAAACATTAAAGTCTTTGAAGGTAGACTTGGTCATTCTTCAGGATTCATGGAACCATTATTATTACTGATATATCACTTTGGTTCAAGTTATGTTACAGTCAAGAATACACAGCCCAGCAACCAAAAATAATTTTGAAATACCTGAAATCCTTTACTTACATTTCATATAAACCACAAAGGAACACAAACCCATGGTTAACAGCAACATAGCAACACTCTTACTTTATCCCCCTTTTCATACCTATCATATCCTACAGATGCTTGGACCAACTCTCTCATGGTTTCCCCAAACCTTCTTGCTACCTCTCTTTACTCATTCTTGCCCTTTCCCCCACTCCTTATCCCCATGCCTTTATTATGTGGAAAGGCTTAGCCTCCCTTTTAAGAAGGTGGTGGCACTGGGGGCCCAGGGAAGGTAGGTTAGGAACATTCAAACCTGAGTTATTTTTACCTTGTTTCAGCTGTCTTTGTAACTGCAGAGTTTGTTTATTCCATATTGGTAGGCACATATGAGTCTTTTTCCCCCTTCAATGACATTTTCTCCTCAACTACACAATATGAGGGATAAGACAGAGACATATCTAAGACCTCTCCCCTACAATGTGGCTGATTGGACCCTAATGGTGGGATGGCTCTTCCCGTTTGAGGCATACTCATTGATAAGGCATTTCAAATGGAATATTTCTATGGATTATCCCAACCATTGCGGTAACTCAATATGTATTATTGTTATTCCCATTTTCAGATAAGAACACTGAAGCCTAAAAAGACTGAATAACTTGCCCAAGATTACGTAGAAGTCACAGGTAGCAGAGGAGAAATTAAAACCTTATCAGTCTGACTCAGAGCCAACATTCTTTTCAACAACCTACACTGAACAGGGTGGCAATCCTGATCTCTGAGAGCCCAGGAGATTGCCTGCAGGCTCCTAAGCTGCAAACCATTCTTTCCAAGTCTGATTTCTCTCCTAAATTGGATGTTATTTTCCTCACTACTCCATATGCACACTTTGTCTTCTTCCAGTAACATTTCAATGACCTTTATTCTCCAAGTTGGACTTAATTTCAGTTCTTTTAAGATAATCAATGAGGGGGTGCCTGGGTGGCTCAGTCGTTAAGCGTCTGCCTTTGGCTCAGGTCCTGGGATCGAGTCCCACATCGGGCTCCCTCCTGGGGGGGAAGCCTGCTTCTCCCTCTCCCACTCCCGCTGCTTGTGTTCCTGCTCTCGCTATCTCATCTCTGTCAAATAAATAAATAAAATCTTAAAAAAAAAAAAAAAGATAATCAATGAGGTAAAATTTGAGGGCACCAAGAGACCTAGACATTGAAGTGTCGTCTCTTATTCTCTATTAAAAACAGCATTACATGATGTTCAATTAATGCCATACAGACTTTAACACTTGCCTTGCTTAGGAGAAAGCTTTTTTCTTATCTGAGAAGAGATGGGACACCATACTACTGCCCTACTTTTAGAGGAGGAATACAAAGAATTTGCCTTCAGCTGGATATATTCTTCCAAGGTGGGACATAGTGTGGCCCCTTCAATAGCTTCCATCCCAACTCCAGCAGAAATGATTGGCAGTGAGGTGGCCCAATCACAATGCCATTGGCTCTTTTGATAAGGATTCTTTAGGCAGATCCCTTTCTGGTTACCTAGTTACAACATTTTTAAAAGCAAGCTTGCATAATTCTTGGATAAAGATTACACACAGGAACTTTGAAGTACTGGCATTCCATTCATTGAAATTTCATTCTGAGTGTGAATAAATTGAGAACAATACCTAACAATCTGTTATTTCCATCTTTTTTCTTCTTATAAAGGAACTTGTAAAAATCATTAAATATCTGGCAAGTGACAAAGGGACTTAATGCCTGTGACTAAAAATTTGATCAGAGTCTCCCTGAAAGAGAATCATGGAGAAATTATCTCTAGATCCTGAATCTTAGTATCTTGCCAGACATTTTGAGGATTAACTTGAAGCAACAACACAATGGATCTCTGATTTTCTGGGGACCATTCCTCTAGAGCAAAGTTACTCAAAGTGTGATCCAGGGAATATCCACCTCAGAATCATTTAAGAGTCTTGTTTCAAACATGGATTCTTGGACCACCCCCACATCTTTTGAATCAGAATCTCCTGGGAGTGGATCTTGGGAACCTACATTTTTAGCAAGCTCCTTAGGTGATTCTTTTGCACACTAAAATCTGAGAAACCTTTTTTTGAGGGAGGATAGTGGTGCCCATTTAATGGAAAATGCTTTATTTCACGTACTAATAAGAAAAATGTGATGGTGAATGGAAGCACATTTGGGGGAAAAACTTGGAAGACATTGTGTTTATTTCTCTAAGCTTCAGGTTATTGTCATAGTCCATGGTTAGGGTAAATATTTTGACTTGATAGAAAATGATTATTTTCTGCAGACCTTAATCCTTACTGTTAGTATTGATGGTGAAGAGTTGAGAAGAAGGAAGTGACAAAATATGTATTTTAACTTGACTGGTAGATTTTTTGTCTACAGAAATTTTAAACTTGGTATAGTAAGAAAAAAATTTCCCCTCTTACATCTTATTCATGAATTTTGTAAACATTCTTATGCATTCCATGTTTGGCAAATGTGGGGTCACCTGGTTGGTGAGAACTTTAGAACATCTGACATAAACTCCAGGCTAGGTAAAGAAACATTTGCAAAACAAAATTACAGAGAATTTCCATAGAAATTCCTCAATTTAAATCCTGTTGTAAAGTCACTATTGGCTGGTCAAACTCAAGTAAGAAATATTGTAGAAGAATCTGTCTTAACTATCAGAACTAATAATGAGACAAATTCTGGAATGTGTGTGCCTATTTATGACTTTAGAGAGTAGAGTTTATGGTTGTGTAAGGAGAAACCTGTCAAAAATATTAAAATAATGCAGAAGTTTCCAAACTGTTTTAATCCACCATGTCCTCAGTGTCTCAGTAATTCTTTCACTGTGTCCCTAGGTCAAAAGTAATATTTAACACTTCTATTTATGAAAGAATCGGGCCCAGACACTTGGTGGCAGTTGTTTGACAGCATTTGACAGGTATTGCTGTATTACCCTTGAAAATGTACAACATCTTGCAGTGTCCCTGTGTGTTTGATGTGACACTCCAGAACCCCTCATATAGATAGGGGAACTGCAATAATCATGTTTATAGCATTTATTGCTCTTTTATTGGCTCTGAGGAGTAGGTGAGTATGATCAAGTCCACATGTGTTCATTATAGACACTTGGTTGATGATAGTTTATAGAAATTTTTCCTGAAATGCACCCTGAGAATCAAGGTTCATCACAACATTGAACAGTATATGATCCTTCTGCTTTCCTATTGACTTGAAATATTTTTAATGATTACACTCTCCTTTCTCCCCCACCTCAGGAAACTCAACATATTCAGAAGTGTCTTGCTCTTTGTCCTACATTTATTCCTGATCTTGGTCAACCATCCACATTCAAAGCTGGAAACCACATGGTCATCTATGCCTTCCCATCCCTGGCATATTCTACACTAGTGGCCTGGTCTTTTGATTCACCTTTCCTTAAAATGCCCTACCCATTCCCTTCTTTTTACCCTTAGTGGTTCTTCCTTAGTTTATCCCCATATGGACTAATGTAAAAATTTCCAGTTTTGGTGCCTTCCTGCAGCCAATTTTAGCTCTTTCTAATATGCCTTTTTATTTAATTTTTTTTAATTTAAATTCAATGAGCCAACATATAGAACATCATTAGTTTCAGAGGTAGAGTTCAGTAATTCTTCAGTTGCATATAACACCCAGTGCTCATCACATCGCATGCACTCCTTAATGCCCGTCACCCTATTACCCCATCCCCCCACCTACCTCCCCATCAGCAACCCTCAGTTTGTTTCCTAGAGTTAAGAATCTCTCATGGTGTGTCTCCCTCTCTGATTTCTTTCTATTCAATTTTCCCTCCCTTCCCCTATGATCTTCTGCACTGTTTCTTATATTCCTCATATGAGTGAAACCATACGATAATTGTCTTTCTGTGACTGACTTATTACGCTCAGCATAATACCCTCCAGTTCCATCCACATCAATGTAAATGGTAAGATTTCATCTTTTCTGATGCCTGAGTAATATTCTATTGTCCAGTGTGCCTTTTTTATTGCTGGGATGAATCTTCCTAAAAGCACAAATCTGATGATCTCACTCATTCTCTTACTTAAAGTCCTTCAATGACTCCTTGCTATCTCTCTGCTAGTTGAGATTAATTTCTTCAGCATTAGCCATGCCATCTCTTAGGCTCCATTTCTAAGATCTCTGTGCACTGCGCCTCCTTCCATAACTTATACTTGTGCTATGACCCCACTTAAACCCTGCTGCTAATTACACTGAAACACTAATGACTATTATCAGAGACCAGGCCACACGATCTTCTCATTTTTGTTCATTTTATTCCTTGTTAAGGTGCTTCTTCCTCTACGTGCTTTCCACTTTTCCACTTATGATTCTTTCTTTAAAATAGTCAGGTATGACACAACTATTTCCACAAGTCATTCCATGTCTTTGGGAAATAAGATGGGTTATAAATAATAAACCTAAATGCTCTAATTCATGACTAATTACTATTATGACAAAAGAAAAAAATGGACACTGGTAGCAGCTATGAATATTGACCAGAAAAAATAACATTTCCAATTTATAAATTAATCAATTGGCAATCCTCGTCCTAGGAATTAAGATGTAGGAGAACAGCTTCATACTGACACTGTACCCCTGGACCACAGGAGCCTCTCTCAGGGTCTGTAATCTGACTACACATCTTTGTGTCTCTCAAGTCATCCAAGATGGTATAATGGTCATTTTCAATTCAATAAGAATTTATTGAGTGCTCATGCTTTGACAGGTACTCTGCTAAGTGCTGATGACACTAATCTAAGATGGTGCTTCTGCCTTCAGTGAAGTCACATGCTATGGGAAAAAAGACATGTACTGGTCAAAGCAACCTCAGCTTGGTTGTTAGAAAGGACAATCAGGGCAAATAAAGTCCTTGAGAAATGCTAAAGTTAGTTCAAGAAAGTTCCAAAGCATTCTATTACCCACGAAAAAGCTGTTAAACCTTTCCATTAGAGACCTGGACTTGTTTGTACATTTTGTAATGAAGAGTCGGAAAGAATATCCATTTGTAGTTCTATTTTTATAAGCAAAACTCAAATGCAAGTTAACAAGGGTTGTCGCCTCTGTGACTCATTTATCTATGCCCTTGGGAGAACTTTCTCTCAAACCACAAAGGTCACTGATGTCCCAGGCCCCAGAGCACCTAGGAGGAAATAGCCTGAAGTATAGCCTTGCAAACTGAAACTGCAATGTCACACCAGAGGTCATAGATCCTCAACATCTGCGCCAGCTTCCAATGTTTATTCTTTACACCACCGACATCAGCCTAAACTCTGATTATTTTAACAGTAATTCAGAGCATTTGTCTCACTAGGATTAGATTTAGAAAATCAGTGTGACTCAACAAGTAGGAGAAAGAATTTTATGTAATTTTTTCCTTATCCTTCTATAATGTTTGATAGCTCATAATCTGTGAACCATTCCCCTGGACTGAGCTCTCTCCTCTTGGGGTCCTTGCTGTCAGACATGAGTGGGTGTTTTTTATTTTCTTTATTTAAGGTGAGACTCTGGAGAGAATGAGAGTCACAAGTTCCTAGCCTGAGGCTGATGAAAGGTAGAAGAGTAGAGTAGAGTGTCACAGTGAAAAGGTTAAGGGCAGATTATCATCAAGAGGTGATTGCGGGAAACCAAAAGTTGGCATCATCTATCACATGAAAGGGTCTTGCTCCTGAGGGCCCTGTTTTCATCTGTCTTAAAATTCTGACTTACCCACAATAAGACTTCTTTCAGTCTTTGAATCAGTGAGAGCTTACATTCTTATTAATAACTGAAGTGGAAGGAAAGAGATACTGATTCTAGCTTCATATCATGAAGTAGAAAAAGCATCAGTAAGAGTATCGAGTATAAGATCTTTAAAATATTCACTGTTAACAGACCTAAGGGAAGAAGCTGGGATAACCATAGCAACACTGAAACATTGAGGCCATAAGTTCTGTGAAATAGATAAACCAGCAGGAGCTGATTACAGTGGAGAGGGAAAAAAGCACATTATTCTAAGTTATACTTTTAGCATGAGATTCTAGTGTCAATTCTTTGAATGTAGTGATTAATTTAAAAAGTAACCAGGTAGAGTATATATTATATGAATTTTTTTCCACAAAGTAGTGACTTCACAATCTATGTGGCTTAAGGAAGAGACATGTACATTAGACACTTAAGTTAAATTTAAGTTTGTTTTCTCAGCTAAATAAAGAGGCTGCAGTTAGGAATTAAGAACTCAGTTTAATACATTCATCATCTTTGTGTCCTTCCAGATTGGGAGATGTGGGTAAACAAACCTCATGGAAAGATTAAATGAAGGAGAAATTGTAAGCATTAAGTTATTTTCATGTTGTTTACAATTTCTCTTTCATTTAGGCTGAAGAATGTTTTGCTCACTTCTTGTGCCTTTTGAAATCTTTCACTATCTTTCATTGTCTGAAATCCTACCTCTTACATGAAACTTTCCTCAATTCAACCAACCCACCGGAGGCCTCTTCTCTCTAAACGCCCATGGTATAGACAGTCCATTCCACCCAAGACAGCATTACCTGCACCATACTTTGGGTTGGAGAAGGCTGCAAAGAAATGGAATGAGGGCACTCAATTTCTGGGAGTAAAAGGATTCAGAGACTATCTCAAGCCTCCCTCAATATCACCTCCACTCTAGACTCTTGGTTGGGCCTGAATTTCTCTCCCTTTTGTTCCCAAAGAAGTATTTTAGGGTGATTAAAGCACTTCCAACACCCTATATTTTTTTAAATTTTATTTTATTATGTTATATTAATCACCATACATTACATCATTAGTTTTTGATGTAGTGTTCCATGATTCATTGTTTGCATATAACACCCAGTGCTCCATTCAATATGTGCCCTCTTTAATACCCATCACCAGGCTAACCCACCCCCCCCACTCCTCTCCCCTCTAGAACTCTCAGTTTATTTCTCAGAGTCCATAGTCTCTCATGGTTCATCTCCCCCTCCTATTCCCCACCTTCATTTTTCCCTTCCTACTATCTTTTTTTTTTTTAACATATAATGTATTATTTGTTTCAGAGGTACAGGTCTGTGATTCATCAGTCTTACACAATTCACAGTGCTCACCATAGCACATACCCTCTCCAATGTCTATCACCCAGCCACCCCATCTGTCCCACCCCCACCACTCCAGCAACCTCAGTTTGTTTCCTGAGATTAAGAATTCCTCATCTCAGTGAGATCATATGGTACATGTCTTTCTCTGACTGACTTATTTCACTTAGCATAATACCCTCTAGTTCCATCCACATCGTTGCAAATGGCAAGATTTCGTTTTTTTCTTGATGGCTGCATAATATTCCATTGTATATATATACCACATCTTCTTTATCGGAAGATAAATTATTATCCATTCATCTGTTGATGGACATCTTGGTTCTTTCCACAGTTTGGCTATTGTGGACATTGCTGCTATAAACATTGGGGTGCACATACCCCTTCGGATCTCTACATTTGTATCTTTGGGGTAAATACTCAGTAGTGCAATTGCTGGTTCATAGGGTAGCTCTATTTTCAACTTTTTGAGGAACCTCCATACTGTTTTCCACAGTGGTTGCACCAGCTTGCATTCCCACCAACAGTGTAGAGGGTTCCCCTTTCTCCACATCCTTGCCAACATCTGTCATTTCCTGACTTGTTAATTTTAGCCATTCTGACTGGTGTGAGTTGATATCTCATTGAGGTTTTGATTTGGAGTTCCCTGATGCCGAGCAATGTTGCGCACTTTTTCATACCAACACCCTATATTCTTGATGAAATTCTGCCTCCTGTTTGAAATTAGAAATTGTTGTAGTCTTAAGCATGATAAGCATAAAGGCAGAGATGGAATTTCTGATTTTCTCTTTGCTTGATCGGAACTATGCATCTAAGGTGTTTGTCTTGTATATTGATGCCAGGTGATGGAGAGGGACAGAGGTCTGCCAAGAGACATCATTGACACCAACGTGTCAGTGGCATCTTGATTAAGATGGAGGATTCTCTAATCTGATTCGCTAAAATAACAGATCTTTACCCTGATTATATCAACAAATAACAGATCCCCAGATTATTCCAACAAATCCAATCCAGTGCTTCCTTCTTCCCTTCTGGCAAAGGCTTCTATCGTTTTTTATGGGATGTGGGTCATTACCTAATGAGCAGGGGGAGTTAGTTTTTAAAAGATTTGTTTATTTACTTTAGAGAGAGAGAGGGAGGGAGGGAAAGGGAGTTCATGTGTGGGGGGGAGGGGCAGAGGGAGAAGGAGAGAGAAACCCAAGCAGACTCAGCAGTGAGTGCAAGCCCTAGGCTCAGCTCTGTCTCACAACCCTGAGATCATGACCCCAGCCGATTCAGATGCCCAACCAACTGAGCCACCCAGGCGCCCCTGGCAGGGGAAGTTATTAAATTGGAAGTGGAACATGAAGCAAGTTATGATGAAGAGAAAAACTTATCTTATTAAGAATTCTAAGGTTTATATATCTGTAAGTATTTTGTATTCTTCATTACCTTCATCTTGTGACTAGAAGATTATCACCACTGGGTGACAGTACAGAGGTGGGAATGATGGATGTCCAGTGATCAATGGCATTTTTCAGCATCTTACAAATGTTCCTATTGTGTTTGTTGTGTATGATACACCTTCCTACTGTGATGATAAGCTTTAAGGACAGGGATACTCTCTCTGTTATTTTAATAAATCTTATCCTTAGCAGAAGCAGGAAATAAGGTAGACACCCAAGAGATGGCTGAAGGTAATAAAAGATGAGATGATAAATTCTTAACAACACTAGCAGAATTTTAATCTGAACTCCAAGTCCTCATTTTAAATTTTTCATATACTACAGTTAAAACTTTAGAAATGTTTAAATATGAGATGGACCTATATTAGGGAATGGTCATAGTAGAAAAATCTACCCCATTGTCTCCTAAAAGGGCTCTGGCTTTATCATTGAGAATGGAAGAATCCTTACATAAAGATAAACTATCAAAATATAATGATGACCCAGAAGAATAAAGATTGATAGAGGATCTTGTCAAAATCCAAGTAATTAAGAAGATTAAATGCATAGCAGGGTAATTTTTTCACCAGATCTTGGAAGAACAGAACTCTATAATATACTCCCATTAAGTTTGAAAAAATGGGATTTTAGGAAAAATACAGAGAGATATTACTTTGTAGAGTGAATGGAAAAGAGGGTTTGATATTTGTTAAACGTTTCATAAAATTTTGCATTTAATTACACAACATCCCTAAAAGTTCAGAAATTATTTTTCCCATTTAGAAATGAAACAACAGAAATACATAGAGATTAAAAGACTTGTCCAAGCTGGTAGTGAAGAACAATCTTGTACCTTGATTTAGTGATCCTAAGTCTAATTTGTTTTGTGACATGCATGGCTACCAAACTTCATTATCCCAAAAGATGTTTCACCCTAATGACGTAATTATGTGCAAAGAGGTTTTGGATAATTTTCTGAAAGACAATTCCAAAATGGATTCCTAAGGCAATTTAAGAATATAGTGTTAATATACATCCTTATGATGACATAGAGGAAGCCACAAATTCTCATAAAGCAGACTTTGTTGCTACTGAGAAAGACTTTGTAGCGTGACACCATTGGTCCATCACAAGATGACATTTCTGTTCTTAGAAAGGATCCTAAGAATGACCTTTAGAACTTTTTCTAGATGGAGTCAGAAATCACTTCATTATTACCTTAGAGAAATTCCAGGCCTAAGTCTGATTATCAGAAGAAAGGGCAGGGAAGTGGCAAAGTAAGAACTCACTTGGAGGGAAGGGTGTACATTTGGAGGAAGCCTCTCTGCTAGATGTTCATTTGTGTTTGCTCTTTAAGGCAGCATGGGGGTGGGGGAGCCCTCCTTAATATCTATAATAGGCTTCTAGGTTCCGCATTTTTGCTACCATTTCTGGTTGTATGTCCTAGAGCCTCCTGAGGCCATGCAATTTGCAATCATCTTATTTCTGCACTTACCATTTATCTTTGGTGTTTCCTTTAAAAAACTTCCAGTATTTGTCTTTCAAAGCCTTCATTCTTGTTATATTTGGAAAATCCTGACAGATGGTATTATAAAACCTAATGTAATGCAGTTAGTAGTTGCTCCACTATTAACACTCACAAGATTGCCTTGGGGGTTCCCTTCCTGTTCAGAGCTACTCCCCATCCCTAGCTCTTGTTCAAGGAACACTCCAGTTACAAATAACCTCAGGTTTACTTGTCTTTGAGCCTGGAGGAGGCCAGGGATTCCTGAATTGGCCAGTATGGAGCCCACCTCCCACAGGGTCCTGAGAAAATAATGTCTCCTTGTCATGAGCCCCTTGGAGTCAGAAAATGTCATAGCTCATTTAGTGCTATTTTCTGGTTTTTTTTTTTTAAATTATAGAAATAATGCATATTCATGAGAACATTTTAGAAATACTAAAAATGAAAATAGGAATAAAATTAAAACCATGCATAATCTCACCACCTAGAGATAATTACTGAGAGGACAGATGTTAATCTGTATTTTTATTGTATATAACATATTTTTTTAAAGACTTGAAATTCATCTCACATGCCATTCAGTGTTCTTCTACAATGTGAATTTTAGTGATATATAATATTATACTATGTAGAAAACATACATTGTTCATGTAACCAAGCTTCCTAGTATAGACGGTTGGTGTGGCAGGATGCCATTTTAACTCTATGACCTTTCCCAGCAAGGGTTTGCCAGATACGAGAACAAAAGTGCTGTGTTTGAGATGACTCAGTTCAACAGCCTCAGGCTAGTTACACAGAGCCCGTAGTAGAATGATATTGAATGAAATACTTGCTGAGTCTGCTTTTTATTTTCATTCCTACCTCCTCAACACTCCTCTCAGCCCAAGAAAAGCAAAATACACTTTTAGACTTGAGAAGGAAAGTGCTAGATGCTGGCAAGAGTTGAGAAGGGTCCCCACCTCACAACATGTCCTTAGCCTCAAACAAGGGAAGCAATGGAATCCAGGAAAGTTTGGGGATCTGAGAACTGAGGAGTCTCTGCTCCTCTCTCAGGCTAGAACTCAGGAATGCACTGGTGGGTGGAATTCCTTGAGGTACCCTGGCTGTAGAAAGGCCTGAGGCAGGTGTCCTCAGCCTCAGAAAGATAAAGGGACATAGCTTGCCCACTAAAATACTGTTTCTTCTCTGCAGAATGCCAGAATTAGGCTTATTTACAAAGGACAGAGACTGGCATGAATTCATTAGCCATTATTAGGCTCAGGTTACCAGCTCTTACCATACCTTCTATCCTCAAGTGATCTGGATTCTTTCATCAGAATTCCACAGTACCAAGACACCTTGAGCACATATTAAAAAATAATGATTAAAAGAACAAAGAGAAGACATTTCATTACTCTTGATGATGCAAGAGTCATCAATTCTTTGACAAATGACCTGGTTGCCAGTGCCTCTGACATATAAATAATTCACAAAGCAATCCACAACAAAATCCTAATCTGTAATATTATCTCCAATGGCAACTTTAAAAAGATATTTCTCTGTACATCTTTGGGCTGTAGAGTCAGACAGACCTGAGTGCAAATCCTGACCCCACTACTTACTATTTGCCTTTCAAATGTTTAAATGAAAAGCACATAGCTCATTATCTGGTCTTCAGAAATGCTAAATAAATAGTAACTATGATCATCTTTATCCTAACACTAACATGTATGTGGCTGCATATATAACACATACCATGGAGAAAGCTAAGTTCTGTGATATAGATGTCATTTAGAAATGGTCATGTGCCTCAAAACCCATTTTATAAAAATGAAAGGAAATTTACTAATGTGCTTTTTCCCTTAATAAATGAAAACCCAGACCTCAACCTCCTCCCCTCCCAAATTAAAATAATGGAAGATAAGGTGCCTTTCATCTAAAATAGAACATTAGGAAAATGGATATCCAATTTGATGGGGCAATTTTTCTCTAATCTTCTTCTAAATAGCAGTAGTTATTAGGACCACAAAGTAACCATTCACTGGGCAGAGAAGAGGTTCCTGAGCTAAACTCACTAAGAGCTTGAATATCAAAAATGAGTCATAAGAAAAATGCCCATGTGGGGGCGCCTGGGTGGCTCAGTCGTTAAGCGTCTGCCTTGGGCTCAGGTCATGATCCCAGGGTCCGGGAATCGAGCCTCACATCGGGCTCCCTGCTTGGCGGGAAGCCTGCTTTTCCCTCTCCCACTCCCCCTGCTTGTGTCCTTCTCTTTCTGTGTCTCTGTCAAATAAATAAATAAAATCTTTAAAAAAGAAAAATGCCCATGTGGCTGCTTGCATTTGAGCCATTTTGTCTCTGCTTAGGTTTGAACCTCTTTGAATGTCCTTAGAGACTGTAGTATCTCTATTCACACAAGTGGTTCCTGCAGGAAATCGTAATATTTGAGTCAAGAAAGACACCCTACTTCAGCTTTTTTCATTTTCTGGATGAGAGAAATAAGAAATTAAGAAAGTTGCCCAAGGTCACACAATTAACTCCAAAATATCTCCCCTATCACCCCCACGAAGTAAGCAGCAATTCACTTTTAGAGTCTTTCCGTTAGTCCTCATTAAAATGCAGGCATGCTCAGGATATAGGACAGCTGCAATTTGCATAATTGAAGGGTGAGTATTCAATGAAACCCTCATGGAATGAGCTACTGACCACCTTGGCAAGGAGAGCTGCAAAACTGGAGAGGACGTGACTCTGAAGAAGTTAGAGTATGGGAAGATGCACAACCAAAGAAGACAAGCCAGAAACACTGCATCTTCTTTGCAAGTTCCCTAGGACTGACTCCGGTGACTTGCTAAGTCACTTGGTGAATAAGGACTTGCTAGGTCACTCCGGTGACTAAGGACATCCTAACATTTTTGTACATAGTTTAAAAGACTGAATGACTTTACCTTTTTTCTTAACAATGGCTAAAGAAAATGCAGAGATATATTTGCTTTTTCTAAAACAATGTAAAACATAGGATGTATGCTGGTTAAGAGTGCTGGCACTGGAATCAGGATGCCTAGGCTCAAATTCCATATATTAGATATTGTGGTAGTTTTAAACACACTTAAAAAATTGCTTGATATGTGTCCCATTAAGAAGCAAGGTTTATGTCCCCATCCCTCTTAATCTCTATTGCCTTCAGTGACTCCTTGTAAAACATAGACTGTAGTGGTAGTCACTGTGTGTAACTTCGGAGGCTAGGTCAGAAAATGTTGTGCAGCTTCCATTTGATTCCCTTGGGACACTTACTTTGTGAGGAATCCACCACTATGTAAGAAATCCCTCTAAACAGACTAAATCCAGAGGAGATCACATGCAGATGCTCCCCCCCCATAGCTCCAGCTGAGCTTCCAGCCCATAGCCAGCATCAACTGCCTGCTCCATGAGTGCACCATCTTGGATGTTCAGCTTCATGGAGCCTTCAGTGACTCCAACCCCAGTTGATATCTAGCATCAACAACATGAAAGACCCCAAGTGAGAACTGCTGAACTGCAACCTTCCTGCATTCCTGTTGCACAAAATTATAAACAAAATGAAATGGTTGTTTAAACCATGTTTTGGAATATTTTTACTACACAACAACAGTAAGGGAAACAGACATGTTTTCTTAGGTGAGTATGTCAGTATTTCTAAGTCACTGTGTCCTTACACACATAAGAAGGATGATCACTGATGGACAATAATCCCTCACATGTTTTCATTTGGTCCTCTCTTGGGCGGCTCAGTCAGCTAAGTGATAGACTCTTGATCTCAGCTCAGGTCTTAATCTCAGGGTCGTGAGTTCAAGCCCAGTGTTAAGCTCTACACTGAGAGTGGAGCTTACTTTAAAAAAAAGTCAGTTCTCTACATACCATGCTTTCCATTCACAACAAAGCAAATAAAGAAATGAAAAAACCATCAAAAGACTAATGTAACCAACTTACTTTGAGATGATAAGAGGAAAAAGAATTTTCAAAAGAAAGAATCTAGGAAAGAGTGCCTAGAATTTCACAGCATTTCATCTGATGTTTGGGCATTCTGTAGGCTATGCGTTGAAAACCTCAGCGTGGGTATAGATCCCAGGTAATGCTGATGTGCTGGTCCCTGAACCACACATTGAGTAGAAAAGTGAGAACAGTGCTGTACAACAGACTTTCAGTAATGATAGAAATATTCTATATCTGCACTGCCCTGGGAAAGGGGACAGCATTCTGCAGCACAACCTATAGACTCTCCTCTGGCTTCATTGGTCGTTCCGTGAAATGAATTGAGTACCTGTAGTAGGGTGACCAACCATGCCATCTTGCCTGAGGTGGAAGGGTTACCTGGACTTAGGGACTTCCAGTGCTAAAATTGGGACAGTTCTGGGCAACCAGGGATCTTTGGCCATCCTAAATGTCAGTGTGCCTCACTTTGTGTTGGGCACTAGAAAAACAACTCAAAGGACAGTGTTTGCTCTCAAGGATCTCATAACCTAAAATCTAGTTTTTCCCAAATTCTCAAGATTTCCCTATTATTCTGCTTTCCCCTGACAGGCAAGAAAATTGATTTCATTTTACTCTCTATAGTTTATGTTAAGAAAAAGAAAAAGAAAAAAAGATATGTCCAGCCTTTTTCTTTTCAAAGCATACCTTCTTGCCACTTAGGAATTATATTCAGCTCCTGATTACAGAAACCAGAAACTTTAAAATAGGAAAAGTTGTCTTTTTCTCATGTAACTAGCAATCTGGAAGAAGCCACTCAGGGCTGTTAGAATAGTTCCATGATGGAATCAGGGATCCAGGCTTTTTTTCTCTTTCAATCCAGCCATCTTTGCCTGTGTTTATCTTCTCGTGTTTATAAAGGGGCGGATCCATGTTCTTGTTCCAGGTGGGAGAAAAGAACAAGGGACAAAGGCGTATGCCAGCCAAGTTAGCACCCTTAAAGAATTTTTTTCCCCAGTGCCCACCCAACAACTTCCACTTATACTCCATTGAACAGAATTTGTTTAATCACTTCTATCTGCAAAGAGGCTTGCAGATATAGTTTTTTTTTTTTTTTAACTGGGCACATTGTTACCAGCATCATCACCAGTGCCAATAATTAATTACATAATTGAGAAAAAGCAGGGGATTTGATATTGGTTAGTCAGCTAGCTGTCTAAACCTGACTCTTTCTTAAGGAGACCCTACCTACCCTAAGTTATTTCTGTTCTTCCCATGAAATCTCTTGTTTGTCAACCACCTTATCACTTCTCTGAGCCTCAGTGGCCTCATCTCTATAATGGGTTTTATAATATCTAGAAATATCAGTAGTAGTATCTATCATACAGTTATTGATAGAATTAAAGAAAGTAACTTCTGTGAAAGACCAGGAAAATAGCAGCTATTCAGTAAATATTGTGTGAATTGGGGGGAAAGAGAGGTAAAGAGATGGAAACAACATTTACAGAGTTTATAATTAAATGACTTGCATTTAAGTTACATATCAGGAAAGCTAACATAGGGGAGGTTAATTTATTTGATTAACTCCTTAACTGTCATCAGTAATGTCTAAAAAGAATGGGATTTGAGAGAAATGAGTTCTATTGGGACAGTGTGGTATAATAGAAAGATCATAACCTTTGTAATTATTGGGTAGGGGAGCCAGGGTTTGAACTTCATTATGAAGTTCATAGGATGGTAGGGCACAGGGTAAAAACATAAAGGTGCTGGGGACCAGGAGATTTGGAGAGAATGTTGTCCTGAAAGACAGTATAAAGAAACACCAACTTTAAAATATTTTTTAGAGGCAATGGAGTCAACAGAGTAGGGATCTATCAAAGTCTGGGCTCTCCAGAAGCAGACACTGAGATAGAGTTTGGGATGCAAGCGATTTATTAGGGATCAACACCAGTGGAAGAAGGGAGAAGAAGCAGGATTGAGAAGAGGATGAAGTTGAATTGGGTTCAGAGTGTTGGCAGACTCAACAAGCATGGCTTGCCATGTTGTCTCACATCAAGCAGAAGTGGCCAGGTCTTTACGTACCCCACCAAATAGAAACATCCCTGGAAGTCTGTGCCTCATTTGAGGTGGTCCTTTATAGACCTTAAAAGAGTTAATGACTGAAGGTAGCCTTCTATTATAACAAATCCTTCCTTGAGTGGAACCTGAGTGGCGTATCTCAGGTTCAACCTCAAGACCGTATTAGGCTTTGAACTCATGAGACCAGGAGGTTAATAGTACTCAGCAGGGATCATGAGATCAGATATGGAAGTCTAGATGCTTCTCCATCATTCTGCTATCTCCGACTTTGACTGTGTCACTTGGAGATCTATGCCTTGACAGTTTTCCTATCTATGGAACAGGGGTTCAGTTTCGATCACCTTTGAAATTCATGTAGTCTCTAATAATCCACAGTTGTATGGCTCTACTCATTCAACATGTATTTACTGACAACCACAACTGTACCAGCCACTTCTAGGCATGTAGGCAAATTGACAAAGCCCGCTCCCTGATGGAGTGGACATTCTAGTGGTTTTAAAGTTCTCTTCATTATATGAAAAAGCAATGAAGTAAAGATTTAATTAGTAAAATTCTTTAAATCACTGTAACATTCCATGGTACTGCTTCAAAGCACAGGAATTTTATATTGAAGGTGCAAGGGAAAATAAATCACATTCTAAAAGTTATTTGACAATTTATTTACTGGGTCATATCAAAGCTTCCACACACCATTCGGGCAGTAAGATATTCTTTCCACGTTTTGACTATGAAAGCTCATAAAATTATTGACAATCTTTCCTTATGGCAAAAGCCAGGAAGAAAATTAAGGTCCAGAGGGGGGGAAATAAAATACACTTTCGGAAATTTGGACTGAAAACATGTCATTGCTCTTCTCCGTGATTCATCCAGAAAGTTATTAAAACCACAGTCATAACACAAGATATGGCAACAAATAAAGAATATTTCACTTCATCTCATATGTGCTTCAATATTATATTTTTCTTTTCTGCTGTTATGATGGGGGGGTGTGAAACTGTAATTTTAACTGCAGCATATCCCTTTTAAATTCAACCAACAACCCTATATGTGTTAGCTAGCTGGGTTACAGTGTTAGTTGTAAAGCTAAGAATATATTTGGAGGGAAACGAGTCTTGATTTATGAGGATTTAATCACTCAGATGAATTTTAAATTAACAAATGGTTTTTTGACAGCATGATTGTAATGTGTGATTCCACAATATTAGTCTGCTCCTTTTTTCAGAGAAAAGATAAAAGCTCATGATCTCAAGTTATGGACAAGATTTAAGAAAATCATGATAGTGGGGCACCTGGGTGGCTCAGTCGTTGAGCGTCTGCCTTCGGCTCAGATCATGACCTCAGGGTCCTGGGATCGAGCCCCGCATCGGGCTCCCCGCTCCGCGGGAAGCCTGCTTCTCCCTCTCCCACTCCCCCTGCTTGTGTTCCCTCTCTCACTGCCTCTCTCTGTCAAATAAATAAATAAAATCTTTAATAAAAAAAAAAGAAAAAAGAAAATCATGATAGCATATTTGAACATTATTGAGTTTTTGTTTTCCTACTTGGAACAGAGGAGACCACATAAACACTCACAGGAATCACTGCTGCTTCCTTGGTATGTGTCCCAGTGAAACACATCTCATCCTCTAGGCCCTAAAGAACTTGCCTCAGGGCCAGAAATATGCCCTTCTCTGGCAGAAGTACAGCTAGATCTGAGGCTGAATGGGTCTCCAGTCCTGTCCATGTAAGTGGAATGCATTAAGATCGCACATGTTGAGGAACCCACTTCCCAAAATGACAAACTGGGTAATCCAGACTGGTTTTCCTCCTGAAAACTAGCAAAGTTGAAAAACAAAAATCTACTTAAAGGTATTAAACAGATTCTGGGGCACCTGGGTGGCTCAGTCGGTTAAGTGGCTGACTCTTGATTTCCGCTCAGGTCATGATCTCAAGGTTGTGAGATCAAGTCCCGCATTGGGCTCTGCGATGAGCATGGAGCCTGCTTAAGATTGTCTTTCCCTCTCCCTCTGGCCTGCTCCCTTCTCCTGCTCTACAAATAAATAAATAAATAAATAAATAAATAAATAAATAAATAAAAATACATTAAGGTATTAGGTATTGAATGGCTCCTAAAGCACTAAAGAATTATGGCACCAAGGGCCAAGACAAGAAGAAAACTCAGAGAAGTGAGCTAGGCAGGGGGGAGCTTGCACCTAGAGGTTCTGTGATGATGATAAAAGCACGGGACAGAATCACAGGCTGGCATACCAAAAGTGAATTTCAGGTTCCACTGAGGAGTGGGGGCCTGAAAGAAACACCCAGGATTGTGGCTGGGACCACAAAGGGCTATCACCCAGGAATAAGAGAGAACCATAAATAGAAGTCCGCAGTCCACTGTGTAAAGACCAGCTGGGAATGATTTCCAACTCTGATTGGATTAGGTGATGGGAGATTGCCAATGGCTCTCAGAAACTCCTTCCAGGAAAAAACTTATACCACAGAATACACAGCGCAAGATTTCATTTACATAAAGTCCCAAACAACTCATCTACTATGTAGGAAGTCAGCATAGTGATTATCTTTGAGGAGGAGCAAGGGGTAGTGATTAAGAGAGGGGAAAGGGGCAGAAGCTGGGGAGCTATTTTCTGCTTCTTGACCTGGGTGGTGGTTACATGAGACCAAGAATACTGCGGTAATTCTTGAGCTTCTAGATCTCACTGACATGAGCATGAGTCTACCCAGCTGAATCAATGAAGCTTTCTACAAACCACTTCTACTTAGAGTAGCTTTGTGCACAGTTTCTGTCTGCCTTACCCATGAGGTTAGAGCCTCTCAGACGTCCTGACACTAATAGTCTCTCCTCCTTTGTCCACTGTTTCTGGGCTCAGAAGCCCAGAAACTGATCTGAAGCCCCTCCCCCAGCTAGTGTCCTTCTCCCCATTTCAGATGTAGCAACTAAAAATTGAAGATGCCCCTTAAATTTAAATTTCAGGTAAACAACAAATAATGTTATAGTATAATGTGTCCCAAATATTGCATGGGGGACATACCTCTACTAAATATATATATATATATATATTTATATTAAACTTAACTGGGCAGTCTGTATTTTCTCTGACAACCCTACTCCTGACCGATTTTCTTTGCTCTTTGGATGGAGAGAGGTGGGCACAGAGGGAGAACAATAAAGCAGCTACAAAGGAACCATGCACCACTACAATCTGGTTTTCCTTTCCAGTCTATTGAATTAAACATTAGTTTAAACAAACATTAGTTTAAACAAATATGGTTTTGAGATTCAAAACCAGTGACATGGGTTTCCATCAGCATCATGACCCAATGCAGCAGAAATCCCCTAGCCCAGAGAGAAGAGTGCTGTTTCTGCTTTTCCCATTTTTCTAAAAATGGACAAGATCCCCTTGTAGTCTGATTTGTGCTGTCCAATATGGTAACCACTAGCCACCTGTGGCTACTTAAATTGAAATTAATTAAATTCAACAAAGTTAGAAATTCAGTTCCTTGGTCTCATCAGCCACATTTCAAGCACTCAGTGGCCATGTGTGGCTAATTCTACCCCGTTGGACAGTGCTAACTGGAAAGCATTTCTATTCATGTGGAACATCGTCTTGGACAGCAGTCCTCTAGATTATCTGTCTAATTAAGACCTGCCTATGAAAAGAGAAGTGACAAATGGGGTGCTGTGCACTACATTTTTGAGGGTGCCCTGGGAGGAAGCCTTGCCATGGAGCAGCATTTAGCTGAATGTGGCACCTTTCCTTAGCACTTTCCTTTATCTTTTGTGGTTACAAAGCGTTGTCTTGATTTAACATATATTAGAAGCATTTTTAACTGAGCTTTCCTTGTACCTCACACATGTATTATCAAATTACACACCTCGATCTGAGGCTTCAAACAAGGTGGGAAAACCTCTGGGGCGGGAGTCAGGAGATGAGGGTGCTAGTACCTTCTCTGCCATTTTCTATCCTGAGAACTGGATTAAGGCACTTCGCTCTCTGCATCTCCTATTTCCTTCTATAAAGGCACATTTTGTTCTCATTAAAATAAAACTCAAAACTGAAACTTGAAAAAAGCGATACTATTATCTCCAGAGTGAAATTCAATCTAAGTGACTTTTCCATTGTGTGATTACCTCTGAAAACAACAAGCCTCTCCCGATGTGAATTTCCCAAAAGTAAAACGATATTCACTCCTCAGGACAGTAATGGCCGCAGAATTCAGAAACCGAGGATGACACTTTCAGATTTGGATTTCGTTTTATTATTCCAGTCTGGCCTGAGTTTCCTGGAAAAGAGCCTGGAATTGAAAACGAGAAGACATTGATTTAAATCCTGACTGTGAAATATTGAGTAAATTACTTAACCGCTTTAGACTTCAGTCTTCCCTCTAGTAAAACAAGGGTAATAACAGCAGCATTATACAGTTATTAAGATGCTTAAATTAGGTAACATATTGAACATGCTAATGGAAATAACAAAGGAGAAGAAAATATTAAACAGAATCTGTTACTGATAATGACTGTTCCTCTATTTTTTGAGGAATAAAGATAAAGTAGTATTGGCTCCATTAATTTTTAACTCAGCTTAAGGGCTGCCCAATATTATATATTATTTGCTATCTAATTAGGAAAACACTTCTATATTTTTGAAAGCACTATATTTAATATTGACCAGAAAGGTACATACAGTATCTGTTTATCCACTAAAGTACATTGTAATGAGAATTTGTCTCCTTTTAAAAAGTCCTCAGATGAATATTATAATTATCTGCTGCAAACAAACCACCCCAAAACTTAGTAGTTTAAACCACAATGTATTATTATTTTTCACAGCTCTATATGTTGACTGTCTCAACTGGGAGATTCCCACTTTGGGTCTTTCATGGTCTTGCAGTCAGCTGGGGTTACAGTCATCTGAAGGCTTAACAAAGTTGTTAAAACCAGAGCCTGATAGTAGTTAAAGTAAAAAAAAAAAACAAAACAATTTTAACTAAGGAACTGTTGCAATAGGGGAAAGGAAACCTCAGTGGAGAGTTAGGCTCAATTCCAAACACAACAAGAACAAGGGATTTGTAGTCAAATAGCAGGAATGATGAATGGAGAATTAATAAGAATAGACATCAAGATCAGGGGGAATTTTTGCTGAACTGACCAAACAGTATTTTTTCTGAGGACAGAACAGAGTGGTCAACTGTTAAGTGTTGGGAATGAGACGGGGCGCCTGGGTGGCTCAGTCGGTTAAGCGTCTGCCTTTGGCTCAGGTCGTGATTCCAGGGTCCTTGCTCAGCGGGGAACCTGCTTCTCCCTCTCCCTCTGCCTGCTGCCCCCCGCCCCCCACTTGTGCTCTCTCTCTCTTTGTGTCAAATAAATAAATTAAAAAAAAAAAAAAGAGTAGGGGATGAGAAATTTGATTAGATATCACAAGCGATCAGAAATCAAAAGGGGGAAGGGTTTTCTCCAAACTGACTTAGTAGGATTCTTGCTCTAGCTGCGCTGGGCAGGTCTGGGAAGGATGGGGCCACGAGGGAAGCCTAGTCTAGAAGAAGGCTCTGAAGACCCTGGCTTAAGGAGAGAGTCTTTGTCAGTGTCCAGGATGAGTCACTTGAGTGTCTGTCAGTTGGTGCTGGCTGTAAGCTAGGAGTCCAAGAGGGGGAGTTACGTCACCAAATATGATGTCTCTGGGTGACTTGAGCTTCTTGCAGCATGGCACCTGTGTTCAGAGAGTGTCCCCAAATCAAGCATTCCAAGAGATGTGCGTGGAAGCTGTGAGTGTCATTTCCAATGTGTGTTTTTGGTTGACACGTCACTAAGACCAGCCTAGATTCAAGGAGAAGGAAATCATCCTCTCCGCCTCTTGACTTGAGCAGCAGAGGGGAAAGAACTGATGGCAGTCATCTTTGGAGACTACCACAATATCCACACTTCGGGCTGTACAATGTTCAGTGACTTCTACAACATAAATGTCTGAAACGTCATAAACAAAAGAGAGAGAGAGCTCAGGCAGTTCATCTATACCCATACAACTTGAAAGTATTCTACAAATCATGTTTCTTTTAGTAAATGGTTGTGGATGCTCCAGTGAAAGCTGGAAAGGCAAAAATATTAATAGAGCTATTCACTGCATCAGAGACATCTCTCCCATATCTCTGGCCAAGTTACAAACATATCTGCTTAGTCCAGAGAAAGACTCAAACACATGACCAAGACATCACATTCCTTGTCCTGATATAGAAAATGTATCTTAAACATTAGATCTTCTTATAATTTTTAAATTTATTTATCTCTTAATAACACTGCCAGATAAAATACACTTTGCCCACTTGTATTTGAATTTCAAATCAACAACACATCATCTTTTAGGATTAGTATGTCCCAGTTATTTAATGGGACGTGCTTACACTAAAAACCACTGTATATCTGAAATTCAAATTTAACTGGGCATCCTATAATTCTATTTGCTAAACCTGCGACCCTATTCCTGAATAATATTATGATTTTATTTCAGACTTTTTTCTTCAAGCATATCAAGTTGAGACTACCTTTTGCATTTGGTTCCAAAATTATAGTATTTTACTTAAATCCCCAAAATAACTTAATCCTTCCCTCTGCATGTAGGTCATCCATACCTCTTTACAAATATTCAAAGGCAAATTGATTATGGGCTCTCTGTAGGAATGAGGACAGGTAGATAGATCACAAAGATACACAGAATGCTTTCTTAAAGATATTGAGATAAATATGTTATTTAATATTCCCCAGGACTTTAGCATCATGGCATCTTTGCTGATTTAGTACAGACTTATTCTTCCCTTGACACCCACGCAGTCTACCTTGTTACAATTAATGCTATTTTCTTCTCTTTGGGGTAGAGATGAAAACAGTTGGTCACCGCAAGAAAATGCTGCATCTATTTAAAGGCAAACATTATCCCTGAGCTTTCTCTTCTTCAGGCCATTTGCTTGTTTTTCTTCTTTGGTTTTAGTTCCAACCCTTTTACCATTTCTGTTTCTCTTTGCTGGCACCCGATAAATTGTCCACATTTCTAAAACTGTACAGATTGAAAGGAGATTTAATATTCTGATAATACCTTAATAGTACATATAACCATAAATATTGCTTTGATTATATAATTCTGATTGTAAATGTGTAATTTCAAATGCATAAAATATATTTTAAATGCATGGACCAAATATAGCTAAACGCCAATAGATAAAATGGAATTCTAAAAAATTCAAGTAATACAAAGCAAGTGAGAAAAAGAGAAATAGGGGAACAACAAAAAAGTGATGGTTGAAAATAAATAATTCACCTAAAAAATAATAACATAAGAAGGCCTAAATCCAATCATATGAATAATTACATAAATGTTAATGGACCAAATGCTCCAATTAAAAGGTAGAGATACTCAAAATGAATAATAAAGCAAGACTCAACTATATGCTGCCTACAAAAGATATTTTTTAAATACAAAGACACAGGTAGGCTGAATAAATGGATGGAAATACTATAGAGAGAGACTGTGTATACTATATAGCCTGCAAACAGGATGCATAAGAAGGCTGAAGGGGCTATATTAATTCAGATAAAAGTATTCAAGACAAGGGCACCGAGGTGGCTTAATTGGTTGGGCATCTACCTTCAGCTCAGGTCATGATCCCGGGGTCCTGGATCGAGCCCCACATCAGGCTCCCTGCTCAGCGGGGAGTCTGCTTCTCCCTCTCTTTCTGCCACTTTCCCTCCTCATTCTCTCTCCTCCCTCTCTCTTACTCTCTCAAATAAATAAATAAAATCTTAAACAAAAGTATTTGAGACAAATATATGAGATATAAAGAGGAATATTTCATAATGATAAAAGGGTTAATTCCTCACAAAACCTAAAAACCTGAAATGTGTATGCACCTAAAAACAGCCTTACTATATATGCATCAAAAATTGACAAATTAAAGAGATAAGGAGACAATTTTCTGCCTATAGTAGGAGACTTTAACACCCATTGCTCAGCAATTTATAGAATTACTAGACCAAAAGCCTGTAAAAATATAAGACGACCTAAGCAACACTACCAACTATCTTGGCCTTACTGATATTTACAGAGCACTACACTCAACCAAAGCAGAATACACATTCTTTGTGCTTTCACCGATGTAGACCATCTGCAATACTTCTGAGCCTACTTTTCCATTTTAATTTCTTGCATTACCTCTACCTTCTTATCTCATGTCACAAATGAAAGCTGGTTATTTACAATTTTCTGAGGATTACCTTCAATGCCCTCTCCATTCTTTGCTTGCACACATGCTATTTGCTCTGCCTGAAATACTCAAATATCCACTCTCTCTCCAAGGATCATAATAAATGCACCCCCCTTACCTACTTCAGAAAAAAATTTGAAAGAGATTACTAGTGCTCACCTGTATCTGGTTCTTTTTTCTTTCTTTTTTTTAAGATTTTATTTATTTATTTGAGAGAGAGAGCATGAGCAGGGAGAGAGGCCGAAGGAGCGGGAGAAGCAGACTCTCCGTGGAGCAGGGAGCCCAACATGGAGCTTGATCCCAGGACCCTGAGATCATGACCTGAGCTGAAGTCAGCCACTCAACTGATGAGCCACCCAGATGCCCCTGTTGCTCCTTTCTCTCTTGGACAAGAAGGAACGGTATACTTTCCAGTCCCCTGCCCTTAAGCAGAACTATATGACTAGTTCTAGCCAAAAAAATGTTAAGTGTAAGTGGCACACGTCACTTTTGAATTGAGATTTTTAAGACTCTATGCATGAGTCCCCTATCTCAATGATCTTGGAAGTTATATGTCCTAACTAGCAAAGCTACAAGATGGCGGAGGCTTCATCACACTGGATCCTTGCGTGACTGTATAGCAGAACTTCTCTTCAATCCACACTGAGCATATAAGAAGGAGAAATAAGCCTTTGTTTTGGTAATTTTTTTCGTGTTAAATTTCTAAACATAGTTTAACCTGTCCTTAATAATACAACTTCCTAAATCTTCTTTTTCCAAGTATATTTTTTCTCTCCTTTAAACTCAGAAATTCATTTATAGTTTTCTTATAACATGCCTCATCCCTTGTATGCTAGTTATTTGCTACTTATCTAATCCTTTCTATGAACAAGCCCCTATTAGTCAAGGGGCTGCCTCTCAATCACTTCTTATTGAATGTCTACTATTTGAGAGGCACTAAGCTCAGTGTTAGTGATTCAGTGTCCATTATATGAATAATGCATGGATAGTAGGTACTTAATGAATGCTTCTCAAATTGGAAATAATAAGATACTTGGGAGAAGACAAAGGAAGACCTGTAATTGAATCAGGCAAAGTTGTTGTAATCTCAGCAAATTTAAAAAAAAAAATTGCTAATTTATGTTCTAGGCTGTGACATAGTCAACAAAACAAAAGGAATTACAGACCTATCACTGTTTTAGATGTAACAATATTTGACATTATAAGTTTTGCATACTACCAAACTCAGGAGCTCTACAATGTCAAAATCTTTCTTTTACTCTCTAGAATTTAACTAATAATTCTCGCTATGATTATCACCTCAGGTGCCATGTACATAATTAGAGAGCAAAGACAGAACTAGATAATGAACAAGAGATAATAAAACCAACCAAACCACTCTCTAGTTTGATTGAGATCCTGATGTGAATAAAATGTGTATGTGTTGTCCTTTTAAGTGGCCTGAATGAGATTGATGGCATTCATTTCTGTCTTATTCTCAGGGTTAGATGTATGGAGTGAAATTAGGTGTATTGGGTGAGATTCAGGGCAGAAGCTAATAGAATTGGTGACATGCCAGTTCAGTCACCCACTGCTGTGGTTGTAAACATTCATCTGTTTTGAATTGCCCACAATTTATTTAGCTGTTAATAAGAGATCAATCAACCAAGAAATACTTATCGAGCATTTGCCAAGTCCGATCTCTATAGGAACATTGACTCCATACAATTAAAAGGAATTGATGCATTACTAGTCCTTGAAGAAAAGGGCATAAAATATTGAAATAACCTGATAAACAATTTTCGAGGTGAAGAGAAAATTCTGAGAATTGAGAACACGGTGTCCACAAAAGTTAAGGGTTACATTTTCTGTTAAGGATAAAACTCTCCAGACTGAAGTGTTGATTTGACCTGTTACCCCAGGAATGAATCACAATTTTAAGATATTAGGATAAGGTGAAGACCATAAAGAATTAATTATACAGTATGTCCACAAAGCTCTCTTTTTAAAAAGTAGAGGAAGTGTGTTTAGTTCAGATCCTTGAGAATTAGGCAGCAGGTTTGTTCTCCCCGCTGACTGACTGTGGAGCACTAGGAACCTCAATTTAGCTATGCTAGGTGCATTGGTCAGGTTCTCTGTTGGGAGGCACAGAACCTGACAACTCTGGAGGCTTGTAAGAAAAAAAAAGAAATTGAGTAGAAGGATACTGACTAGCTCCCAGAGTCAAAGAAAAGCTTGAGGCATCAGGGTTCAAGAGGAAGAGGACTTGAGGGCAGCTGCCAGGGTCACAGGATCAGGAACTCAGAAGAAGTCTCAAACTCTGACATGGAAGGGCCTCCAACCAGCTTCCATGAACCTCCTATCTCCCCGGAATAGAGTGTCTCTACAGCTCCACTTGGGTCTAGGCTTGAACAGGTAGAGCACCTAGCTGATATCCCTCTGGATCTTCTGTTTACCAAAGAAGGACAAAAGGGGAAATGCTGAGCTCCCCTAAACCTTACTGAGCCTGAGTTTCCTCAGCCCCTTTAAAGCAAGAAGTCTGGACCAAAAGAACCCTCAGATCCCTTAGAGCTCTCATGTTCCTTGATTCTTTTTGCCCATTAAGGCCCCAAACTCTCATACATCTAAGATCTAATTTAGAAGGTACATTAATCGTGATGCCTGGGTGGCTCTGTCGGTTAAGAATCTGCCTTTGGCTCAGGACATGATCCCAGGGTCCTGGGATTGAGTCCCTTGTCAGGCTCCTTGCTCACTGGGGATTCTGCTTCTTCCTCTGCCTAATGCTCCCCCTGTTTGTTCTCTCTCCCTCTCTCACAAATAAATAAATAAAATCTTAAAAAAAAAAAAATAGAAGGTACATTAATCAATGGCAATTGAAGGAAATATCCAGATTTGAAAAGACTAAAGATACCACACACTACATATAGTGATGTTTGTTACTAATTAGTTATAGGATCATGGGTAAGTCCCTTACGAATTTCAGTGTGTTCAACTAAAGTATGACTATCCTAAATAGATTAATATGAAGTGCATTACTCATCCGTCTCAGATTCTACATAGCCTTAACCATAAGTATTTGACTTCCTATAGGGTAGTCTCGAGTAAACATTTTACATCCTAAGTCATTTTTTGTCTTGATTCCAGATTTTAAGCACTGTTTTTTTACACTATTGGTTAAAATTCTGTAAGATCAGGGATGCCTGCGTGGCTCAGTAGGTTAAGCATCTGCCTTCAGCTTAGCTCATGATCCCAGAGTCCTGGGATCGAGCCCTGCATTGGGCTCCCCACTCAGTGAGGAGCCTGCTTCTCCCTCTCCCTCTGCCTGCCGCACCCCCCCCCCCCCACCGTGTACTCGCGCGCGCTCTCTCTCTCTGACACATAAATAAATAAAATCTTTAAAAATTTGTAAGATCAGACCCTTTTTTCTAATTAAATGATGAATTAATTGCTTCTGTAGGAAAAAGTTATGATCTACACAAGCAGAGGTTTTAAACCCAAATGGGTTTTATGAGAATATAGCTCTACATAGAACATGCAGCCTTAAGTATATGACAGCTAAAAGTAGCATTTAGGTGCACAAGGGTAGAGGTTTAATATTTGGTGGTGAAACAGAATATATTTTGAACTGTATAATGCCATCTGTTCTACATCAAACAATCATAAAACATAGCATTTTGGTGTTTTTATATTGTGTTCACTCACCTTTCCTCTTCAAACTGTCTCAATTATAATGTTCCTTCCAGAAGCAGGGATTGTTTCTCCTTTCAATTCTGCCAGGCCTATTTTAGGCACTGTCTCCATGTGAAATTGTCAGGCTGCTTGTATGCTCAAGGATCATTTACTGGTTTGGAATTAGCCTTCAGAATAGTGCTTTATATTTTTTGTTTAAAGAATAAATGATGTTTATTTTCATGATCATAAAACACATACTCATAGAAAATTTGGAAAGTACAAGAAAGAAAAAAAAGATCATCACCAGTATTAAATACTATTTATAGTATTTTTATATTTCCTTCTACTAATGTGTGTGTGTGGGTGTAATATTTTAAAGTTTAATCATATAGAGAATAGTGTTTATGGTTTTAATGGCTACATGGTACTCCTTCCTGGGAATTATTTAGTAGTTTTCAAATATATTCTTTTTCTCAAACAAAGAAATGTCTCTATAGTCTTTTTTGGAAGACTATCCTTGGCAGTATGAAATTATAAAACAAGCATTATTCCTAAAACATGAGCTGAATACGTATTGAAATTAATAAAGCAGCGTATTAAAATCTTCCCCTACTCCTCAGTGAGTTTTGCAATCTTTGCCTAGTGACTAAATGTCTATTCTGCTGGTAAAACTTATGCCAAAATTCTGGCCAACTTTTATTGTAAAAAGCAAAAGCAAAAAAAGACCATGAGTATTTCTTGTAATTTCTTTAGACAGCTGCCATTGGATGATAAGCTGACACTTTTAAATGGATTTTGTATGGTGACCTGATTAGAAATAAAAATGCTGGGTATTTGTACCATTTCACATCAGTCTAAAGCTACTTACAGATGCTTGTATAAGAGAGAAAAGGGAAAAAGAAAAATAATTTCTGATCCCAAGAATTAGGAGAAATGCAGACACAAACACACACGTGCACACACACACACACATACACACTTGCAACAAGAATTAACTCAGCAAAACCTTCAAGGAATGAAAACCAACATGTAATTACTTCTGTCCAGAGGTGTGTACTAAAGCTGTGAGTGATATTAACAACCATTTCACATGTGACACAGACAAACTATAAATTTTGACTATAGACATTTTTACTGCCTTCGCCTCTTCCTGCTACTTCTGGGAAGGATTATTGGTTGCCTTATTTGGCTGCAAGGATAAAGGAGATATTTGGGTAGGGTTTTGAGTTGATGTTTGGAAAACATGACTTTAGAGAGGTTTTGCTTTTCATTAGGTGCTGTAATTCTCTTCTCCCTTTGCTTCCCACCTAAGCCAGATCTTCACTAAAGATCTACATCATTCCTCAAAACTTTTGGATTCCGGTTGCTTTTCCTATGAACGCATTGATACACTGAGAACTGACTGTGGGGCAAAAGCAAGTGTCCTCTGCTTCTATATATTTTTTGAAACTTGAATGGTTGAGAATTTCCAGTAAATGTGTAATTCTATCCCCTGGGAATGGTGCAGTAAAGTATAAACAGAAGTCAAAAGTAAAAAGCACTGAAAAAGAAGTTAGAAACTGGAAGAGCCACCATCTTTGGGCATATCACTTAAGCTCTCTTTGCTTCAGGTTTGTTACCCATAACATAGTGAAAATAATCTTTGAACCTTGTTTTACCTACCTTTTTTGTGAGCATTCAATAAGAAAGCATTTTTAATTTCTTCACAGATTACCGAGGGTCTCCCAAGTATTAATGTTTATTCGGTTGACCCTTGAAAGTGACCCTCCATGCACTTGAAATTCTGCATATAACTTTTGACTCCCCCAAAACTTAACTACTAATACTGAGAGCTATGAGAGATCACTTTTGCTCTGATACACAGTTTACTGGAGAGACTATACAGAGATGATTAGCATCACATATTATTTTTACAGAGATGATTCAGGTCACATAGTCTTTTAAGCCAATACTTGCAACACTTGAGCTCACTAACAACAGGAGGTGGCTATGAGATTATTATGGTAGTACAGGATGTACTATAGTTAATTTTATGCAGTTAGGATTTAATATGGCATCTTGACATTCCTCATGACTGCAAATGGTACAAGGTATAGCCTGTAAGTGTGTCCATAGTTTTGATAAATTTTAACTTTTTTTAATAGATCTGTGTATATTTGATGACAGTCAATGATAAAATAGACTAGTATCTACATATATTTTATGCATTCATGAACCCTGAACTTTTCCTTATTTTTGTATTATTTCTAAGCAATTTGCAAGTTTTTTCAAATCATCACAAATTGCTAAAAAACCTTCCAATATAGTTACTGAAAAACCTAAACAGTTCCAACAAATGTTGTTCAAAAGTCAACACTGTTTAAAATGGAAAATTTCTGTTGTTAGCATTTCCCATTTGGAATCTCATTACTTTTCTGATAGTCTACTCTAAGGTCTTCTTTAAGGTCTGCCATCTTATCAGTTGGACTAGAAATGTCTTGGCTAAATATCTTCTGTTTGCAGCCCCCTTTCCCCTCATTGATGCTCTACACTCTCCGTCTGTTTCATGTCCAGGCAGGTTGAATCATATGGATCATATCAATGTGCTTCCTTGCCTTCTCTTCAATTTCTCTGATTTTCTGGGGCACTAGCAGAAGACCAGAGGGTGGAAGGACAGCGAGATGACAGTATTCATTCCATGCTTTGCTCAGATCTGGTCACTGTGGACTGGCTGTGTCTCTTCATCAAAAGCCAACTTCTGTTGGTGGAGGGTCCTCTCCACACATCTACCCTTCCCAGGTTCCAGTCACTGCTTCCTCCACTTGTCCCTTCAGGCCTAGCAGTGTTTGCTGCCCCTCATTCTTGCCAGCTCTGAGGCACTTCACTGTACGTTTTTTCCTTCAAGCTTGCCCAGGCCTTTGTAAATAGTCCCTTTATTAAGCCTTGCTGAATTACATGCATACCTCATTTTATTGTACTTGCTTTATTGTCCTCAGATGTTGCATTTCACAGATATTGTGTTTTGGGGGTTTTTTTGTTTTTGGGGGGGGGTTTGTTTTGTTTTTTTACAAATTGAAGGTTTTTGGTAACTCTGTGTTGAGCAAATTCTACCAGCACCATTTTCCCAAAAGTATCCACTCACTTTGAGTCACATTTTGGTAATTCTCATAATATTTCAAACTTTTTCATTATTATCTTATTTGTTATGGTGATCTATGATCAATGATTGTGATTTGCTGAAAGCTCAGATGATGGGTAACATTTTGGAGCAATAAAGTATTTTTAAGTTAAAGTATGTACATTGTTTTTTTTAGACATACTGCTATTGCACACTTAATAGACTACAGTGTAGTATAAACATAACTTTGATATGCATTGGGAAGCCAAGCTATTCATTTGCCTCACTTTATTGCAATAGCCACTGTATCATAGTGGTCTAGAACCAAAACTGCAACATCTTCAAAGTTTGCCTGTACTTCATTTAATTGCACCATCTGTGTTCCTTCTCAAACGCTGACTGGTTCAGATCTCATTGCCAAGCACATTTATTCTTCCACCTGTTATTTCCCCCTCATCATTTATTTTCTCCAACCAGAATTTATATTATTTTCCAGCTAGTGTTCTGGTTTTGATTTCCAAAAATAGACAACTTTGTACTCATTTTGTGATGAGAGAGTCAATGCTTTTGTTCCTTATTATACAGAAGTATATGAGGTAAAAGCTATAAAGACCCCAAATATGAAACATCACACAAATGCAAATGATCTAGATTGTCCCCCCATATCCCTCCCATTGCTTCCTCATACTCACTATCACTAGTGCACCCCCCCACATACACACATACACATATAAAGTCACAGACACACCTGATTCAAAGTAGGTGATGGGGGACACCTTGGTGGTTCAGTCAGTTAAGTATCTGCCTTTGGGTTAGGTCATGATCTCAGGGTCCTGGGATGGAGCCCCACATCAGGCTTCTTGCTCAGCAGGGAGCCTGCTTCTCCTTCTGCCTGCCGCTCCCCCTGCTTGTGCTCTCTCTCTCTCCCCTTGACAAATAAATAAATAAAATTTATTTTAGAATAGTGGCCTTACTAAGTCGGAACCTTGGTTTTTAAGGAATAGATAATAAGACTGCTGCCCACCCAATCTTTCCAAGTGCTCAGAGAACAAGAAGAAAAACCTTCCAACTAGCATGCAAATGCACAGTTTGGTGTATAGGAGAAAAGCATACAAGACAGGAGGAAAGTGGTGGGTTCTACCTGTTCGTGGCTCTACATGGAACATCCACTAGAAATTCCTAGGAACAACTAGACAGAGTGGTTTTGTTTTTAGGGATCTGGATTTTCTGCAAAATTAGAAAGTTGACACTGTAAAAATATCACCTTTTTAAAGAACTGGGAAGACACAAGTTATATAACTTTGAAATGGCAGAGGAAAAATAATGAGAACAAAAGAGAAGAATAGAATGTCATTACCCCTCGGTACTAAAGACCCTTTAGAAAGAAAGTGGCAGACGTTGTTTTATGATCGGTACTGAAATGGGCAGGACCTTCCCCAATGTACGTTATGGTGAAGGTAGAAAGGCATATGTTTTTTTCAAAGCCCACTGATGTATTCCCTTTAGGCTTAAGATAGACTCATTCTCATGGCTGATTTAATGATGAGTCTACAACTATTTAATATTTTCATTACATTTCAAACAGTACAAAAGTTCATCTTTCTTAAAAGGCCAAGGGTACAGAGTATGTCTACAACACAATTATGAAAAGGACAAAATGGGGATATTTTTAAAGCTATAGAGAAAAAAGAAGTTAACAAGGACTTCAAATTGTTCTATCAAAACTCCAGGGCATCATTTTTCCTAGTTAACAGAAGAATAGAAGACAGATCACCTTCAATCTTTCTTCTTCTACCTGGTAGATACGGTAATAACTGAAATGATGTTCCAACTACCAAAACAGAAATAAGCCCCAACAAACAGATGTTATGTAAAATGGCAAGGTAATTGAGAATGAGAGAGAGCATCTCTTTCAATCCTCAGAATTTTAAAACCAGTTACTAAAATCACCATGAAGGTACTGAAAATACTTTTTTCCTGCTCACATGTATCATATGTTGCCTCATTTTACATGGATATTGTGTATTGTGCGTGGTACCCTATTCAGAGTTGACCCTGACGTCACTATTTACTGTTGACTTTAGCCAAACACCTTCACATTTAAGCCCCTTTCAAAACACATCCCCAAATAAAGAGGCTCCGTGCCAGAAATTCCCACCTGCAGGATCCAAAGCCTTGGGCTAAAGACCGCATCTCCAGGGGTTTCCAATTCAAATGCCCCCTGAAGCCCAGGGCAACATCTCCCACCCCACCCCAACAAAATCATTGTCATACAGTTGAGAAAAACAAAGCTTCACTTGTTAATGAAGGAACAGGAGACCCAAGGCTTTCTTTCCCTCCCGGCCCCCATCTCCCTGCTCTTACCTCAGCAGAGCTCCTGTGGCTCACAGCTTGAAAATCACTTTTCTAAATCATTAAATTATTGGCCTCTCACATTGTCCAAAGAACTATCAAGGACCTGAGGCTATAGCATAACAGATAAATGCATTAGCAATTAGAGATACAAAATAGGGAGAAATATCCACAAGAAAACTAGTGTTTTTGCTTTCCTAACATATGCTAACGATCACACTACTCACATTACATGCATGATCTCATTTATTCTTTTTTTTTTTTTTTTAGATTTTATTCATTTATTTGAGAGAGAGAGCACAACCAGCAGGGGGAGGAGCAGTGGGAGAGGGAGAAGCAGACTCCCTACTAAGCAGGGAGCCTGACACGGGGCTTAATCCCAGGACCCTGAGATCATGACCTGAGCTGAAGGCAGACACTTAACCAACTGAGCCACCCAGGAGCCCCATGATCTCATTTATTCTTAATCTTAACCTCATCAAACAGGGATTTTTATCTCCATCTTCCAGGTAAAGGAAACAAACTCAGAGGAGTTGGGTAAATAGCCTAAAGCCCACAGCTGGTAATAAGCAACTAGAAATTGAGCTCAGGCCTAGATCCCAAAGCCTCTGTTTTTTCCATGGAAACCTCGGATTTCCCAAACACTTTGCTATTATGTCTAGAGACTCAGTACACACATACATACATACATACTAGTTTCACCGTAAAGAATATTCTTATCTGATTCTTTAGTTAACTGAAAATGAAAATGTTTGTGGTTTCAATATGTATTAGATTGTAGTTTAAGAAACAGCACCAGACCAAGAGCCAGAGACCCGGACTCTAGTCTATCACATACAGGTTGTGTGACATTGGATAAGTAACTGGCTTCCCCAAACCTTAGTTTTGTATATGAAAAATGAAGAGTTGGACTATCTTAGAAGAATTTCCTAAAGCTGAGTGAGCCTGATTCACGGCTGTAGGTGCAGTGGGTGTCACAGGAGGCTTCAGAAACCCAAGAAATGACTTTCAATAAATCCAATGCTTGTTTAGGAAAACATCAGAAAGGCCAATACAATGGTGTATGGATAAAAATACATTTATTATACCAATCTTTTACATGTATATAGTAGAATATAAATTCCAGATTGATTTGATATACATCATCCATTTTCATCTATTTTAAATACATGAAGAAACTTTTCTTTAAAAGGCAAAAATATTATGTAGTTCCTTTATATTTTTGACTCTTTTAAAAAAGAGAGGGAGAGAGAGAGCTAGTGAGCAGGAGTGCTGGGAGGAGGGTGGGGGGGAGGGGAAGAAGGAGAAGCAGGCTCCCCGCTGAGCAAGGAGCCCAATGTGGGACTCGATCCCAGGACCCTGGGATCATGACCTGAGCCTAAGGCAGATGCCTAACCAACTGAGCCACCCAGGCACCCCTTTATATCTTTGACCTTTATTTCCATCTACTTCCCATAAAAATTTTATCCCAAAAAAGTTTATTTTATGCTTAGAAATCTTTTGTTGATCACTGTATAAATATCCTCTACAAAACAATATGTACATAAATTGAAATTTATTGTTTCCAGTGTCTCTAAGGCTCTATGTGTTAAAATTTTTTTCTTCTTGGGGCACCTAGGTGGCTCAGTTGGTTAAGCGACTGCCTTCAGCTCAGGTCATGATCCTGGAGTCCTGATATCGAGTCCCACATCGGGCTCCCTGCTCAGCGGGGGGTCTGCTTCCCCCTCTGCCCTCTTCCCTCTTGTGCTCTCTGTCTCTCATTCTCTCTCTCTCAAATAAAAAAATAATAAATAAAATCTTTAAAAAAATTTTTTTTTCTTCTGGATTGAATTCTCTTTGCAATCATTAGAAATGAACAACTGACCAAAACAACATAATCACATTATAAAATGTGACAATTTGTCAAGACATAAATTTTTATTCTGAATGCATTTGCTAATGATACATAGATGAAGCTTTTCCCCCCAATTAGTTCATGTATTTGTCAATGAGAATTGTTTAATTGTAAAATTAATTGTAGTTCAGCATCAATATTACTTCAATTCTTCATTTTTAGGAATGCAAGCCCTGAGAAATAATGTTCTCAGAAATACGTGGCTGAGAACAGAAGTTTTAATAGGACAATTTCATCCAATTCTTTAAACTTTCTCATAGTTCCATGCTAACATCACACAGTGAGAGCTCATCAAAAATTGCTTTCATGTTCAATCAATTGGCAACTCAGGTCCTCCTTCAAGTTTGTTGAAATATTTTAAAAATTGGGAACAAATAAGTATGCAAAATTATTTGTTATCCATCTTTGGCGTCCATTGTTTTCCATTTCTTAGTTTACCCTAGAACATTTACTAAGATTTGTAAGATGACTATTAATTATATTCGTGACTAGAAGTGATATCCAAATATTAACTTACAGTAAGATATGTGACCAGCCAATCCAACTGGGCTGGATGCAGGCCTTAGTGTTAGAGCAGGGTCCTAAAATCCCTAGTTGTACAAGGTATTAACCTTATAGTTGTTGGATTATAAAGAATTCTTATAGGCCTCAGGCCCAGGGGAGGGTCTGGGGCTGAGATAGATCCACTCCAGGATTCAGGGAGATAAATATTACCAGCCAGTGTAAAAGTATGTCAATATTTTAACAAAAGAATGACTTCCTGTTGTGTTTTCCTTGAGGGAAAGGCTCTTTATCACAATATACTCAGGAAGGATGGAGGAAAAGCAAAGTTTTCATTTATTTCACCTTTACCAGTCCAATATTTTTGATAAAACTCTTTTGTCTTAGTCTGTGTTTTAAATATATTTTCATCATAAGTTTGGAGCTGCTGATTCAGCTTGTTCATTTAGTAGATAACATCCATCATCTAATCTAATTGAAAAAGCCAGCCCTCATTATCAGCAAAATCAGACTAGTTTTCTGGCAGGAAAAGTCTAACCTCTTTTCAATTTAAATACCTGCAATGAGATGCCTTCCCATGGCGACCATCTCTTTTTTTAACACTAATTTTACCACTAATATGTAAAACATGGCACCTGGCCATGATGAAATAAAGCACAGTGCCCTTCAGTACTTTTCATCAGTAATCTTGTCTTTCCTTTGCTCTCGAAAGAGCCTCTCCCCACAGGGACACATTGTGTAGCAATAGCCAGGAGATAGGAGAGGAAAGGTTATTAGAGAAAAATGGTCAGCATTCTTGCCTTCTCCTTCTTAAGTATATATGAATTCTGGATATCTCAACATGAATCAAGATACCCATTATCTAACTCCATGCTTTTCTCTTAAAAAGAATCATGTATAAGACCATGAAAAACACAAAGCCAGACATCAATTTTTCAAATGGTCCATTTGTTTTTGGTCTAGAGGTTTGTACATCCAAAAGTACAATGTAATTGTAGAAAACATGACAGATGGATGGGAGGTATGCCTTTCTTTTGCAAAGTGGTAGGAAGGGGACTGTGAAAAGGGAAGGGAAGAAAGGAGAAACCACCAGTAGTTTCGACTGCTACAAGCTTGTTCTCAGGCAGATGTATTTTAAGACACAAGTTAAGGATCTGGAAAGTAATTCCTTTAAAATTATGCAGCTCAGGTAACTGTTGTGTAGTTTGTGTACCTCTCAAGTTGTGTGGGGCTATCAGTTTGGCAGCTATCAGACTAGACTTTTCCTTTTTTGGATCATGTTTTATTTTTATTTATTTTATTTTTTATTTTATTATGTTATGTTAGTCACCATACAGTACATCATTAGCTTTTGATGTAGTGTCCCATGATTCATTGTTTGCATATAACACTCAGTGCTCCATGCAATACATGCCCTCCTTTTTTTTTTTAAGATTTTTTATTTTTTATTAGAGAGAGACAGAGTACAAGCAGGGGGAGTGGCAAGTAGAGGGAGAGGGAGAAGCAGGCTCCCCGCTCAGCAGGGAGCCCGACTTGGGGCTCAATCCCAGGATCCTGGAATCATGACCTGGGCCGAAGGCAGCCACTTAACCGACTGAGCCACCCAGGCACCCCAATACGTGCCCTCCTTAATACCCATCACCAGGCTCCCCTCTGAAACCCTCAGTTTGTTTCTCATAGTCCATAGTCTCTCATGGTTCATCCCCCTCTGATTCCCCCCCCCTTCATTTTTCCCTTCCTTCTCCTAATGTCCTCCATGCTATTCCTTATGTTCCACAAATAAGTGAAACCATATGATAATTGACTTTCTCTGTTTGACTTATTTCACTTAGCATAATCTCCTCCAGTTCCATCCATGTCGATGCAAATGGTGGGTAATCATCCTTTCTGATGGCTGAGTAATATTCCATTGTATATATGGACCACATCTTCTTTATTGGATCATGTTTTACGTAAGATATTGGTCATTTTGCCTGATGTAATCATAACTAAAAAATTAGAGCAAAAAAATTTCATTAATTGTTGTGTTAGCCAAATAAGTTAATGTGCACGTGTGGATTTGCACCAGTTGGGCTGATGCTGTGAATTGCTTTCAGTGTTGGAGACAAGTTTTCCTTGGGTCATTCCACTCTGTCCCTTGACTTCTTCCAGGCACACATTTGTCAAGTGCTGATAAAGGGAAGGATAACCTCTAGAGTACAACAAGACAAAGCTCTATGGCAATTTTAGTGGGACCATGGGTCTCCTGATATTTTGGATCAGACACATAAACATGTAGAAGGTGCTGTGGGATCTACAAGTTGTAGACTTAGCCCAATGGGAGATGTCAGGGAAAGAGCCTGCTGAGTCTCAAAGGATCACGAAAGGAGTTAGCCAGGTAACAGAGATGGGGGTGGCTGAAGATAGTGTGTGTGGGTGGGAGAGTAGGTCTCCATAGGATATGCCAAATAAGGCCATGGTAAGTCTATTCTATTTTATTCTTGGCTTCATAAATCCAATAAACCCTGATGGGCCACTAAGGTCCTAGGTCAAAAATCCAAGACTTGCTTTCTCAAAATCACTTCATTTCTGGTTCTTTGAAAGTATTAACAAGATTGATAAACCCCTGGCCAGACTTATCAAAAAGAAAAGAGAAAGGACCCACATAAATAAAATCATGAATGAAAAAGGAGAGATCACAACCAACACCAAAGAAATACAAACAATTCTAAGAACATATTATGAGCTACTATATGCCAGCAAATTAGATAATCTGGAAGAAATGGATGCATTCCTAGAGATGTATAAACTACCAAAACTGAACCAGGAAGAAAGAGAAAACCTGAACAGACCTATAACCACTAAGGAAATTGAAGCAGTCATCAAAAATCTCCCAACAAACAAAAGCCAAGGGCCAGATGGCTTCCCAGGGGAATTCTACCAAACATTTAAAGAAGAATTAATACCTATTCTTCTGAAACTGTTCCAAAAAATAAAAATGGAAGGAAAACTTCCAAACTCCATTTACGAGGCCACCATTACCTTGATCCCAAAACCAAGCAAAGACCCAAAGGAGAATTACAGACCAAGATCCTTGATGAACCAAGCCAGTAGGATCCAACAGTACATTAAAAGGATTATTCACCATGACCAAGTGGGATTTATCCCTGGGCTGCAAGGTTGGTTCAACATCCACAAATCAATCAATGTGATACAATACATTAATAAAAGAAAGAACAAGAACCATATGATCCTCTCAATAGATGCAGCAAAAGCATTTGACAAAGTACAGCATCCTTTCTTGATCAAAACTCTTCAGAGTGTAGGGATAGAGGGTACATACCTCGCTGGGCATGGTGGCGTGCGCCTGTAGTCCCAGCTACTCGGGAGGCTGAAGCAGGAGGATCGCTTGAGCCCAGGAGTTCTGGGCTGTAGTGCACTATGCCGATCGGGTGTCCGCACTAAGTTCGGCATCAATATGGTGACCTCCCGGGAGGGTACATACCTCAATATCATAAAATCCATCTATGAAAAACCCACAGCAAATATCATTCTCAAGGGGGAAAAACTGAGAGCTTTCCCCCTAAGGTCAGGAGCACAGCAGGGATGTCCACTATCACCACTGCTATTCAACATAGTATTAGAAGTCCCAGCCACAGCAATCAGACAACAAAAAGAAATAAAAGGCATCCGAATTGGCAAGGAAGAAGTCAAACTCTCACTCTTTGCAGATGATATGATACTTTATGTGGAAAACCCGAAGACTGCACCCCAAAACTGCTAGAACTCATACAGGAATTCAGTAAAGTGGCAGGATATAAAATCCATGCACAGAAATCAGTGGCATTCCTATACACCAACAACAAGACAGAAGAAAGAGAAATTAAGGAGTTGATCCCATTTACAATTGCACCCAAAACCATAAGATACCTAGGAATAAATCTAACCACAGAGGCAAAGAATCTGTACTCAGAAAACTATAAAATACTCATGAAAGAAATTGAGGAAGACACAAAGAAATGGAAAAATGTTCCATGCTCATGGATTAGAAGAACAAATATTGTGAAGATGTCAATGCTACCTAGAGCAATCTACACATTTAATGCAATCCCTATCAAAATACCATCCACTTTTTTCAAAGAAATTGAACAAATAATCCTAAAATTTGTATGGAATCAGAAAAGACCCCGAATAGCCAGAGGAATGTTGAAAAAGAAAAGCAAAGCTGGTGGCATCACAATTCCAGACTTCCAGCTCTATTACAAAGCTGTCATCATCAAGACAGTATGGTACTGGCACAAAAACAGACACATGGATCAATGGAACAGAATAGAGAGCCCAGAAATGGACCCTCAACTCTATGGTCAACTAATCTTCGACAAAGCAGGAAAGAAGGTCCAATGGAAAAAAGACAGTCTCCTCAACAAATGGTGTTGGGAAAATTGGACAGCCACATACAGAAGAATGAAACTGGACCATTTCCTACACCACACACAAAAATAGACTCCAAATGGTTGAAAGACCTAAATGTGAGCCAGGAGTCCATCAAAATCCTAAAGGAGAACACAGGCAGCAACCTCTTCAACCTCAGCCGCAGCAACTTCTTCCTAGAAACATAGCCAAAGGCAAGGAAAGCAAGGGCAAAATGAACTATTGGGACTTCATCAAGATAAAAATCTTTTGCACAGCAAAAGAAACAGTCAACAAAACCAAAAGACAACCAACAGAATGGGAGAAGATATTTGCAAATGACATATCAGATAAAGGGCTAGTATCCAAAATCTATAAAGAACTTATCAAACTCAACACCCAAAGAACAAATGATTCAATCAAGAAATAGGCAGAGTAGCAGGAGGGGAAGAATGAAGGGGGGGAAATCAGAGGGGTAGACAAACCATGAGAGACAATGGACTCTGAAAAACAAACTGAGGGTTCTAGAGGGGAGGGGGGTGGGAGGATGGGTTAGCCTGGTGATGGGTATTGAGGAGGGCACGTTCTGCATGGAGTACTGGGTGTTATGCACAAACAATGAATCATGGAACACTACATCTAAAACTAATGATGTAATGTATGGGGATTAACATAACAATAAAGAATTAAAAAAAACAATAAATCTAATTCATATAATCGAGTGCCAAATTGCAAATGAAATAAAAGAGCTATCATTATAATCACATAAAACAAGATCATATCCTTGGGAATAAAACTAAGAAAATATTTTCATCCAAGATGTCTACCAAGAAAATTATAAAGTATTATTGAGAGACATTAAAAAAGAAAATGAAATAAGTGGAGAGAAACACCAAGTTTATGAATCAGAATAGTCAGTTTTTGAAAGATATCACTTGTTCTCAAACTGTTATAAATTTAATGCAAACCTGAAAAACTTCAAAAAAAAAAAAAAGAAAGAAAAAAGAAAAGAAATAGGCAGAAGACATGAACAGACATTTTTCCAAAGAAGACATTCAAATGGCCAACAGACACATGAAAAAGTGCTCAACATCACTCGGCATCAGGGAACTCCAAATCAAAACCTCAATGAGATGCCACCTCACACCAGTCAGAATGGCTAAAATTAACAAGTCGGGAAATGACAGATGTTGGCGGGGATGCAGAGAAAGGGGAACCCTCTTACACTGTTGGTGGGAATGCAAGCTGGTGCAGCCACTCTGGAAAACAGTATGGAGGTTCCTCAAAAAGTTGAAAATAGAGCTACCATATGATCCAGCAATTGCACTACTGGGTATTTACCCCAAAGATACAAATGTAGGGATCCGAAGGGGTACGTGCCCCCCAATGTTTACAACAGGAATGTCCACAATAGCCAAACTGTGGAAAGAGCCAAGATGTCCATCGACAGATGAATGGATAAAGAAGATGTGGTATATATATACAATGGAGTATTATACAGCCATCAAAAGGAATGAAATCTTGCCATTTGCAACGACGTGGGTGGAACTGGAGGGTATTATGCTGAGTGAAATAAGTCAATCAGAGAAAGATATGTATCATATGCTCTCACTGATATGAGGAATTCTTAATCTCAGGAAAAAAACTGAGGGTTGCTGGAGTGGTGGGAGGGGTGGGAAGGATGGGGTGACTGGGTGATAGACACTGGGGAGGGTATGTGCTACTCACGAAAGTAATTCCCAATATAGATGGAGTATGTGGCTGCTAATAGGAAGCAATTAGAAAACAAAAAATAATAAAACCTGTGCTGATAAAACTGCTGCTTCAAGTCTCTTTGCAAGAGGAGTATGCCTTCCTTTTCTGAATTACGCATGCATTCTAATACAAATGTTTCCAGAATAGGTCAGACCTTGTAGCCAAACTAATGTGCAAGCACCTGGCTGTCAGATTCTCCACGAAGCAAATTTGATAGGGGAGGCCCCTGACGTGGTGGGAAAAAAGGAAGAATAAGGGGAACCTGGATGGGTTGTTATTTCCTCATCATTGCAAAATAAGGATAACAATAGTAATTTACTGTGGCTGGCAGAATAATGCCCCCCACCCCCAAAGATATGCATACCTAATCCCCAGAATTTGTGACTATTTTGTCTTACATGGCAAAAGGGACTTTTCAAATGTGATTAAGGTTAAGGATCTTGAGATGTGAAGATTATCCTGTATGATCTGGGTGGGTCCAATGTAAACACATGAGTCTAAAAGTGGAAGAGTGGGACAGAGAGATGCAATGGCAAGAGAGGCCATAGAATTTCAAAGCATAATGTTGGAGGAAGAAGGCAAACACCAAGGAGAATGACTCCAGGCGCTGGGAATAGTCCTCAGCCCATAGCCAGCAAGGACATGGAGACCTCAGTCCTACAACCAAAGACACTCAATTCTGCCAAAACCCAAATGAGCATGGAAGTGGCTTCTCCCCTAGAGCCTCCAGAAAGGAACATAGCCCTGTAGACTACGATTTTTCACCACCTGAGATCAAACTCAGACTTCTGACCTACAGAATGTAAGATAACAAATCTGTTGTTTTAAGCTAAGTTTGTGGTAATTGGTCATGGCAGCAATAGAAAACTAACATCTTTAATCATAGGATTTTAATAAGAATTTAGTTCATTAATATATGTTCAGAGTACTGGAAATCCATCTGGCACACAGTAAGCAAGCTCTATGCACGTGTTTGCCGTTATTGTGACCCTGCAACCTGGGAGTTCTTAGTTTATAGACAGAAAATCATGACCCAGGGGTGCCTGGGTGGCTCAGTCGTTAAGCGTCTGCCTTCGGCTCAGGTCGTGATCCCAGGGTCCTGGGATTGAGCCCCACATCGGGCTCCCTGCTCCGCGGGGAAGCCTGCTTCTCCCCTCCTTCTCCCCCTGCTTGTGTTCCCTCCCTCGCTATGTCTCTCTCTGTCAAATAAATAAATAAAATCTTTAAAAAAAAAAAAAAAGAAAGAAAGAAAATCATGACCCAGCTGAAAAATGGCTTAAAGAATGTCTCCACATACTGTTTATTTCCAAATCAATCCCTTTTAGTGATCACATATGCCATGTAATAAGCTGCAGGTTCCTGATGCCAGAGCCCTAAAGGAAAGGTGAACAATTAACAATATTTTTAATGCTATCCAGTAAACTGAATAAATGCCCATCTTTATGTAACAATCTATTTTTTTTTTCATTCTGGTAATTTCCTCTGGATTTACTTTAATTCATTTAGCAGTGAAATAAGATTGGAACCATAGGTCAAATCCTAGAATAAGTTTATATCATGATATGTGTTCATCTTAGTATGGCCAGGTTATCTTTTTTCCCTCCTCTTTTTCTGTTCATTCACCACTGTATGCCCAGCACTTGCAGTGCCAAAACCCAACCAGCACCTACCACAAAAGTGTTGCTCAGTGTTTGCTAATTCAGATGGAATCACTGTAAGGAATATTAAGGTATTTTTTACCCAACTTATTTTTCGAATCAGATCCCATACTTATTTTTTATTATTCATTCATTCATTCATTATTGAAGTATAGTTGACATGCAATATTATATTAGTTTTAGGTGTAGCTCCCATACTTATCCTTGGGATCAAGAAACTTGCAGGCAGTAAGGGAAACCAAGATCTTTGTCCCACTTCTATCATCAAGAGGCTTACTAATGCCTAGACATAACTGGCAACAGAGGGCAATGCATTATAAGACGGAGGTCTCAAGGTGTGGGATAGGTACTCTCTGACATGCAGGGTGATTTCAGGTTGTGCAAGAACAGGGTGCTAAATAACATTGATTCAGAAAGCTACTCTGCTTTCCATCCTTCTGACTACTCTCAGATAAAAGCCTTAGTTTCATGCTAGGATGTCCTTAACATCCTTCTCATACTTGGCTTGTCTCCCTCTACACCTTCAAGAGAGGGAGCTTCAGGCTGAGAGACCCAAGCTGGCCCAGTGAAGCTAGAATTTAATTACATTGTTTGGCTCCTGATGAATTTATTTCCACGGATACCTTCTGTTTGTGGCAAATGAAATGTTTTTCTATTTTCAGTAGTGGTATAATGTTGTCTTTTAAAATTACTTCATTTAAATTTTTAAAAAGTGAGTCCAGTTTAAGTTTTTTTAAGAAAATAAATACTGCCCCAGATGGTTCATTGATATGGCAACAATTATAAAAGACTTACAATAATAACTGAAGTTTAGGAAATAGTATAATAAAATGGAGTGTGTAGCAGAGGCTTAAGTCTAGTATTTGAGAGGAAGGAGACACTATTGTCAACTGAGTTGGTCAGGTTCTGATGGACCATCATGGAGGAAGTAGAATTTGGCATGGGGCAGTGAGAGAGGAATAGGGTTTGCCATGGTTGAGAATAGGGCATGTAGGCCCTGGGATGCAAAGCTTGAACCAAAGCAACCAAATGGCCTCAAAACAGAGCAAGCAGAGAACTTCCACTGAAGTAAAGGCATGTGTAAGGAAGTAGTGACAGATGAACCTTAATGAGGTTATAGAAAACCCTTCATGACAAGCTTTCCTCCCTTGGGTCAAGTCTACAAAATAAGAGTCTCTTGTTTCTGCCCAGGGGCTGGCCCAAGCTAGCTCCTAGGGGCCCCATGATAACACAGTATAAAGAGGCCCTGTGGGATCCTGTGTCCCTACACTGCTGTGGTTGTTGCAATTGCTGGGGGCTCTCCCACACACCCCAAACCTTTTGATGAACAGCCCATCAACAAAGGCTACATATCCCACCAATACTCATTTCCTTTGTAAATCATTTTGACCATTTGCAATGTGAAGCTAACAGGTATCTCTCTCATTTTTGAAAGACTGCAGCTCTAAGAGATGCCATCCACTGAGTTCAACCTGAGTATTATGGTTTGTTCAAAATTTGTGAGTTAAAAAAAAAAAGTCGTCCTCTGTATCTAAAATCAAATAGCCATTCTAAAGTTAATAATGTATGCCCCTCTGCCTGAGCTGAATAGTAATGGAAGAACAAAGATTCATGGGGCAAAGACTTGGAGGCAGCTGGTAGTCATAGGAGACTTTAAGTTTTATAAATTTTAGATTTCCTATATTTAAAGAATATACTCCTGAATGCAAGTGTTAGACTTCAAATCTGATAAACCTCAGCTGGTTTAGTGTCCTGGAAAAGTAGAATTTTGCTGACTGGTTTGTATTAGAAGGGCTAGAAGAAACCTTTGAAACCAAAGAAGTATTTATTGTCACCTGCTATTATTGTGCTTGACATTATCACTGATCATCAATGACTAAAGTATTTCAATTCAGGCATCAGAACCCCAATGTTTATATCCTTGGTAAAGTATCACAAGAAGCCATTGACATATTAGCATGAATCAGAAACCTCTTAGATTCATAAGGGGACACAAAACACACAACTTTTGATAGAAAAGAGGCTTAAAGAGAACCAGTACATTAGGAAAAGAGATTTTAGTGGGCTTACACTGAGTACCTGGTGAAGAAGAAGCAGGAAGCAGGAGTGGCTCATGTAATAATTTATAATGTATATTATAAGCACTGAAAGGACTCTAGCCCAATCAGAATGGGCACAGGCCCTCACCCACAGTTAGGGCTGCAGTGGTACATTCTGACTGAGCATCCATACTAAGAGAGGCCATCATGTAAGAGGGCATCCCAAAGACAAACTCTCAGAGCTCCTGTAATGTTCACTAATTCAACAAAGAGAACACTTCTGAAGTTCCTACCGTGTGCGATGTGTTATACCAAGTGTGGGGGTGGGATTTAGGAAAGGACTGCCCTTTATTTCTAACCACTCTGCATTGCCATAACAAATAATGTTTAGAGTGTTTTTCTTTAACTCCATATTTTATGGCATATTTTAGTGATTAAGAAAAAGCAATAGTAATGTTATGTCACTGTAGGAAACTGGCAATAGTGTATGGATCCACTACATCTTATGTTAGCTCTATGAATATCTGTGTTCTATAACCATGATAACACATTCTCTCAGGGGTTCCGTTTTGCTTGAGCTACCTCACACTTACCTCATTAGGTCATGAGCCTCATGGAGACTCACTAGGCAAAAAGACTTCTCTGACTCCACACGATGTGAGAAACAAGTGACAACCTGGCCTTCTCAGACAAATTGCTTTGTCTTAAGCTCTGCTATTTCCATCTATTTACTGCCACTTGTAAAATTAACAAGCAGTTGCCCTTTTAAGCTATCATTTGTAGCTATTGGCCTGAGGAAAGCTGATGTAGAAATGTGACAAATAACACAAGGTTTAAAAATTACCAACCATGGTAGAATGATACACTAAAATTGCTATTAAAATGTCACATTTCTCCCAATGGATGATTAAAAGCATGTTGTTTTCTTGGGACACTGGAGACATGATGAGCCAGGGAATTTTTTATTTCAGATGATCAGTCAGCTGAGAAAAAAAAAATTATTTCAATTGAGCTACTAGGTTGCAGAAGATGGAGGAGAAATCTTTGAGGCTACAAGGTTATATAGTAGACATCCACTATTTTTGCATGCCTAGCATCTCCTACCCATTCTTTTGGTAAAGGCACCTAATTTCCCTTGGGGTCTATTCCTCCCCTACTTTCAAGTCCAAGTTTCTCCATCTCCTGACTTCAAAGATGGGCATATGACTCAAGCCATGCTCATCAAAATGTTTCACCCACTTGGGCACAAACATTGCTATCAAGATGGGAAGATGAGTCAAATGAAATCAATAAAAGTCAATAAAACTCAACCTTGAATCTTTTTTAGAACAGCATGGTGGGGAAGTCTTCATTCCACTGGGGTTACAGAATGGAGAGAATGTAAGCCTAGCCTCACTGGCCAACATCCTGCCACCATAAGGAAAACCCCAAGTTTGGGTGAAAATGAAAAAGCCCTAATGAAAACTTTTGAATCCCTGGACTGAATGCTTAGAGTAGTCACTTGAACTGAACACTCCTGTATTTAAACTAATTTGAAAGGACTTTCTGAAAAATTCAGGTAATTCCTCCCAAGGGCATTTGTATCTGTTTACTCTAGGTAACAAATTGAAAAATCTTTGTTTCATAGTAAAGAAATGACAGATTTTAAAATCTGAAGGATGGAACAGTCCCTATGGCCCTGAAATTTTTCCTCAGGCAACAACCAACTGTTCTGGTCCTGAGCAGGATTCAGTGCCATAAGGTGCTGGACAAGCAGACTGAAATACCAGTCATGAGAGTGGCCCATAATCCTAAAGAAGGAAAGTCTAACTATTCACACAGAAACATCAAGCCTAATTCAGCAAGGCCATCTGTGAGTTTTTCCAGTCTCTAGAGCAGCACAGAACAGTTGACTATCCTGCAGATTACTCCTTACTACATTGCCTTTACAATTTAATTTTATATCCTGTCTTTTTCATTGGTAAACTCTATCCTGAAGAGCCAGAAATACCACCATCACTGTCCATCAAGGGTTCTGGTATTTGGGAAAAACTTTAATAGCTTGAGAGAAAATTAGAGATGTTGGAAAAAGAAAGTATTATCCTACAGCTGTTAATTAAGAGTCTGACTGAAAGGAAAAGATTTCCATGTAAACACAGTCTTTTCAAAAGACAGAGTTCTATTAGGAAGATGAGGGTGACCATAAGAAATTGAAATTCTGATGGACTGCAGGGTCATCAATTACAAATATAAATCTTCCTGTGGTATAAACTCACTGCTACTAGAAAAATAAAAGGACATATAAATGTTTTCTCTTGTTTTCTGTCAGTTTATCTTGCTTTAGGATTAGACCATCATGGAATTAAATGAGATCATTGGGATCACCAAGGAAGCAGTAAATCAGTAGTGTGAATTCTGGAGGTAGATTAACTGATCTCAGCCAATTACCAATTGTGTGGATTTAGGGCTCAATAAATGCTTATTACTACTACTGTTCTCATTGTTATCAGTCCAAACCCTTCATGCAGGAAGCTGATATCCCAAGGTGGCTTAAGCGTTTTAGCCCAGAGTTACCCAGAGGAGTTGTACATACAGGTTTGGAACTCCTAGATTCAGAAATCTGCATTTTCCACCTTCAAAATGGCAAGTGATAGTTCTATTTGTATCGTATTTTTAAAACTATGGTCAAGGAAGCTTCAGATATTCTTAAAAAGAAAAGGTTATTAAAAACTTGTGGGAAATAAAAATAGGAGTGGTTATTTAAATCTGTTAAATTGTAAAGAGTCATCAATGAATAAGAATGTCTAAAACTGCAATTAGTGTAATAATAAATTAATTCTATGCCATGCACCAAGGAGATAATCAATTATGAATTCCCCCAGACTGACTGATAAGAACAGCTTCTTTGCTAAAATTATGGAGACAAATTTCCCTGGAACAAAGAAATTACAGGAAGTGTAACAAGACAGAAGGCAGGCAAAAACCTTAATTAAGCGAAGTTTTTACATGATGTTCTATATGCAGTTTTGTTACTCAGTTTGGCTTGTTAGCTTCTTAAGAGCTCTCCACCAAGGCCTATCTTCCCATAAGAAACTTATTCTCACACTTCAACGTTTCCTCTCCTTATTCCTCTCCCATTCCTCACACTAAACCCACAAATGAGCTATCCTATTTTCTCTGGACCCTGTTGGGTGATAACTCTTCAAGCTGATCCACTGCTCTGGGTTAACTGTGTGACAAGGAGCTAAGCATGCCATGCTCTTGGGATATATCTACATTGTGCATAAGTCTGTCTTCCAGAAGCTCAAGGTCTTAACTCAAAGGAAGGAGGTTAATGAGAGAAACTCCAATACGTATGAAGGAGAGAGTGAAGACACAGTAGCTGGTGGTTGCAGCTCTTTAACAACAAAGATCCCTTGCCTGGATAAAGTAGACAGGTGCTTACTCCAGCACCTCATGGAGCTTGCTCCAAAGATGGGTTTTTATCTTTAAGTTAACCCCAGAATTTGTATATTTGTTCTCATATCCACAAACAGAATTCAGTTTGTGCCTAGGGCTTTATTTATAAAAAATATTCTTACCTGGAGCTTAATAACTCTTAGCAAAAATTACACTAAGCTCAGCTGATTGGCTATGAGTATGAATACTATTTTTATTCTTTTTTAAAGCAGATGAATATTTTCTTAAAATCTCTGAGATTTGTTTAAAAGTGTTCAGAAACAACATTTAATGCTCTCAACCAAAACTGTCATTGAGATTCAGATATATAAATTCATACCAGAAACTGGTCAGCTGGGGACCAGATGTGTGTATAGATTCCTAGCCCATCATTTTTATAAGGGGTGGATGAAAGTTTATATAAAAGAGGGATAGTTTCATTTACTTACTTTTTATCATACTTGCAAGTGTAGAAAGTTAAATTTTTAGTTTTGGAAAATGCAGTCCAAGGTTAAAATTGAACAATCACATTTAGTATAGACTTTCAAGCTAGTACATGCTGGTGTTTTTTAAATGATTTCTTTAATAAACAAATTAATAAAATAAAACCTTTACAAAGTTAAACAAAGATAATATCTTCCCTTTTCATACCACTGGGATCTTTAATACACAAAAACAGTCTGCCCTGTCAGATGGGACAGTGCTGTCCTGAGAAGTTACCAATGAATTTGGAAAATATTTTCCAAAATATTTTCCATACAGCAAGACTAATTGATAAAGCCTAACTTAGATATTAACTCATCACGGGACATAGGCTGTGCATTCATTGCCAAGAGAATGCCTTTGGGATGTTGGAGCAAAGAAATTGTTTAATTCCCCAATTTAACCAGTAGGGCATAATAGCTCTGAGATAATCCCTGCTCTATAAAACAAGATGGAATACATATCCATGTAAGTTAGCATTTTCTTTCTTTTTTTTTTTTTTTTGGCCGAAGCTCTCAGATGTGGCCAGACAATTATACTTGAAAATCCAAGTTTATTTAAAAGAAATGCTAGTGTTCAAAAGAAGACTCTCCACTTTCTTGGGGCTGATGGAAATCTTTTGTTTCTGATAAAATATTTTTCCTGCATGCCTATTGGGATCTCATAAATATTTATGATAAATTCCTCTGGTGGCTTAAAGAGAATGATAGTATATTTCAGAAATCTAGAACTTTATATGGGTTTGTATAAAAACTTTTGACCAAAGAAGTTTTGCAAAATGCTTTCAATGATGAAGACATCAAATTTAGTTCCTTAATCCCAATAGTTCTAAAACAGAATTATAGGAAAGTAAAATGATAATTTATAATTTCTCACTCAACTTTGCATGTGCCTAGGTATAGAGAACAAGAATTCAATCAAATAAGGAGATGCTCTAGGTGATCTTCATTTCATCCTGGGTAATCCTTGGCATTTCAGATCAGTAAAGACTGGGTGAATCCTGAGGCAGAGTAAGTAGTATAGATCTCTTCCAAAGATAATCAGATGGCTGGGAACTTCTAGCTCAGTGTAAGCCCACAAGCCCCAGTCATGTGCAAAAATTCAGCCATCAGCCAGAATAAAACTGGACTCCCCTGGGTTTGATACAGGTTAGAATCTTAGGAGTTGGTTGGCTCTGGATTTAACCATCCATGTAAGTAAGCAGAGTTTCAGCTCTTTTGAATTCTCAGTCAGCTCATACTGTGAGTACTGTGTATGGTAGACACCTTCTGGCTCCTATTTGTTTGGAATCCTCAGCATTTAAAGCATACACACATATATAGATACTCAACCCAGGAAACAGATTCATCCTCAGTGGTGAAATTGCATAATCTTCTTCCATACACACCTGTGAACACGTGACACCAGCTTGTGTTTCAGTCAGAATTTATTTTTCCTCATTTGTCTCTCTTAAGATCCATTCTCTCTCTTTTAAAAAAAAAATATTTATTTTAGAGAGACAGGGAGAGAGTGAGTGGGGGGGGAGGGGCAGAGGGAGAGGGAGAGAATCCCAAGCAGACTCCTCCCCAAGCATGAAGCCCAATGTGAGACTCAATTCCACAACCCTGAGATCATGACTTGACTAAAATCAAGAGATGGATATTCAACCAACTGAGCGACCCTTAAGATCCATTCTCTTAAGATCAGTTCTCTTTCCTTTCTGGATCTCAAGCAGCTGACCCTTATGGGCTGCATCCTTATTTTTTATTGCACTGGCTTCCAACTGGGTTTAACCCTAGTGGGAGGGAGATGTTAAAGCTGGAGAAAGCAGGGTTAGGTACCCTAGCTAATGCCTGCTAAGTCCCTTTCCACATGCCCTGTTATCAGGGCAGTTCCAGACAGACTCTCATACTCAGATGTGTCCAGATGTCATCTGACACATATTCCTGCAGCCACCCTTAGGAACATATGTTTTTCCAAGTATTTTGACTAATGCACCCCTCGTTGAGGAGGAGAGAAAAACCACACAGTGTTTCAATAAAAGCTGTCTTCAAAAATGTTCCAACAGCAGTCTACCTCTGAAATGAATCTTTCACTTTTGTTTTTATAAAACCTGGGGCAGATGATGGGCTTTGGTTGCAGAGCTAGTTGTAGGTGATCTCCTTGACAAAAGTGCTGCATTCATGACCTAGTACTCCATTTTAGAATGTAGGAATTAGCTTGTTACCATTTTTCTCAGCTTTGGATCCACAGCTAAAACATAAAACCAAAGAGTCTCATTTCAGTATTTTGTTACAAATGTGACATTTCCTTTGGGCTAGATGTGCCATCCTTACAGAAAGAGAATTTTGAGTTGGAAATTCACCCTAAAATTTTTCTTCCACACATTTCTGCTTATACTATGGGGTTCTTATTAGGATCCAGTGAAGTAAATGGTGTGAATATAATAAAACAGAATACAAATGTTTTAATATGGTTCAAAACTAGTTTCCAAGTTCCAAAAGTAAAACTAAGAGTAAACTTTTTCCCTTTAGGTGAACCCTTACACAAAATATATAGATATCAGATAAGAGAATAAAAAAGAACAATCTCTAAAGCCACCCCAGAGCTCAAGGAAAAGCAGAATTCTCATTTTTACCACTCCAGGCAGTAAACACATAGAATAATGAGAATGGGTGGAGGCTATTAGATATCACCCCAGAAACCTGTCAGTAGAGCAAAGGCAATCCCGATGTCAAAGACTGCAATGTAAGTTCTATGATGCCAGGCTGCTGCCTGAGTAAAGACCCGATTTCTCCTTGCTTTTGGGGGTAATTGAATGTAGTCTTGGCTCTTATCAAGGGCAATTACACTTGCATGAGCCAAGAAATCCAAGCCCCTCCTTTGTACCACCATAACCAATTATACCCTTAAAACTCAATCATGGCATTTTCATCTATATTCCAGTTATTGCACTATAATGAAGTTGTATCATATACCCGATAATATGAAGTCTACAATCTTCATAGAAGTTAGGAGTCAACCTGGTGACTAAAGGAAGAAGGTCTCATATCAAAGTAGCATTTTTTTTTTTTTGAGACCTAGTCTTTGAAAAGGAGATATTTCAGAGAAACTGGTCAAACCAACATGTAGGTAGTTCATGTTGCTCTGGTACATTTTTAGTGCCTAGGTTATCTTATCTAAAGTAGCTAATCCTACTTTCTTGGAGTCAATATGTTCAATGTGTTCAGTGTATCTTTTTCCAGCGGTAGTAATGGTACTTAATATGAACATATCTCTCTGTACACATGTATTTACAATCTCTAAAATGGCCCTACTTCATTCAATCAAAGAAACATTGCTTGAGCACCAGAAGTGGAAGACACTATTCCAGGTGATGGTGATACAAAATTGACTAAGACATGGCTCCTGCTCTCAAGGAACTCATGATTCCTCTGAAGAAACAAATACTCACTCCATATATTATAATGTGATATGTGGGTATATTCATAGGATACTAGGTTTAAGGTGTCATGAAAATTCTGTGTATGTTGTGGCCTTGTTATCTGTCACTTGAAAAAAAAAATCAGTATTTCTCTAGACAGGGATGAGGGGAATGGCATCCAGGGAGAAGTAACATGTGTACTCAATGGTAAAATTCCTTAGAAATCCAACACTGAAAGTTTTGGTGTCATAAAATAGGGTTTCAACTGTTTCTGTGCCAGGCATACGTTTTAGTCATGAGAATTCTCATTTTCACATAATTTAAGAAACTTTATCATGTTTGATTATTGTTTTCCCCTGCCAACAAAATGAATAAATTATTTATTCTCCCGGATTTTCTTGTAAGAAGTCTCACTGTATTTCAGCCAGATTTTTCCTTTTCTGTTCCAGAGATTTAACAATTTAGATACTTTCCATACTTCCATGCTTTCATTTGGGTTGCTCATTCTTCCTGATACCCTTCCTTCAACCCATTGCATACCCTCTATTTTTTGCACATTTTATTTCCATTTATTCTTGTAGATTCTTATCAAGATTCCTATTCTAAGAAGTTTTCCTTGACCCTTCTCTTTCATATGATTCAGTGCCTCTACTGGGTACTCCTGCACCACCTCGTACATATACTTTTCACAAGCCTTAACACTCTGTACTGTTACCAATGGTTTGTCTATCTCCTTTACACTTGTTCTGCTACAGTAAAATCATATTCTTCATCTCTGATTCCATAGTGATTAACACAGGGCCCAGCAAACAGAAGGCAGTGATATTTGTTGATGAATGAATGAATGGGTGAATGATGTGGAAGAACTAAAATCAGAATCCAGTATTTCTCACAAGTCCAATGCTCTTTTAATTCTTTTATAATAAACTAAGTCAAAAATGAATGTGTTCTTAAGCACCAATGTACTCAAAATATATCTTGATTATTGAAGTTAAGGATTGTCAGATCCTGGAGCAATGTTGCATTTTTTAGTTCCTAGGAATAAATGCCCATGCTCTTCAAATGTTATCTCTGTGGGATGAACACAGAATCATAATCCAAAAGTATCTCAATAGACTTGAGGAAAGCCTGAATCTAGACTTGATGAAAACTGATGGAGATAAATTTAAGCTTTTGTACAGGCACATGATAGGGGAACGACATAACTCAGCAAGAGCATAGCTGAAAAAGACTTAAAAGTTAATTTAAAGATAACTGTGGGCTTTGTATAAATCTGGAGTATGATTTGGCCCCTGAAAATGTGATGTAGTCTTAAGCTGTATCAATAAAAGTATTGTTTCTAAAGTAAGAAAGAGGGGCGCCTGGGTGGCTCAGTTGGTTAAGCGACTGCCTTCGGCTCAGGTCATGGTCCTGGAGTCCCGGGATCGAGTCTCGCATCGGGCTCCCTGCTCAGCGGGAAGTCTGCTTCTCCCTCTGACCCTCCTCCCTCTCCTGCTCTCTGTCTCTCATTCTCTCTCTCTCAAATAAATAAATAAATAAAATCTTTAAAAAAAAAGTTTAAAGTAAGAAAGATAAAAATCCTATTCCACTGCCTTTTGACACTCTGGAGTAATGGTCTTCAGACTGGAATATAATTACCCCAAGAATATGCAGAGACTTGAAAGGGAACAAACACATAGATATTTTAAGGGGAATTCATTTCCAGATCATTACTATCCATACTTATTCTTTTCTAACCTGATCCCCCTGAGAAGGTGACTGTGGTCAAGATTCTTCTTGCTGCCCCCAACACCCATTGTCATTTTCCCATGATATTAAAAGAAGATATAGCTCTCACTCACCCACAGTCTTGATGTGTTGCTCAAAGTTTTAAAACACTACAGAGAAAGAAAAAAGAAAGAAAAGAACAATTATATAAATCCTTCAATTAAGGGTAATTCATCCAAATACCCTCCCCATCTAACTTATTTAAAAAGTACTAACAACAAATATTTACCTTTTTGTTTCTTAATTATTTATCAAAATTTATCATGGGTTCATGCTTTGATAAATTATATACTGATATTATTATACTGTATGCTCATAAAAATTTTTAACACATAAATCCTATCATCACAAGAAATAAATCAAATTGGTTTTATCATTACAGAGAATAATTAGTGTCATTAATATATGGCATTAAGTAAAATTTATATTACATTCGGATAAAGTTCTGTGGGAGAAATGAAATAAAATTATGATTTCAGGAAGAAATAAGAGTGAGTCTAAATCATCAACAAAATACAAATGTATGTGTTTTTTCAAAATGGGTAATGGTGAATATTAAATCACCTTGATGTTTATATTCCTTTGGATACATTAAAAAGAATGATGCAACACTTTTATTTTTAAAATCAATGTCTCCAATATACTGGAAATTACATCCACTACAACTATTTATACTTACAATGAAAAGTTTTAGATGCCTACCCAAAAATTTTCAAAGGAGTACATAGTTTTTCAGTTCTTTTAGGGAGTACATGAGTAAAACTAACTATTGCCCAGTGAATCACATTTAATACTGAGCCTAACACTTCAAAAGGGGTAGAGAGAAAATAAGATGGTCAAGGAAGAATCATAGGATGGCAAAAAAGACTTGAAATCATCTCCTATAAGAATTCTCAAAAGCAAGCAAGCAAACTAACTAACAATGAGTACTTATCTAAGGGAAGAAAAGAATCTATAGGCCTATAACAGTGATCTTTAGCTCCTTGGGAAGCTGTGTTTATAGCCCACAGGACAGGTCAAGCAAAGACTAGGGGTGAAAAATAGCAGTATTTCAGCTCCTATTTGAATTTTCTTCAGGGTAGAGGATCTTTCGTTTACCCCTCTATACACAGTACCCTGATGTAATCCCTGGCAAATAGGCACACAATAAATATTTGTTAAATGAATGAGTAAACTTAGTATGAGAAACAATTTCTCAGCATTAAATCTGCCCAAAGATTAAATGGACTACCACAGGAGTACCCTTCAGGGAGGTATTCAGTTTCAAGTTTAAAGGGGATTGACACAATAGAGTGTTTGTTGGCTGAGATAGATCTTTAGAGTCACCTTCAATTTTCCTCTTCTGGAATTCATGATATCATTTCTTCTGTATCAGGAAGAACTCTATATTGGGAACTTAAATCATTACCAGAAAAAATAATTCCACTTTTTACATACATACATTTAAGAAACAGAGATTTTTTTCTCTGCCCAGCATTAACAAGACTAGTTTTTGTATAAATAAGAGTAACTTTAATATTGTTAGGGAATGTTGAGTTTGAGGTGGGCATCTCTAATTTAATTGGGACAACTTCAATAACCAGAATCAATTAGAACCTTAACAAGAGTCAGGTGCCTGTGTTAATTTCTTTCTAATCATGTCTGTGACTCACTAATTTAATAATTATGGCCAATATATTGAATTTTCCATCAGGGCTATCTTAACAGGATCCAATTAAGGAAGGCATCTGGATGCCTCTTGAAACAAGCAGCAGAAATTATATTGAAAGAGGGCTGTAAATGCCATTTTTCCAGAAGACTTAGAAATTCTTCTTTCATTTTTATATGGGAAAATTCTCCTAAACTTCTTTAGTAAGAACTTGTTACATTTTCTATAATAAAGAACAAAGTGAGACAAATATCTAGGTAATATAATTCAAGATGATAGAAAACCACATAACAACCATGGCCCTTTGAAATCCATCTTTGTCCATCCACTCTGACTTATTTTCATCTATATTTAACCCTGGCTTCCTGGTCCCTGGACTTCTATAACCCAGTGTGGAGAACCTATGCTGGTAGAGATTCTTACTTATCTGATACCACGGACAGTTCCTCCTCCTTTTCCCAATAAAGAACCAACAATAAAATCCATTTTGTTTTTCCCTGTTCTAAAAAGTAAAGTTAGGTCTTCAACCAAACCAACTCTCAATCTTCAAGAGTCCTATGTCTTTAGTGAACACTTCTAAGAGGCCATAGAATTCTACACAAAGCTTTAGTGGCTGTAGACCAGTTGGCTCAGGCAATCACCTCTCCAGATATCTCTCTGAAGGCTCCATTTTGAAAGCTAATACCTATCCAATACCAGGGTAATACTTATCATAATCTCTCTCACTCTATATCATATCACTACTAATTTTTTTTTCATTTAGTGAAGAGATGTTATTGAAAATTGTTCCTACTCTGCCTTTGTAAAAAGCAATGTAATGTGAATCTAGAAGTCTGGGCCCATGCCCCAGTTTATTGCTGACAAATTGTGTTTCTCTCACTTTTTTGGATCTCAGTTTTATGTAATTTCATAATAAGAGGATAATAGTCATTAAGTACTATCCACACAAGAACATTACATCCCTGATACCTATGATAATATAAATACTATAATACAGTTACAAGTAAGAAATGACTAAATTTACTCTTGACTTCTGCTCCCCTCTTTCTTTTCACTCTTTTCAGCAAATCTTGCAATTTAAAGTTCATATTTAAACTAGTCAATTGTTCCTTCCCTGTATCAGAACAAAACTATAGTTTTTTTCGTTTTATCCCTTCCACCCAGTGATAATTACTCTGCCCAAATCATCTGCTATTCTGAGCATCTGATTTCTCATCTGTCAGTAGTTCTCTTGACATTTGTGTTCCTTTTTAAACTTTTCTGCCAGATCAACACCAAATAGGACAGGGAAAAAAAACAAACAAACAAACAACAAGCCCTGAGTGTACCTGGCCCCACATCCCAATCTCTGAGAGCACAAGAGCTATTAGTCTTCTCTTGAAGACTTTTTGTTGTTCTCTAGTTACTTCATGAGCTTACCTTGACTGAAGTCAAGTTGTTAGAATGAGTGGTTACTTTTCTAGCTCAATAATGGCTTTGTTCCCCTTTCTCTCCCTTCCCTGTTTCAACTCCCATAGTCTTTTCTTAAAAGGAAGCATGTTGAAGATGAAAGGACAGAGATAGTGGAGCCAGAACAACAAGATTTGAATCCTATCTCCACTATTTACCTGATAAGTGACCTTCCTGAGCCTGTTTCCTCATTTGTATAATGGTGATAATAATAATAACTAAGAAAACAAAATAGTAACTGAAGACATCTTTAAAAACTAGAAGGTAAACAATAAATGACAGTTGACTTTGTACCAAGTGTGATTCTGAGTGTTCTGTTGTCAAGTAGAGTGTTACTGAACAATGTAATATATAGTAAAAATAATAATTTATTTTGTAGAAGCTATATGCTTATAATGTCTCCACTCCCTTTATAAGCAGTATCTTATGAGTAAAACATGAAACAATGGTAGTGACAATATAATAAAATGAGAGAGCAAATATGGAAAAATATTTGATGCTTTATTATATAATTTTTACTAATTATATCCTAAAAAAGGACAATATTATTTTTTTTAAAAAAGTAATTTTGAAACTCAGAGAAAACAATGTAAATAATTTTCCCATTTTTTAAAACGTATTAATCCTCAGGCTTTTTTTCTCCTTTGTTAGCTCTTATAAAAATAAATTACCATGGGAGATATTTTAGACATATTACTACTCAACTATTCTAAGTCAATTGCTAGTATTATCCTTTGAGAAATAAAACAGGAAGTGTGTAACCAGACTACAATACTATTAGTTAATTAAATTTTTACTTCCTTTGTAGAGTAGTCAGTATTAACAGTATTTGATGGCCTTTCCACTAAGTAACACATTTATTAATAAGTTCTGCCTTTTTAAAAATCAGTATTTTAGGACCTCTGAACATGAGATATTTATTAAGCACTCACTCCCAAGAGCATATACAAAATGTGTCCATTAACAGAGCTCTTGAATATTTGCTTCTATTCAGTAAGCCAATTTTTGCCACTTAACATAACTTATCTACAGCTTGAAGTACTCCCACATTTCACACACACTTTACCAATAATTGGAATATTGGTATATAAACATCATATGCAATGTCGGATGAGGGCAAAAGCAGTTACACACAGTTACACAAAAGCAGTAAGAGAATGTGTGTATGTATGTATGTGTGTGTGTGTGTGTATACACACATATATATAATTTGAAGTGGAATAATGCAAAAGGCAAATACATAGATGAGGAGGTGTAAATGTCTCAAATGGAGGGAGACACAATGTTGAATTTGGATGTCTATATAAACCTATTCCAGCTGTCTCAGTCAAAATTATACATCCTTATAAAGATGTTTAATGTTAATTTAAAGTAACTTAGAAAAGAATTAATTCCTAATTCATTCACACTGTTATTTGCCACCTGCAGCCCACACATGCCCAACCCTTCAGTCTTACTATTCGGTCTCCACCATACTATACTGTGGTAAGCTGCAAAGGCACTACAATCTCCATTTAAATAAATTTACAAAGTAAAAAGATAATTCACTGGTATTCTGGTGTGTAACCAGACTACAATACTATTAGTTAATTAAATTGCTACTTCCTTTGTAGAGTAGTCAGTATTCTGGAAAGATAACAACTTTAACAATAGTGCAGGGAAATTTGCCCACCATAACATGCATCCTGAGTTTCCTCCAAGATAGGTATTTCAGAATATATAACTCAACATTTTTCTTTTTTTTTTTTTTTTAGGATTTTATTTATTTATTTGACAGAGAGAGACACAGCAAGAGAGGGAACACAAGCAGGGGGAGTGGGAGAGGGAGAAGCAGGCTTCCCCACGGAGCAGGGAGCCCGATGCGGGGCTCGATCCTAGGACCCTGGGATCATGACCTGAGCCGAAGGCAGACGCTTAACAACTGAGCCACCCAGGTGACCAACATTTTTCAAACATAAAGAAAATGTCAGGAAATATATTGCTCCTCTATTTTATTTTAGTTATGGACACTCAAGGAAGCATTTAGTAATCTTTGCCTGGGAGTGCTTAGAAAGATTTTATTAAAAAAAAAAAAAAGGAAGAAGAAGAATCAATGGGAAATAAGATCTAGAAAAAGTGGAAAAGATATGTATATATTCTCAATTAGAAAAAAGTAGAGGAAATTGGTGCTAAGAATTCCATCAGCTTCCCTGTGAATGGAATGTAGCCTTTCATGCACTGAATGAATGGATGCAGTGATATGCCTGAAGAAATGACACATATATCTGCCACTGCCTATCCCCATAAGTCTAATGTATCCCTTCAGCTCTGTTTAGAAGAGTCCCACTGAATACACCAATCCATTCCCTTTTCTGAAATAAACACCACAACTTATAAAACAGTAAGAAAATCTCTACATCCTTGAAGTTGCTCTCAACTCTAACTTTGTCTCAGCTGCTATCCTCCCTCTCTGAGTCACTTTTTTATGCTCATGTTTGCCTGTGAACTTCTCACCTACGTCATTTTATGGTCAGGTGCTCCAATTATTCAACTTGCTACTATAATATTCCTTATTCCAAAGATAATACATATTAATTATGGAGAATTTTTAAATTAGAGAAAGGGACAAAGAATAAAGTAAAAATCACCCGTATTCCCACCATATAAAAAACTACTATCAACAATTGATGCGTTTTCAATTATATTTTTTCTACCGCCTTAACAGGCGACCATGATATAATGCAAAAAGCTTAATTTGGACTTCAAATTTGTCTCCTTTCCCAATACCGTAGGATGCTTTTATAATGTAGATAAATGAATAAGTCTGATCTACAAGTTTAAGCAGGAATATGTCAAAAACCTTGTGTTGAGGAGGGAAAGCAAGTCAAAAAATATATTCAGTAGGATAGCATTTATGTAAAATTTTAAAGGTTATTATTCAATATCTCAGCATATTATCTGTGAGTACATAATAGGTTAAAAAAAGAGAACCACTTAGGAAAAATAGCTTCAAGGTAATAATGAGCTCTGGGAAGGAGAAGATGAGAACAGAGTATCGGTGCTTAAACTGTATTGGAAATATTTCACTTCTGGAAAAAGTGATATTTAGATGTGATAGAAATGCTCATTATCTTGATGGAGGTGATGGTTTCGTCGGTAACTACGTACATCAAACCTTAACAAATGGTACACTTTAAACTTGTAGAGATATATGTGACATATGTCAACTAAACTCAGTAAAGCTGTTTAAAAAAAGCAAAAGACAAAAGTGATATAAAGAAAACATGACAAAAGACAATGTAACAGATCTGAATTATGGCACACGGCTGCCTGTGATATCTTTCTCAACACTCCTTGGTACGCCTTAAAGACTGTAAGTAAATAGAAAAAAATACTACTTTGTCCAGAATGCAGAAATAAATATTAAATAATAAAAGCCTCTTCTTCATTTTTTTAATCTGAAAGCACTTTACAAAATGTTATACTTATGTGTGGTGGCGAAGAGGTGTTTCTAGAATGCAAACTGAGGGACAACATCAGGGGATCCAGAAGAAATGCAGAGCTTTCTCTTCTCTGTCAGTGTTACCAGAAGACCCCTTGGGGGACCTGTTTCATGCTACAAAGAAGAATCTTTGCCCTTTTTTGTCAAGGGAAGGAGTTACCTTATATGTTTCTGTATACTTTAAATATTTAACTGGGCAGTTTCCCTTGACATTCAACAAAACATGTCAGACACCACCTTGTTCATCTAAACTCAGCAGCTTGTCGCCATGGTCTGGCTGTCTTTACCGCTCCTGCCTCAGTATCCCCTCCTTTGCAGCTTCTCCCTATTTGATCTCTTTTTTTTTTTTTAAGATTTTTATTTATTTATTTATTTATTTATTTATTTATTTATTTATTTATTTGACAGAGAGAGATAGTGAGTGCAGGAACACAAGCAGGGGGAGTGGGAGAGGGAAAAGCAGGCTTCCCGCCGAGCAGGGAGCCCCATGCGGGGCTCCATCTCAGAACCCTGGGATCATGACCTGAGCCGAAGGCAGACGCTCAATGACTGAGCCACCCAGGCGCCCCTCCGTATCTGATCTCTTACGTGCACGCCCACTGGGTGTTGTGGGTAACTACCGCTAGGATTGTCGTATGATTAAATAAATGCCTGTGAAGCGCTTAGAGCAGTGCCCGGGACCTGGTAAGCACACGATAAATGCCATTTATCATGCACATTATTGTTTTGTTAGACTACGTGTGCATATGTCACCTGCTCCTTCCTCACGCTGAGAAAACATTCAGCAGTTGCTCACTGTCTTCAAGGTCAAGTCCAACCTCCAGATTCCTCCATCCTCTGCTTTAATGACTTTTTACCAGGTTTCTTGGCAAAAACTGCTCTAGTCAAGTCTATTCAACTTTCATTCTAAAAGCTGTGTGTTTCTGTACTTTTTCTCATTTAACCTTTCTGAAGCCTCACCCATGACCATTCTCAGGTTGCCACAAACCTTAGAAACACTTTTTCTCTAAATTGTACTTGCTTCTGGTATCTGAACTGCTCATGTTGACATTCAGAGCACACATAAAAGAGAGAAGCAAAACTAGGTGGTATATCATATTTTCCCCAGTAGACTGTAAACTCCATAAGAGAAAGTCCTCTCTTCGGCATTTTATGGTTTCTTGTTTGACACAAAGCTCAAGAGGTAGTTGGGATTTGGTAAATGATGGCTGAAAACCTAGGGGAGGAACAATTGTTTGAAGAGTGAGGTTACTTCATTCCAAATTAGCGTTAGGTTACACTTGGAATCACTACTTAGCTCATCGTTTCCAATCCTCTTTACTTTATTTAAAGTCAGGGTTCTGAATTTTCCTCCAAGGCTGCCTGGTGGTCTGGAGGGAAGTCAGCCTCTGTTCCTGGCCTGTGTGAAGTCAGGTTTGCTTATGCCCTCCTAAGAGAATAATAAATCAGTAATTATATATATAATATACATATATATTTTATAATATGTGTAATTTGTGTGTATAATTATTTATAATATATATAACATCTCAAGTAGCAGTAAGTATCATGAAGAATGATACACCCAGGGTGAGGGGGCAGGGAGAGATAAGCAGTGCATTTGTAGGAAGGGTGATCAGGAAATCTCTCTTGAAAAGGTGGCATTTGAGCAGAAATCATGAAGGAAGTGAGAGGATGAATCTTTTGTGTATCTTGGGGGATTGGAATCATTTGGGAAAAGATGAAAAAGCGACTGCAAATGTTTTAGGGCAGGAGCCTGCAAGAGAAGCCAGTGTGGCAGGAACAGAGTCTGTGAGGGAGTCTGATTAGGCTGGACAGGTATTAGGGGACAGATCACATGAACCTTGCAGGATAGGGCAAGTAATTGGAATTTTACTCTGTGTGAAATAGGGAACCACAGCAGGTCTTGAGTAGAGGCATGACATGATCTGACTTACATTTTAAATTGGTTACTGTGTGGAGAGTATGAGCAAGGGGGGAGTGGGGAGCCCATTGGGAGGGTACTGCTGTAGAACAGGTGGGACATGGTGGTGGCTGGCTCTAGGGATTTGCTGCTATAGATAACAGGACATGGTTAAATTTGGAATCTATTTTGAAGGTAGATCCAGTGGGATGGGTTAATGGATTGGACGTGGAGTACATGAAAAAGAGAGAAACCAAAGATGTCTCCAAAGTTTTCAGCCTGAGAAACAGAGCACGTGATGGTGTATTTTACTGAGATGGGTACCATCTTTAATTTCACTTTTATTGAAAAATACCTCCCTAAGATGTACTACGTTTGTTACTGCAGTAATAACCATGAGTACAGAGAAAATGTCACTCTCTGCTCTTTATTTGAAGATCTTACAAGAGGCTCGGAAACATGGTTTTTTAAAAATATCATCAACATATATAGAGTGTGATGCCTTGTTGTGAGTTACTTTGAGTCAATTTGATGGTATAGCAGTCATGGCCTTAAAAAGAATTCTAAAAAATAATATGCTAATGCAAGGTTGTTTTGTAGTCCTTATTTTTTCCCTTGAAATGGAGAATAGAGAAACAATTAATGTGTGGTTCTGTTGAGTTATACTTTGTGTTGTTTTTTAATGATACTTGTGATACTTAGCTTATCACTGACTAATTCATCAATGTATAATAAATCTTGATATATGACCAGGATAAAACAAAGGAGACTCTAATCTAACAGTCACTAGGGCAACAGTCTTCTGAAAATTAACATTCCTGCTTTAGAGTGAGTAATTTCAGCCATCTCATTTTTTGCTTTGTAGGATTTGCATCCCTTCATCAAGAGCTAAATATGACAACATGCTATTAAAATAGCAGGAGACAAAAATCATTAGTAGGAGAAAAGATCAAGAAAATAGCCACTAAAAGCACCTGACCACCTTGGTCTGGTTTATAAGGCTACAGCATATTACCTGCCATGCTTGAGGAAGAAAAATTGAGGGAGGAAAATTGACTAGAACTCTTGTCGGGCTCTTGTTGAGGTAATAACACATTATCCCTTTCTTCCAATATTCCTTGGCTGCTGAGAAATACCCTAGTGAACCTTGGCTAGGGCTCAGCATTGTAATTTTCACAGTGGGAACAACATTGCTTGCTTTCTTGAATATCTGCAGTGACCTCTTCCCTATGGAGATGCTGGCTACTTTATGGGTCTGCTTATAAGCCCTGTATTCTCTCACTGTAGAAAGTTCTCCCATAATAATTTTTACCACCTGCCTCTGATATTCAGGCTGAGACTGTCTGACTAGAGAGCATGACACAATATTGAAACAACTCAGCCAAACTGCCCCTACATGCTTTGCTGACTCCCACATGCCTTACTCCTATCCTCAAAGTAAAATCTGTTCTCCCTTCTTAGCCCTCAGGGAAAGAATTACCCAGGACATAGGGATAACTATGAACTTTGGCTACTTTAACAGAAATACATTTTCTGTAAGGCCAAACACATATATTTTCATCAGTAACATTGATCCAAGGACAATGGAGAGCCAGCCAATTCACTTAAGAAATCAAGGAGGATTTAAATTCAGATTTCTAAACACGTTTAGCTTATCCTAAGACCTACCAATGCACAAAGATGGGTGCAATTTTATTTTACTGAAACAATATTTGACAATATTGTCAAATCATTGATACAACACCTACCGTGTGCAGAGGGGCTGTGCTAGGCTTTATGTGGGTAGAGACGTGCAGTTTAGTTAGAGAATTATTAATTTTTTATTGCTGCTGTAGCATATTGCTACACACAGTGGTTTAAAACAACTTAAGTTTATTATCTGATAATCCTAGAAATCAGAAGACCAACACAAGTCTCATTGGGCTAAAGTCGAAGTGTCTGCAGTGGGACTGTGCTCCCTTCTGGATGTTCTAGAAGAAAACCCATTCTCTTGCCTTTTGTAAACGGCAGAGGCTGTATACATTCCATAGCTCTTAGCCACTTTCTTCCACCTTAAAAGTCAGCAATATTGTACCTCTCTCTAACCTGTCCTCCCTTGTTACATATACCTCCGACCTCATCTGGAAAAGATTTCTACTTTTAAGGAATCATATGATTAGGTGGGACTCACCTGAATAATCCAAGACAATCTCTCCATTTCAAGGTCTTTAACCTTAGTCACATCGACAAACTCCCCTTCTCCATACTAGGTAATATATTCTCAGGTTCCCATAATCAGGGTGTGGACTTCTTTGGAGGGCCATTATTCTGCTTCCATAGAGAGACATGATAGAGTGAGACGGGAAGCCACTCTTTATATGAAATAGTGTTGAGTCCTCAAGTTGCTTTGAAATTATCAACATTTAATGGGAATAGAAAAGAAAATGCATAACATTGTTCTTACCCCAATTTGCTTAGGACTTCTAAATCTGACATCCATAGTTTGTCACTTAGTATTTGATCTGAGAGGATAAAAAGAATGTAATGAGCTTCTTTTATGCAAACCCATTTTAATAGACTGAAGAAATCAGTCCACTCAAGTACCTAATTTTCCCACAAACCCATCTGTTATGGTTTGAACTGTGTCTTCAAAAATCCGTATGTTGAAGTCCTAACCTCCAAAACCTAAAAGTGTGACTTTGCTTGAAATAAGATCATTGCAGATGTAATTAACTAGACCATGAAGGCAGAGATCAGAGATATGCATCTATAGGCCAAGAAAGGCTAAAGATGGCCAACAAACCAGTTGGAGCTAGGGGAGAGGCCTGGGACAGATTCTCCATCACAATCTTCAGAAGGAACCAACCCTGCCAACACATTGATCTCAAACTTCCAGACTCTAGATCTGAGGAACAATAAGTTTCTGTTGTTTAGGCCACTTAGTTTGTGGTACTTTGTTATGGAAGCCCTAGAAAATTAATATACCATCCAACTAAGAGAAACCACTTAGGAGACATATGCTCAGCAAGTCCCTGTTAGACTGTGCTAGGATTGACAAAATTGCCTCCCCCAAACAAGAATATGAACAAATGGGCCCAAGTCAAAGTAACTTAAATCTTTTATTTCTGTGCATCTGTATATATATATATAGTTGTTTCATAAGATCTTACATGGAACATAAAATGGGGTAAGGATAATAAGCCAAGGACCCAGCTAAGTCATGCTTAGATTCCTGACCCACAGAAACTGTGAGATAATATTAAAAAAAAACTAACCTTGTGGTAATTTGTTACCCAGCGATAGATAATTAGCACAGGCAGCAAGCCTTTTGAACAAAGATGACCATGTGTTTTTCTCACCTTTTATCTGCAGCACATAGCTTAGTGTTACTTGGCACACAGTAAATATTGATGGAAGGAAGCCAGGGAGGGCATATTCTATGCTAGGATTAGGAAAGTTGAAATTTAGCTGAGGATATGCAACCGAAATGTTTGAAACAATGTGGAAATAACTCTATGCTGATTTGTGGCCTTGGGTGTTTGAAGATGGAGCCTGAGCTACACCTGGAAAATGTGGGGAAATGCAGGTGGGTGAAAGATGGGGGGTAGGGAGCAATGAATAAGGCATGCCCAGGACAAATAATGAACATGGCTCAAGGGAAGGATGAGATTGGGTTGAGAGTGAGAAACAGCCACCTTAAAGAAGTGGTGACTATGAGGGTCTGGTGGTGCTGAACATGTCTGATATTTTTGGGAAAGGAGATTCAGGTGGTCAAGACGGCAGGGCCCATGGTGATCTGCATGCAGCTCTGGTGTGTGGAACAGTGAGGGAGGTTACTGCAGAAACCAGCACTCTTCAGAGCATATCACACTCCTCTCTCAGAACCCTGCACCAGCTTTACATTTCATTAAATGAAAATCAAGAGCATAAATCACCTGTGAGATTCTGTCATGTCTGTGCCTCCCCACCTGCCACCCTCCCTCCCACGTTGTTCCTGGAACACAAGTCTCCTTTCTGTCCCTCAAACATGCCAGACACCCACCCACCCCCATCTTAGGGCCTCCATAGTATTTGGAATGTTCTTGCCCCAGAAAACTGCTTGGCTAACTTCCCCTACCTTGTAAAATATTAGCTATATGTATCTTTTCAGAGATGCTTATTGGGACTACCGTATTGTCTGGATATTCCACTAGAAAGCAAGCCCAGTGAAAGCAAAGTGTTTTCTGCCTTGTTTTTGTTTTCTGCTTTATTCTCAGACTGCCAATACAAGAGCCTGACACAGAGTGATGCTCAGTAAACATTTGTGGAATTGAATTGAATTGAATCACTAAGGGTGAATTCAGGAAAGGCCATGGCACACTCTGGTCTAAGGGGGTAGAGCCACAGGGAAGGCTGTCAGTCACTTGAGCGCAGAGCTGGCTTTTTCTAGCTGACCTCTGCAAGGCCCTATTCCTGGTGGGGGGTGATGGAAGACAGTAGCACTGAGCTGTGTCAGAGAGAAAGCTTGGAAATTCCCAGGTTGCCTCCAGGGCAGGCCAATCCCAGAGTGCAAATGATGGTTCTTTTGCATTGAGGCTGATCCCACTCTCTTCACAGAATACTGGCCTGGCAAAAGGGAAATTTCAGCTGAGGGACAGATGGCCTTTCCAGGAAGCAGCTTTCAGCAGCAGTGCAGACCCTGAGGCCTGAGTCCACCCAGAAGAGGCCCCCCCCACATGGCTTGGCATCAGACTAACTTTGTTCTTTCTCCTTTTGTCTCCTTACCTCTCTTGAAGTCCCTTTGTCATGAGCTTAAAATGCAAATGGAAGAATGAGCATCACTGAGGCTCTGCACAGGAACCATGAGGTCTGGAGAGGGGAGGAAAATACCCTTATTATTCCTTTTTTTTTTTTTTTCCAACATGAGCTTGATATGACCTATCTATTTATACAAAATTCCTGGGTTTTTTTACGTTTCACTTTTTCCTCTCCTACACAGCTCCTAATTCTCCCAAGACCACAACTAAGATGTCAGTCAGCACCAAGGTCTCATCAGCAGACTCAACTGGGGAAGGATCCACTTCCAAGCTTATTAAAGTGGCTGTTAGTAGGACTGAGTTCTTTGTGGGTGTTTGGACTGAGGGCCTCAGTTCCTTGCTGGTTGTCAGCTGGAAGCCATCCTCAGGCATGTGCAGCCTATCCATAGGGTAACTCACAACATAGCAGCTTGTTTCATCAAAGTTGTCAAGGGAGAAGGTTTGCTTACAAGACAGAAATTACAGTTATATATAAAACACGATTATGAAAGGGACATTTCATTACCTTTGCCATATTCTGCTGATAAGAAGCAAGTCAGAGGTCCAGCCCACCCTCAAGGGCATGAATCCCAGGAGACAGGGGTCATTGGTCCATCTTAGAGTCCATCTCCCGCACAATCTAGACTGAGTTAAAGACGACATTCCTCAACAAGACATTCAAATAAGGTGAGACTGCAAGTGTGACAAAGCCCATGAAGGAGAGGTCCATGGTGTTGTTGCATTTTCTTGTGGGGGATGTGAAGTAGATAAATTAGAAGAGAAGCTTTTTCTGAGAAAAAAACAACTGGACTAGGAACTGAAGTGGGAGTAGGGGTTAAGTAGTTATTTTTTAAATCATTTCTTCTCTTTTATCCCTTCTCTGCCTGAGTCACTCACTTAAATCACGAAGTTATTCAGGGAACAAAAGATATAGAGAACATTGTATTTTACTTGAGATGAGCTCGCTCTAGAAATATGCAGAGCATATGTCACCTTCTTAACAGTAATCAACCATTTCTTCAAAAGGAAAGGGAACTGAACAGCTACAATTTCCAACATTCTCATTTATGAACACATCACTCTGATGATAACAAAACAGAAAAACATTTTAAAGTAGAACATATTGATTTTAAAAAACCTTGAAATTAAAAAAAAAAACTTTTATGACTTTTTTTTTCACAGTTGCAGAAAGGAAAACTAAATAGTGGAATAAGGCATCTACGCACACTGAGCAGTCCTGGCCATCGAACCCATTCTCCTCCTGTTTTTTTCCTTACATATTAGCCCCAAGGACATGAGTAAGCGACACCTCTTTTAATTCATCTCATACTGAAATCAGAAACTCAGGATATGTGAATTGATATAAATACACATAAAAATACAAAATATTCCCTAGTAAATGAAACCTATAAAAACATCATTTAACTGTTTTTTGAAGTTATAAAAATTAGGAAACCATTTATCATTCTTTTATAACATTTATTCTTCTCTTAAACCACTTACTATGTCTTTTATAAGACAGTAAGGGAGCAGTTCCCCAGTTTGCTGGTGTTTGTTTTATTTCCTTCTATAAGATCAGGTATATTCTCTCTTTATTTTGCTTCTACAAACCTTCCTCCCACTTTCCACTGACCCCTCTCTAATTTTCAATTCATTACAACCTAAGAAGATTGGAAGTTCCCTAAGGAGAAACTAAGCTCAGTATGTGGAGTTGGTAGTTAACACCATATAATTTCTAAGTCAATACTACGGATCTGGAGAGGATTTTATTTCTCTCTAGAAGAAAATTTATGGGCCATGTTATAACCCTGGTTACTTCTCAGAACAGTCTTCATTTATTTCTGTATTTAAAATTACATTCCAGATAACTGAAACTGACAAAGATTAACCACCAAAAGAACAGGTTGTGACATTGTGTGTAAAACTGAGGTGAGACATTCCTATTCTCTGAAGCAAATTGCATAGATTTTATAATGGTCATTTTTCCCTTCTCAGAGGCTTTTATACTTTTGTGTGTATACACACACACACACACACACACACACAAGAGTAGGAAGCGGGACATTTGTCAACTGGATCTGGTGCAATATAATAACTTGAAAATTTTATTTTCAGTGTAATGATATCAAAGATTCACAAACTGGACTTTGTCAAAATTTAAAGGTACTATCAAGAAGGTGATCAAAAGGTACTATCAAGAAAGTGAAAAAGCAACCCTAAAATGAGAGAAAATATTTGCAAATCAATATATGAAAGGGATTAATATAAAGAGTATGTAAAGAACTCCTACAGCTTGACAACAAAAAAAAGAAACAATTCTATTAAAAATCAGGCAATACTTGAATACACATTTTTCCAATGGAGGTATACAAATAGCTAATAAGCACAGAGAAAACATTCAATATTGGGTGCCTGGGTGGCTCAGTCACTTAAGTATCTGCTTTCAGCTCAGGTCATGATCCCAGGGTTCTGGAATTGAGCCCCACATTGGGCTCCCTGCTCAGCGGGGAGCCTGCTTCTCTCTCTCCCTCTGCCTGCCGCTCTGCCTGCTTGTACTCCCTCTCTCTGTGTCAAATAGATAAATAAATAAATAAAATCTTTTTAAAAAACCACTCAATATCATTTATCATTAGGGAAATGCAAATCAAAACCACAATGAGATACCACTTCATATTCATTAGTATGACATTTATTAAAAATACAGAAAATAACAAGTGTTGATAAGGATATGGAAATATTGGAAATATTGAAACCCTTATACATTGCTGATGGGAAAGTAAAGTGGTTCAACTACTATGAAAAACAGTGTGCAGTTCCTCAAAAAATTAAACATAGAATTACCCTGTGATCCAACAACTTCACTTCTGGTTATATACACGAAAGAACTGAAAGCAGGGACATGAGCAAATGTGTATACACCAATTTTGATAGAAGCATCATTCACAACAGCCAAAAAGTAGAAACAACTCAAATATCAACCAATAAATGAATAAAATGCAGTATCTATCTACAATAGAATAGTATTCAACCTTAAAAAGAAATGGAATTCTTAAAAAGAAATGAAATAAATGAATAAAATACAGTATCTCTCTACAATGGAATAGTATTCAACCTTAAAAAGAAAAAGAAACCTTGGAAAGAAATGAACATGCTACAACATGGATGAACCCTGAGGGCATTATAATAAGTAAAATAAGCCAGACACAAAGGGACAAATATTGTATGATTCCACTTATATGTCAAATTCATCAAGAGAGAAAGTAGAATAGTGATTATTATAGAGGCCAGAGAAGGGAGAATAGAGAGTTATTGTTTAATGAATACAGAGTTTCATTTTGGGATGATGAAAGATACCATATATTTCACTCATATGTGGAATTTAAGAAACAAAACAAGTAAGCAAAGAAGAAAAAAAAAGGAAAGAGAGACAAACCAAGAAACATACTCTTAACTATAGAGAACAAACTGATGGTTGCCAGAGAGGAGGTGGGGGGATGGGTGAAACAGGTGTAGAGGATTAAGAATACACTTACCTTGATGAGCACTGAGTAATGTACAGAATTGTTGAATCACTATATTGTACACCTGAAACTAATATAACATTGTATGTTAACTATACTGGAATTAAAATTGAAAAACAAAAAAGAAAGATACACTATATAGACAGTGACTCTTAGCAAAGTATATATAACTTCAAGCTATATTTATATTTAAGGAATTAACTTTTTTAACCTTGTAAGTTATTTATAAATCAGGTATTATAAACATTAGACTTAATGCTAGATATTGTGAGCGTTTCTTCCGAGTTCAAAAACAGGGCAAAGATATTTGCTATCACCACTGGTATGCAACACTGTATTGGAGGGTTTTTCCTTAGTTAATGAAGTTAAAGCATTGTCAATTTTGTTTATTTTTTGTTTTTGGAAAAACTGGCCATTACTTTCAATGTTATGTTATTGCTTATTCTGGTCTCTAGTTTATTTATTTCTGACTTTTCTTTGTTATTTCCTTTCTCCACTAAATTTCAGCTAAGTTTCTTCTTTTTCTAGTTCCTGAGGTATAATGTTAGGTTGTTTATTTGAACTTCTTTTCTTAATACAAGCATTGATAGTATGAATTTCACTCTAACATCTGCTTTTGCTGCATCCCATAGGTTTTGGAATATTGTGTTTTCTTTTTCTTTTGTTTGAAGGCATACTTTGATTTGCCTTTTGATTTTTTATGTAGCCCATTGCTTGTGGAGTAGTGTATTTTTTTAATATTTATATATTAAATATTTAATATTTATGTATAGATTTTCCAGCTTTGTTTTATTGTTGATCTTTCATTTTATACCATTGTGGGTGGAAAATATACTTGGTATGATTTCAGTCTTCTTGAATTTGTAGTATTTGTCATCTCTCTTTTTATGTGATTTATCCAGGGGATTCTTCAGTGTGTATGTGAAGAAAATGTGTATTCTGTTTTTCCTGAATGGAATGTTTTATATATACCTTTTAAAACCATGTATTCTGAAGTAGGCTTCAAGTAAAAAATGTTCTTGTTGAAAAAAAAAAACTCTAACTGAGGGTACTTATTTAAAATAAAACATACCAGAGGGGAGGGGGGTGGGGAGGAGGGGTGAAATAGGTGAAGGGGATTAAGAATATACTTATCATGGGGCACCTGGGTGGCTCAGTCATTAAGTATCTGCCTTCGGCTCAGGTCATAATCTCAGGGTCCTGGGATCAAGCCCCACATCGGGCTCCCCGCTCCGCGGGAAGCCTGCTTCTCCCTCTCCCACTCCCCCTGCTTGTGTTCCCTCTCTCACTATGTATCTCTCTGTGAAATAAATAAATAAAATCTTTAAAAAAACAAAGAATAAACTTATCATGATGAGCACTGAACAATGTATAGAATTGTTGAATCACTCTATTGTACACCTGAAACTAATACAACACTGTATGTTAACTCTGCTGGAATTAAAATTAAAAACTTAATAAAAAATAATAAAAATTTAAAAAAAAAACAGAGCAAACATATTTGCTACCACCAATGGTATGCAACATTGTATTGGAGGTTCTAGTTAACATGATAAAGTGTGATAAAGCAAGAAAATTATATATGCATATATATGAAATATGAAAAAATATATAATAAAATATAATATAAATATATGTAATGAAAAAAGAAATAAAACTATCACTATTAATGGAAGATAAAATTGTGATTGTAAAAAATCCAAAAGAATGTATAGCAGATGGTTAGTATTAATAAGGAATTCAGTGAGATCACTGAATATGGGCTCAATATTTTTTTAAATATGTGTTTATATCTCAGAAGAAAAAATAAAAACAAACACCTAAATTCTTAAAAAGATATCATTCAAAATAGCATCGGGGCACCTGGGTGGCTCAGGCGTTAAGCGTCTGCCTTCCGCTCAGGTCATGATCTCAGGGTCCTGGGATCGAGCCCCGCATCGGGCTCCCTGCTCGGCGGGAGGCCTGCTTCTCCCTCTCCCACTCCCCCTGCTTGTGTTCCCAATCTCTCTGTCAAATCTTTAAAAAAAAAAAATAGCATCAACTACATCAACTAGCAAGGAATAAATTTAATAAAAGATGTGTAAGTCCTCTACCCTGAAAACTATAAAACGTTGGTGAGAGAAATTAAATATTTAAATCAATGGAAGGATATATCATGTTCTTGTAAAGATATCAATAACTATGAAATTGATCTATGAATTCAATGTAATGTTTGTCAAAACCCCAACAGTTAATTTTGGAAAGTTAACATGATATTACAATTTATATGAAAATACAAAAAGCCAAAAATAGCCAAGGCAATGGTGGTATATTCATATATCAACTCCTGTTCTTTACTCTCCATAGTAATATTATATATCCACACTCTTCTGCTAACCTCACATGAACATAATTTACTTTCTGGACTCTTGACTTTGGGGCTTGGCTATGTGACTTACATAGGACAATGAGATATTAGAGGCTGTCATGAAAGCAGAAGCATGAAATGAGTTTGTATGGATGAGTTTTATCTCTAGTATTTTGCCATTACTATGAGAACAAACTCTAGGTAACCACTACCTCTTCAGCCTGGGTTCCAGAATGAAATCAATGGAGCAGGGCCATCCTAACCCACCTACTTACCTGCAGGCTGAAGGAAAGCCATCAAATCCAATCCACAGACCCATGAGCACAAGAGCAAATGCTTTTTTTTCTTTTCTTTTTTTTTAGATTTTTTATTTATTTATTTGCCAGAGAGAGAGAGAGAGCACAATCAGGGGGAGCAACAGGTAGAGGGAGAGGGAGAAGCAGAGAGCCCGATGTGGGACTTGATTCCAGGACCCTGGGATCATGACCTGAGCCAAAGGCAGATGCTTAACCGACTGAGCCACCCAGACATCCCAAGAATAAATGCTTACTGTTGAATACCACAAAATGTTAGGGTGGTTTGTTATCCAGTACTTTTATAGAAATAGTTCACTAAAACAAACCAAAACAATATATAAATAAGGAAGAATAAAATAACAGAACCATGTATCAAGACCCGATAAGATCTATAATAACAAAGACAGGTTGGCACAAAGATAGACAAATAGATCAATGAAACAAAGTAATTTAGAGAAAGATTCACATGTAAATAATGAACTAATTTATGACAAAGTTGGCACTGAAATGCAGTGGGAAAGGAACAATCTCTTCCATAAGATGGATACCCACATGGAAAATAACAGATCTTGATTGACATCTACTTCAAACCATACACGAAATAAATTTCAAGTGGATTTAATGTCTAAATGTGAAAGAAAAAGCAAATATGTGGATGAAAACACAAGAAAATATCATCATAAATTTTGGTAAGTGAAGATTTCTCAAACTAGGCACATAAATTTCTACCTATAGATGAAATAATTGTTAAGTTAAACTGCATTTAAAGCAAAAACCTCTGTTTATCAAAAGATACAACTAAGAAAACATAAAGGCAATCCACAGAGTAGGAGAGTATATTTGCAATACATGTATCTGAGAAGGACTTTTATCCAGAGTATATAAAGGACTAAAAATTAATTTTAAAAAAGACCTCCAACATAAAATGAGCAAAAGTTTTGAACAACCACTTCAAAAAGAAGAAATCCAAATGATCACTAAATCTAAGAGAATATATTCACCTTTTAAATCATCCAGGGAAGGAAATTTTAAATCAGAATGTGCAACCCATTCAAAAGAGTGGTTAACATTAAAAAGGCAAAGAACCAAGGGTATGCTTGAGCAGGACATCCACATCTGTTCTCAACTTTCATTTAGTAATGTCATGTTGGTAGCTTGACATTGGCCATGTGGGAGAATTTACATCACAAAATTGGCAAACACTACAAATCATGGCTCTTTTTGTCCCCAAAGAGCTGATTTATCAGCACACCACTATATCCAAGGATATAGAATGATTGAAACTTCCATATAATGCCCAATGTAAATGTAAATTAATAATTATTTTGGAAAACTGGCAATATTTTCCAAACATGAACATTTGCAATTCCACTACTATGTATATATCCAACAGTAATGCACCTAGAGTTCACAAAAAGACATGAGCAAGACTATTTGTAGCAGCATTATGCATAATAACACCAAACTGGGAAGAATCCAAATGTTTCCCCAAAACCGATTTTTTTTAATTGATGGTATATTCATACAATGGAATACTGAACAGAAATATAAAAGAATAAACTACAACTATATGCATAACATAGATGAATCTACCAAATACAGCTCTGGGTGAAAGAAGTCAAACACAGAAGTGTAAATACTCTGGTTCCATTTATATAAAGTTCAAAAACATGCAAAACTGATCTATGGTATTAGAAGTCAGGAAGGTGGTTAGCCTTGACATTGAAGAACTGACTAGAAGGGGTCTAATGGGAGAACCTAGAGCGCTAGTTATGTTATTCTTGATTCTGGGTGCTGATCACTTAGATTCTGGGTGCTGGTTCACTTAGTAAAAATTCAGTAAACACTTTATTGCATGTTATATAATTCAGTTAGACATTTGACTTTTAAATAGTAAGAAGCCAGACACCAAGGGATAGATATGCTGTGATCCCGTTTATTTATTCACAGGCAAACAAAATGAATGTATGATGAAAGAAATCAGAATGTTGTTGATATTATGGGGAGTACTGACTGGGCGGTAGAAGATGTGGGCTTCCAGGAAATGATCTACATCTTGAACTTAGTGGTTACATGGGTATGTACATTTCTGAAAAAGTCATTGTACTATAAAGTTAAGATTATGCACTTGACAGTTGTAAATTGTAATTCAATAAAAGAAGTTGAATTATAGTAGGGAGTAAGTCTAATCAACCTCACATACCTTATTGAAAAAGCATTGCTTCCTGTTTGGCATATTCCTTATGCTCAAGAGTTAAATATGTGCCTCATTTCTCTGCTCACTGATGGATTCAAGAAGATGATAATTCAATGAAAAAAGATGAATGGATTCCATTTACAGGTAAAAACAGTGAGTAAGAGAGAGTTTATTGACTGTTCAATCAGTAAATACAGGGACTAAATAAATATAGGAACTATACTAAAATCTTTGGAGTAATACCGACATGATAAAAAGCTCTCAAAGAGTCTACAGTCTAGTTGGAGAAAAAATACACTGAAATATATAACACATTTACAAAAGCAACATAAAAGCAAATTAATAAAGTGTCATGAAACTAGCTTTCTCTGAGGTATGGCCAACTTTAAAATACAGTTTTCAGGCATAGGAAAACTTAACATCTCTCTTACTCCTCCCATTTTCTCTTTTTTTTTTTTTAATATTTTATTTATTTATTCATGAGAGACAGAGAGAGAGAGAGAGAGGCAGAGGGAGAAGCAGGCTCCCAAGGAGCAGGGAGCCCGATGCGGGACTCAATCCCAGGACCCTGGGATCATGACCTGAGCCGAAGGCAGACGCTTAACCATCTGAGCCACCCAGGCACCCTTACTCCTTCCATTTTCATTTCTACTGCTAATTCTACCTGCTTTGAGGAACATATAAACGTACCTGTAGTAAACACATTAAAACATTAAGTGTGTTTCTATTTTTAGAGGTTTTTTCAATCACATGACTTAACTTTCTTTTTGAGTAAAAAAACTTTTTAAAAGGCTGAGTTAAAGTTATCATAAAACCTGTAAAGCAAAGCTCTAAATCATCAAGCTGGGAAGAAGCCGGGTTTTATTGTTCATAAAAAGCTAAGAAAAAGAGAGAAGGAGCCAAGTCACTATTCCTAAACTGAAAAGGCATTTAGGAGAAGTAGAGAAGTGGGATAATAGGAGCCAGAGGGGAGCAGGAAAGTGGCATGGATAAATCACTTATGTCTACCTCAAACACATGTCCTGCTTCTCTGACACAGGCCTGGTTAACTCCTGTTGTCCCAAAGTCCTGTTGTGTTTAGCATTTGTCCCTGATGTTTTTGGTTGTATTGCAATAAGCTAGGATGAGTACTGAGCATTGAATTTGAACAAGAGTTCAAAGTAGAACTCCCCTTTGAACTTGAAGCTTCTGCCAGGGTCTTGTCCAGCAGTGTGTGAGAGACAAGTGTGCAGTGAGAATGATGCTCACTTGAACATGTGGTTAAATCAGAAAGACAACCAGCGAGAACCCATCTCTCCTCTCCTAATCCCACCCAGACACTATGATTAACACCTCCTGGTCAAGAATGCTTGATGATGTAATGAGGCTTGTTCAGACAACATAGCCTGGAGATGGATGGTGGTGTGAGGACTGGGTGATGCTTCTTCTGCCTGCCATTGGGTGTGCCAGTCAGTTATGCTGAGGTCTGCTCTGTAGCCTGTGAAACACAGGAACCTAGCAGGCTACCAGTTGGTAAGGTCAATGGGATTTGTGGGAAGTTATAACTTAAATGAACACAGAAGAAGTAGAGGAAATAGAACCTGAGCAGTTCTGCTATAGAGTGTATACAATTGTCTGATTGTTCTAGGATACTTTTATTACTTTGCTTTATGATATCAATCAATAACTATTTATATTATTATTTGATATTTTTAGTATTTTTCATTAAAGCCTTCCCATAGTTAATGAGTTCAATAAAAAAGTGCATGTTTAATCAATTGAACCAAATTTCCATATCTTAAGATGGAATGTGTGACCTGTGCAAAATGTTTCTCAATATTGACCGCCCACATTGAAGACCATAGAAATAACACAGACCACATAACTACAAGACTCAAATCTACCATATGTCAGCATCAACTTTAAAAGTTATTTGTATTTATTTCAAAAGACTGCCCCACAATGATGATTTAATAAATGCATTTGTAGGTACTGGAGTATATCATCACTCTGTGAAGCATGACTTTTTATTCAAATCAAATGATAGTGCTTTCTAAGTTAATTTCACATCTTTTCAATACCAGGTTTTCTTTGCATATGAAAAATAGCAAAGTGATTGTTGCTAATGTCTTGGCTCTATTGACAGAAGAACATTGAAAACAATATGGAGCCAGTTTTATATCAACGTCATTGGATGCTTCAGATGGAAAATCAATGAAGCTGATTCCAATAATGTTCAATTTTTTTGGACATTCTAATTCATGGAATCCAAATGAAAGTTTTGGAAATTGATTCAGTCAAAGACAAAGCATTCAGTACTATTATGAATTTAGTTTAAAAATTCAATGCTGAAGGCAACGTTTTATGTTTGATATTCTTTTTTACAGTGATAATATGATATGATTTTTGTGGAGCATAATGCCATGGTAAAAATGTTATTTCTAAATTAAGAAACCTATAGAGCTGAAATGTGCTTGGAATTACTTGTGTGGTGCACACAAATCTTAACTGTAGCCAAACAAGTGACAGCATTCTACGAAAAGCTATAGATGTCAAAATACACAAATATTTTTCTATAAACACAGTTAAAGCAATTACTCTCCAAATATTTTGTGATGAAAATACGCTGAATTTTTAAATATACTTCTCTTTTTTAATCAATCATAATTTAGATTTTAAAAGGTTTGAATATTGGAAGAATTTCTTCATAAATCTACCTAAGTACAGTTGACCCTTGAGCAACACAGGGGTTGGGGTGCCGTTCCCCACACACAGTCAAAAATTCATGCATAATTTTGACTCCCCAAAAAACTTAACTACTAATAGCCTATGGCTGACTGAGAACAGTTGATTAACACATATTTTGTATGTTATATGTGTCATATACTGTATTCTTGCATTAAGGTATGCCACAGAAAAGAAAATGTTATTAAGAAAATCGTAAGGAAGGAAAAATACATTTATAATACTGTACTGTACTTATTGAAGAAAATCTTCATGTAAATGGATCCATGCAGTTTACACCTATGCTGTTCGAGGTGGTGAGCTCTATCTTACAATAATATTAAGCATTTTCTAAATGAGTTATCAAAATTTAGGTTGTATTTTGTTGAAAATCGTGTATCTTTAGTCAAACTATTCAATGGATGGTATATCAATAAAGTTTGGCTTCCAGAGAATTTCAATTTTTGAAAACAAAACTATAAACAAGAAGTCATTGAGGATTGCGAGCAAGATGGCAGAGGAGTAGGACACCTAAATTTCGTCTGGTCCCAGGAATTCAAATAGATAGGGATCAAACCATTCTGAACACCTGAGAAACCAACAGGAGATTGAAGAGAAGAATAGCAGCAACTCTCTGAACAGAAAAGCGACCACTTTCTGGAAGGTAGGATGTGCAGAGAAGCGAATCCGAGGTGATATTCGGGAGGATAGACGGCGGGGGAGGGGCCTCCGTCGGCCGCTTCTGGCAAGTGATAGAACCACGGAGCACAAAATCAGAACTTTTAGAAGTCGGCTCTGCTGAGGGACGTCACTCCAGTGGCTAAGCTGGGGGTGGAACCCTTGTGGGACAGTGTGGTCTTAGGACCCTCAGGGTCACAGAAAGACCGGGGGTGCCTGAGTGCAGCAGAGCTCCCAGGTATCGGAGCAGGGAAGCTGGCTGCAGAGACAGAGCTGAGGAGTGGGCTCTCAGCTCGGGGTGGCCATAGACCGTGATCTGCGGCCCAGTTGGGCCACTGCTCTTCCAGCAGGGACCCAACAAGTGGCAGATCTGGGGAGACTCCCCTTCCTCCCCCTGAAGGAGCAGCACGGGAGCGCACCGCAGGGATCTGCAGGGTTTGGGTACTCCACACTGAGTCGGTGCCAGAGATAGAAATGCTCGGTCACAGGCCGGGTGAGCACGGAGTGCGGCCAGAGACTGGGGAGACGGGAGTGACTGACTGCTTTTCTCTGGGGGCTCACTGAGGAGCAGGGACCCGAGTTCTCGGCTCCTCTGGGGTGGAGATTGGGAGGCTGCCATTTCATTCTCCTCCTCCAAAGCTGTAGGGAAAGCTTGCAGGGAACAAAAGCTCCCCAGAGCAAACCCGAGCAGATGACTTAGCCGGGAGGGGGCAAGGGCAGGGCAATTCCGCCTCCGGCAAAGACATTTGGGAACCACGGCAACAGGCCCCTCCCCAGAAGATCAGCGAGAACAGCCAGCCAAGACCAAGTTTACCGATCAATGAGAACGGCAGAACTCCAGCGCTAGGGGACTACTGCACATAGAATCCATGGGTTTTTTTACCATGATTCTTTAGTCTTTCAAAGTTAATTTTTTTAACTTTCTTTTTCTTTTTTTCTTTTTGAATTTTTCTTTTTCCCTTTTTCAACCGAATCTTATCAATCCCTTTTTTAAAAAATCGTTTTTATTTTTTCATTTTTAGAGTCATAGTCTATCCCTTCATAGTAGTTAACCTTATTTTTGTGTATATATATATATAAGTTGTTCTCTCTTTAAAATTTTGGGATACAGTTTCTTCTAACAGATCAAAATATACTCTAAATCTCTAGTGTGTTGCTTTGTTCTAGTCTCCTCCCTGATCACATTCTCTCCCTTTCTTTGTTTAAATCCTCTTCTTTCTTTTTTCAACCAACTTCCTATCTTATTAATTTTCATCTTTACAGCCTTATTTTTGTACCTATATAAGTTTTTCTTTCTTTAAAATTTTGGGAGGCAGTTTCTTCTAACAGACCAAAATACACCCAAAATCTAGTGTGTGGCACTGATCTATGCACCAGCCTGATCATATTTGATCATATTCTGTTTTTTTGTTTTGTTTTGTTTTTGTTTGTTTATTTTTATCTTTTTCTTTTTCTTTTTTCTTTTCTTTTTTCTTTCTTTCCCTTTCTTTTCCCCCAGTTTCAGGTCTCTTCTGATTTGTTTAGGGTATATTTTCTGGGGACATTGTTACCCTGTTAGCATTTTGTTCTCTCATTCATTTATTCTCCTCTGGACAAAATGATAAGGCAGAAAAAAAATCACCTCAAAAAAAAAAAGAAGAGATCTGTAACCTACAATGGTAGAAACAATAGATTGGCAACAGACCTATCCACAGAGACCTGGCAGGCCAGAAAGGACTGGAAGGATATATTCAGAGCACTAAATGAGAAAAATATTCAGCCAAGAATACTATATCAAGCTAGGCTATCATTGAAAATAGGAGAGATAAAAAGCTTCCAGGACTAACAAAAACTAAAGGAATTTGCAAACACGAAACCAGCCCTACAAGAAATATTGAAAGGGGTCCTCTAAGCAAAGAGAGAGCCTAAATGTAACATAGACCAGAAAGGAACACAGACAACATACAGTAACAGTAACCTCACAAGCAATACAATGACACTAAATTCATATCTTTCAATAGTTACCCTGAATGTAAATGGGCTAAATGCCCCAATCAAAAGACACAGGCTATCAGATTGGATAAAAAAAACAAGATCCATCGATATGCTGTCTGCAAGAGACTCATTTTAGACCCAAAGGCACCCCCAGATTGAAAGTGAGGGGGTGGAAAACCATTTACCATGCTAATGGACACCAAAAGAAAGCTGGGGTAGCAATCCTTATATCAGACACATTAGATTTTAAACCAAAGACTGTAATAAGAGATGAGGAAGGACACTATGTCATATTAAAGGGTCTATCCAACAAGAAAATCTAACAGTTGTAAATATCTATGCCCCTAACATGGGAGCAGCCAAATATATAAGCCAATTAATAACAAAAGCAAAGAAACACATCAACAACAATACAGTAATAGTGGGGGACTTTAACACCTCTCTCACTGGAATGGACAGATCATCTAAGCAAAAGATCAACAAGGAAATAAAGACTTTAAATGACACTCTGGACCAAATGGACTTCACAGATATATTCAGAACATTCCATCCCAAAGCAACAGAATACACATTCTTCTCTAGTGCCCATGGAACATTCTCCAGAAAAGATCACATCCTGGGTCACAAATCAGGTCTCAACTGGTACCAAAATTGGGATCATTCCCTGCATATTTTCAGACCACAATGCTTTGAAACTAGAACTCAATCACAAGAGGAAAGTCGGAAAGAACTCAAATACATGGAGGTTAAAGAGCGTCCTATGAAAGAATGAATGGGCCAACCAGGAAATTAAAGAAGAATTTAAAAATTCATGGAAACCAATGAAAATGAAAACACAACTCTTCAAAATATTAGGGATGCAACAAAGGCAGTCCTAAGAGGAAAGTATATAACAATACAAGCCTTTCTCAAGAAACAAGAAAGGTCTCAAATACACAACCTGACCCTACACCTAAAGGAGTTGGAGAAAGAACATCAAATAAAGCCTAAACCCAGAAGGAGAAGAGAAATAATAAAGATCAGAGCAGAAATCAATGAAATAGAAACCAAAGAACAGTAGAACAGATCAATGAAACTAGGAGTGGGTTCTTTGAAAGTATTAACAAGATTGATAAAGCCCTGGCCAGATTTATCAAAAAGAAAAGAGAAAGGACCCACATAAATAAAATCATGAATGAAAGAGGAGAGACCACAACCAACACCAAAGAAATACAAACAATTCTAAGAACATATTATGAGCTACTATATGCCAGCAAATTAGATAATCTGGAAGAAATGGATGCATTCCTAGAGATGTATAAACTACCAAAACTGAACCAGAAAGAAAGAGAAAACCTGAACAGACCTATAACCACTAAGGAAATTGAAGCAGTCATCAAAAATCTCCCAACAAACAAAAGCCAAGGGCCAGATGGCTTCCCAGGGGAATTCTACCAAACATTTAAAGAAGAATTAATACCTATTCTTCTGAAACCGTTCCAAAAAATAGAAATGGAAGGAAAACTTCCAAACTCATTTTACGAGGCCACCATTACCTTGATCCCAAAACCAAGCAAAGACCTCATCAAAAAGAATTACAGACCAATATCCTTGATGAACATGGATACAAAAATTCTCACCAAAATACTAGCCAGTAGGACCCAACAGTACATTAAAAGGATTATTCACCACGACCAAGTGGGATTTATCCCTGGGCTGCAAGTTTGGTTCAACATCCACAAATCAATCAGTGTGATATAATACATTAATAAAAGAAAGAACAAGAACCATATGATCCTCTCGATAGATGCAGCAAAAGCATTTGACAAAGTATAGTATCCTTTCTTGATCAAAACTCTTCAGAGTATAGGAATAGAGGGTACATACCTCAATATCACAAAATCCATCTATGAAAAACCCACAGCAAACATCATTCTCAATGGGAAAAAACTGAGAGCTTTTCCCCTAAGGTCAGGAACACGGCAGGGATGTCCACTATTACCACTGCTATTCAACATAGTATTAGAAGTCCCAGCCACAGCAATCAGACAACAAAAAGAAATAAAAGGCATCCGAATTGGCAAGGAAGAAGTCAAACTCTCACTCTTTGCAGATGATATGATACTTTATGTGGAAAACCCGAAGACTGCACCCCAAAACTGCTAGAACTCATACAGGAATTCAGTAAAGTGGCAGGATATAAAATCCATGCACAGAAATCAGTGGCATTCCTATACACCAACAACAAGACAGAAGAAAGAGAAATTAAGGAGTTGATCCCATTTACAATTGCACCCAAAACCATAAGATACCTAGGAATAAATCTAACCACAGAGGCAAAGAATCTGTACTCAGAAAACTATAAAATACTCATGAAAGAAATTGAGGAAGACACAAAGAAATGGAAAAACGTTCCATGCTCATGGATTAGAAGAACAAATATTGTGAAGATGTCAATGCTACCTAGAGCAATCTACACATTTAATGCAATCCCTATCAAAATACCATCCACTTTTTTCAAAGAAATGGAACAAATAATCCTAAAATCCTAAAAGACCCCAAATAGCCAGAGGAATGTTGAAAAAGAAAAGCAAAGCTGGTGGCATCACAATTCCGGACTTCAAGCTTTATTACAAAGCTGTCATCATCAAGACAGTATGGTACTGGCACAAAAACAGACACATGGATCAATGGAACAGAATAGAGAGCCCAGAAATGGACCCTCAACTCTATGGTCAACTAATCTTCGACAAAGCAGGAAAGAAGGTCCAATGGAAAAAAGACAGTCTCTTCAACAAATGGTGTTGGGAAAATTGGACAGCCACATGCAGAAGAATCAAACTGGACCATTTCCTTACACCACACACAAAAATAGACTCAAAATGGTTGAAAAACCTAAATGTGAGCCAGGAGTCCATCAAAATCCTAAAGGAGAACAGGCAGCAACCTCTTCGACCTCAGCCACAGCAACTTCTTCCTCAAAGAAGAAACATCGCCAAAGGCAAGGGAAGCAAGGGCAAAAATGAACTATTGGACTTCATCAAGATAAAAAGCTTTTGCACAGCAAAAGAAACAGTCAACAGAACCAAAAGACAACCAACAGAATGGGAGAAGATATTTGCAAATGACATATCAGATAAAGGGCTAGTATCCAAAATCTATAAAGAACTTATTAAACTCAACACCCAAAGAACAAATGATCCAATCAAGAAATGGGCAGAAGACATGAACAGACATTTTCCAAAGAAGACATCCAAATGGCTAACAGACACATGAAAAAGTGCTCAACATCGCTTGGCATCAGGGAAATCCAATTCAAAACCTCAATGAGATACCACCTCACACCAGTCAGAATGGCTAAAATTAACAAGTCAGGAAATGACAGATGTTGGCAAGGATGTGGAGAAAGGGGAACCCTCCTACACTGTTGGTGGGAATGCAAGCTGGTGCAGCCACTCTGGAAAACAGTATGCAGGTTCCTCAAAAAGTTGAAAATAGAGCTACCATATGATCCAGCAATTGCACTACTGGGTATTTACCCCAAAGATACAAATGTAGGGATACAAAGGGGTACATGCACCCCAATGTTTATAGCAGCAATGTCCACAATAGCCAAACTGTGGAAAGAGCCAAGATGTCCATCAACAGATGAATGGATAAAGAAGATGTTTATTTATTTATACACACACACACACACACACACACTGAAATATTATGCAGCCATCAAAAGGGATGAAATCTTGCCATTTGCAACAACATGGATGGAACTGGAGGGTATTATACTGAGCAAAATAAGTCAATCAGAGAAAGACATGTATCATATGACCTCACTGATATGAGGAATTCTTAATCTCAGGAAACAAACTGAAGGTTGCTGGAGTGGTGAGAGTAGGAGGGATGGGGTGGCTGGGTGATAGACATTGGAGAGGGTATGTGCTATTGTGAGTGCTGTGAATTGTGTAAGACTGTTGAATCACAGACCTGTACCTCTGTAACAAATAATACATTATATGTTAAAAAAAGAAGAAGAAGAAGAAGATAGCAGGAAGGGAAAAATGAAGGGGGGGAAATCGGAGTGGGAGATGAACCATGAGAGACTATGGACTCTGAGAAACAAACTGAGGGTTCTAGAGGGGAGGGAGGTGGGGTGATGGGTTAGCCTGGTGATGGGTATTAAAGAGGGCACGTACTGAATGGAACACTGGGTGTTATATGCAAACAATGAATCATGGAACACTATGTCAAAAAAAGAAGTCATTGAAATTTATCCTGATAAAATTTTGGAGGAACTGAACAAATTCAACAATGAGAACTCAGTGTTGAAAATTAAAGACTAAAAATTAAATCACTATGCTTTGAAGTATCTAAACCAATAGGAAGAATCATTTGATGGAGCTACTTTTAGCTTAATACATTTATTTTCTGAACCACAATGGAATGAAATTCAGAAGGCCTGTTTTATAACATCTAAAATTGATAAAACTTCAAAAAAAAAAAAGGTAGAGAGAACTTATTTAGTGAGATTTTTCTTGTAAAAATACTTGTTGAACAAAGGTTACCTAACTAGAGTCAAAATGACAAAAGTTTGGATGGAAATATTTACACATTTTAATATGAAAAATTACAATTGAGAATAACTTCCACTTGACAGAATTTTCTCTGCGCTTACCAGGTACTTTAGCAAGACAGAGTATTTTCTCAATTGAAAATTGAGTTAATTATGGTATCAGCAAATAACATTTATTAAACAAGACAATTAATGGTACCAATGAACCACTTTTATTAACCATAAAATGACACTTCAGAAATAGAAACAAAACATATTGAAAAAGTATATTTTTTAGAAAATACAAGTAACACAAGCAGTAGAAATAGCCAAGGAACTGAACAAAGTATATGAACATGTACCATGAAAAATTATTCTGCTTGTGATATTTTCTAGGATTTAGGATTTAGGAGTTTGAGGGGGGAAGAGAAGGTAGTTGACCACAGAATCCATTAGAACAATAATAAACATACATTGAGTATTTACTCTGTGCCCTATGCTTCAGAAGCATTATTTTATTTCACCCTTGCAGCAACACCTTGAGATAGAAACCATTTGATTTATGAGGAAAACTGAGGCTCAAGCAATTAAGTAGCAGGAGTTGCCATAGGTGCATGTAGCAAAGCTTAGATTCCAATGCCAGCAGCCCTTCTGAGGTCCTCTGACCATAATTACTACTGAATGGGGCCATACAACCAAGTTGATCAAAGCAAACATGGCCTCTGAGTAGAAGAATCTTTTTCCCTTTACTCTTGGTAGTTATTTTTTATTATATTTGATCTCTCGTATTTAAAAAGAAATTTACAAAAAAAAATCTTGTGGTTATAAACATGAAACTCTTTAGTCAACTGATTTCTACCATATTGCTTCCAAACAGCGCTCTTCCCCACTCTCGCTGCATCACTCTGCCCCCATCTGGTGTCAGCATACATACACAGCAGGAAAGAAAAAGATGTTTAAAAACTACATTTGGTGATAAACTTGTGAAATATCTGTCCTTTTTGTTATTATTTAGGACCAATAATTCACCTAATAGTTCTTGATCTCTAGATAGAGACCCTTTCATTGCAGTAAAAAGATCATGCATTGTTAGCATGAAGTAGTAACAAAAAAGAAAACTTCACACTATTCCATGTGTGTTCACAGTGAAATTACCCAGGACTTCCTGTATTGAAGGACTGCCTTGAGAGCAGTCATAGCAAGCCCATCTTACATAGCCACCAACAGGGATTTAGAAAGAATTGAAAGTTTTCAACGATGTGAAAAAATGTTCATGACACAATATTAAAAAAGGATGCAAATTATAGTGAATGATAACAATTAGAGATGCATGTGTTTCATGGATAGACAAATATTTAAAACAAATGTTATAGAAGGATAAGGATGACTTCTATTTTTTCACAAATTTCTGCATTTTCTAAGTTTTCTAGAGTGACAACGTATTGTTCCTACTATCAGCTTGGAAAAAAAAAATTTTAAATACTCAAATTAAGTGTTATTGCCCAAATTATGAGATAATAAAGTCAGCTACAAAGCAGAGATAATTAAACGTGTGTGTGTGTGAGAGAGAGGGACAGGGAGAGACTGAAAACAAGAATGAGATGGCATTTTAAACTAGGAGAAATAAAAGATATTAAAACAGTAGAAGACAGTCTATGTACATAAGGGCCTTAAAACTTGGGCGATTGTAAAAAGATATCTACAAAATGATTGAAATTAATCTCACAGACGATAACTGTTAGAAAAGAACTCTAATAAAGACGAAATATTTGAAGGCCTGCGGGACCAGAGAAGGTGGATCGATCTAGGTTTTAAACGACAGGTGGGATAAGGTCAGAGGAGATAAAAGGATGCCGGAATGAAAGCACGAAGGTGGGAAAGCATGTGGCAGGTTCAGGGGAAAACGGGAAATCAGATTGGCTCAAGCAATAAGTTTGGGTAAAGAAATAGCATTAGGAGAAGAAGCCTGGGGCTGGACCAGTTGTTCAAGGCCAAGATGTCAAAATTTGATCACAGGGTATGGGTAACATATAGGACTAGGGAGATGTGAAAGATTTTCAACCTCGTTTAGTAAGACAGAGAATGAGATGATCAGAGAGATGTTCTATAAAAAATAATTTGATGTATTTGCTAAATGAGGACAATCTAGATGCAAGAAGCCCATTTAATCTCATGGTGATAAGCATGTTTTAAGAAAGGATATAGACATGAAAACGAAATTGATGAAAGAGTAGCAATTTGAGGAAGAAAACTACATAGAATGCTCTATTCAAGTGTGAAAAACAAATTCAAGAAAAAAATTTTTTTAGTAAGCCCATGGTTTAGAACCTGCAGGGCTGAGAGAAACCGCTGAGGAAAAGAAAGATGGGGAGAGAAACTGATGGAGGAGAAGAAGAAAAAGTTTATTTTTAGATACCTTTAGTGACAAACCACTCAAAAGGAGATGCCCATCAGATACAGGGGGCTGTGGGAACAGATGTGGGGGTGGGGATTGGAGATATCATTTGGGAAGGCGAGAGCTGACACTGCCGAGGAGGTGTAGAGAGCTCCGAGGACAGGGGCTCCATATTCTGTCTGAGCTTAGAGAGCAGGAGGAACAGATGCTATGGAGAGAAGGGGGAGGGCCAGCCTCTGAGTAGGGGAAAAACCATAAAACAACCAAGAGGAGAAACTGCAAGTGTAAAATATGCTGAGAAATCAAGACAGAGTGTCCTGAGTTGAGCCATCAATAAGTCACTGGTGTGCTTGACACAGACAGCTCTAGTGGGGGGTGCAGTTATCAGACCGAGGGCAGGAAGGACTGGGGGAATGCAGAGGGAAGGAAGTAACATCTCCTCTGGTTGCAAACCTTGTAACATTAATGTCGTTGAAGTAAGAGAAATAGAGCAAAGATCAGGCCTGCTACATTTTAATTGGGACAACTGAATGGCTAACAGAAATGTTAAAAGCAAATTAAAAGCTGCATTAAGAGAATAATGGTGAAGTTGCATCACAAATGGAGAATTCTAGAGAGATGGAAAAGCCTTTTTATCTTTTCCTTTGAGTTGTCTGATTATTTTTGGACAGAGAACATATGGGTTGAGTCAAACAGTCATCGGCAAACCTGCTGTATCAAAATAATTTTTAATACATTTAAATAAAATTCATTCAATTAATAAAATCCCAAACAGCTATAAAAAAGCATATAGACAACATGTCTGATTTTTTTGTAGTGTGTTAAAAGTAAGTCTTAACAGAGGAGTCTCATGGTACAGTCTGAGCTGCCCTTTCATTCAATAAATAATTACTGAGTACTTGCTGTGTGCCAGGCACTGGGGAAAAAACAGCTGAACTACTAAACAAAACAAAGCCCTTGTTCTAGGAGGTTTGGACTCAAAGCTGGAGGTGCAGACAGCAGCGAATAGACAATAAGAAAGTAACATGCCAAGTCATGATCACTGCAATGAAGAAGAATGAGCTGAGGGAAGGGGAGAGAGAGTGATAGGGGCTATTTTTATAGAGGAGTCAGAGAAAGGTTCAGGTGACCTTTGTAGACGTGAAAAGATTAAGAGATGGGAAAACCATACAAACATTCCAGGCAGAAGGCAGGACTGGTGCAAAAGCCCTTGGATGATAAACAAAGAGGTCAGTGTAGCTGGAGCAGAATGTGTGTGAGTGTGTGTGTGTGTGTTTATGATAGAGAGTCAGGGCAGAGGTGGGAGAAGAGAGTGGTAGAAAATGAGCTGAGGCATCGGGAGGTGGGAGATGATGGAAAAGTTGGCGGGATCTTTGTCTCTAACCCTCAGTGAAATAGACATCCATCCATCTCATGAGGGATTTTAAGCAGAGAAGTGGCTTGACTCAGCTTTCAAAGGAGCATCCGGCTACTGTATGAAGAGTCCATTGTATATAAGGAGGGGCAAGGGTGGAACCAGCCAGAGGGCTATTGCTGAGACCCAGGCAAAGGATCATAGTGTCCAGAACCAGGATTACGGTCATGGTGGTGGTGAGGAGCAGCTGGATTCTGATTGTATTTGGAGGGTAAAGCCAATAAGACTAGCTAATGAACTGGGTTTTAGATGTGAGATGAAGAGCGCAGTCACGGATGGCTTTAACTTTTCCGAGACTAGAGTTGTCACCCCCTTGAATTTGGAAGATGGAGGGACACAGGTTTTGGAAGGGGTGGTGTATTCGTTTTCTGTGACTACTATAACAAACTACGTGGCTTAAAAATATCGGAAATTTATTCTTTCACAAGTTTGGAGGCCAGAAATCTGAAGTCAAGAGTTGCTGGGCCACATCCTTCCCAAAGGCTCTAGGAGAGAATCCTTTGCTTCTTCCAGGTTCTGACAGCTCCTGAAAGTTCTTGACTTGTGGGGGCAAAACTCTGATCCTACTTTCATCTGCACATGGCCTTTCCCTATGTCTCGGTATTCTTCTCTTCTGTCCCTTAGAAGGACACTTGTCATTGGGCTTAGGGCCCACCTACTCCAGGATGATCTCATCCTAAGTCTTTACCTTAATTACATTTTAAAGTCTTTTATTCCAAATGAGGTTACTTTCTGAAGTTCTGGGTACACATAAATTTGGGAGGGAACACTATTAAACTACTACAGGTGGGACATCGATATTTCTACTTGGACATGCAACACTTAGGATACCTCTTAGCTATCTTAATACCCTGGAGAAGCCAGTGGGCTGTTGAATTTATGTTTCCAGTTCGAGAAAAGGGTCTAGAATGGGAAAAATGTTAGAAGTCACCAGTGTATAAGTGTTATGTTATTTCAATAAATTGTTACCAAAATATCTGAAATTCATTAGCCTGAAACCTAAGTCAGAAATTCATTTTTCTAACTTCCCAATATAAAAGTATTTTCTTAGAAAAGGCCTGAAAAATAGAAGCAAAGCAAATTTATAGCAAGTAAGGTACATAATATTAGAAAGCACCTGCACTTGAGGATAATACTTTATGAAACTAGAATCTTTATGTCTTTGCTTGGAGCCATTAAGTAAGGAAAAGGACATTGTGAAATCAGCAATGTACATATTCTTGTGCCCAGAATTGCATATCACATAGCATAATAGATTCTCTGATATTTCATTGCCATAAAGTTGTGTTCTAGATTCATATTGCTCCATTTCATCTCCTATCACTTATCTCTTAAGAGAAACAAATTAAAGCTGAGAGAGAAACTCAAATCTCAGGCCTTCAGGCACAAAAAAAAATTGTCTCTACTAGAAATATCTAGGAAGTTGAAAAACAAAACCTTCTCTCTTTAATAGGAAAACAGTCACAGAGTAGAAAAGGAAAAGCCTATTTGTATAAGAAGCAAAATAAACACAATTGTTATCAGTTTGAAGTTCAACGTGCTGAATTTTGCAAAAGGTGAAAGTTTTATCATGTTATGCAGAAAAACTTTTAAAAATAGATTCTATGCTATTATATAAGGTTTAGAATAATTCCACTTGACCTAGCATAGAAATAACCAGTAAACTCTCAACTTGTCAAAGTGTTCTGATTAATCAAATAATCTGGTTTTCATAAATGTTACCATGGAAATCATCCGAGATTTTACATTTCAAAGTATCCAAGTAGCATAAAGTCAGACAACACAAAAGCATGTGCTGAGTGTAATTTGACTTTCTTAGTAATATTGTAAGTCCTTTAGTATCTCCTAGTGGTACCACGGCGAACATCAGTCATCACTGTATTAATGAAATATAGAAATAAATAGTGATTAGAATTCAGAAGATGCCAGTCTAATAGAGCCTTCTGCATGTCCATATCATACACATCGTGATCTCAAAATGAATCCTCTCACTTTTTTCCCCCCCTAGAGAAAGGGATTCTGGAAAGGGTAGCTGTTTGCCATGCTTCTTTAGCCTAATTTCAGCACAAGATCACCTACTTCTCCTGCAGGGGTCACAAGTACATGGGGTCCAAGGGTACCAGCAATAGAACCATTGCAGGGCTCTTTCCTCTGTGGGTTTGGTGGGAAACTTAGGAATAGAAGAGACCCCTAAGATTTGAATGCCATGATGCTCGAAGAACTTGGTCCTGGAAGATCCTGGACGCTCCAGAGGAGGTGAACATTCACAAACTAGGGAGACCAGGTCTTCCTATCAGTTGAACAATTGATCTGAATTTTCTCTATTCCCAATACAGAAAAAAAGGGCTGCTTTTTGTTGTCCCTGCAGGGACAGCCACTCTAGAAGTACCTTTCTAATACATGATACATTGGGTCTTTCTAGTTGGAACTGAGCCTGGATTACCAAGTAAGAGTCATACATCCAAGGGACCTTGACAACCATGGAGAAGAAGAACAAATGAAAACCTGAATTTGTCCCTAATGTAACAGAGCTGCTGGAGGAGATAGAAAATGACTCGAATAATAAGAATACTTAAGGCAAACTGAGATAAGAACAAAGAGATTTTCTGTAATAGAAAAGCAAACAAAAATTTTGATTTTAAAATTTGGAATTTTTAAAAAATATCAGTAAATAAATTGAAGGAGATAGTTGCTATTACGACTCAAATTTTTGTCTCACAAATCAAATGGGGCAAAACAACAGAGACATTAAGAGGTCAGTGGTTGACAGGGGTGGGGGCTGTAGAAGGGAAATGAGGAAGCAGAGCACAGAGGATTTTTAGAGCAATCCGAATACTCTGTATGACATTATAATGATGGATATATGTCCTTATACATTTATCCAAACTCACAGAATGTACAACACCAAGAGTGAACCATAAGGTAAACTATGAATTTTAGGTTATTATGATGTGTGAATGTATGTTCATCCTTGTTTAAAAAAAATGGTAATATTCTGGTGAGTGATATTGATAATAGAAGAGGTCGTGCATGGGGGTGGGGGGCAGAGAATATATAGGAAATCTATGTACCTTCCTCTCAATTTTTCTATAAACTTAAAAGTGCTCTAAAAATTGTCTTTAAAAAACATCACATGAAAGAAACACAGAAATAGAAGTCATTAAGGGTGATTTAAGGGGCTTGAAGGAGATATCCAAGAGACCTATTAGATGAGCAACACTAATCCCCAAAGGAGAAAAAGGAATAGCTATAGAAAACCTAGTGATTAAAAATACATTCTCTCATCTGAAGAAAAACAGGATTTCTTTCATTTCCTCAAACATGAAATAATCCTGGTCTTCAGCACAACCTGCAGGTTTAAAAACAGGAGCTCTCAGATGGAATCTGTCCCTGCAGGTGCTGGTTCTGGACATACATGATATTAATTATTTACATGGGACATGCTGGAGCCTTCTTCCACAAAAGTAATTCATACACAATGCACAGACCATGTGTACAGTTCCTAAAACTTCCAGGAAATTAAGAATTCTACATACATAACTTGCTTCTGAGCAGCTTTACCTGGAATCCTTTATCTGGATATTGTCTCAGCTGTCTGGAAAGTTGACTGCTGTCTGTCTTACCAACAGAAAATAATAATAATAAGTTGTTTAAAGCCTCAAAAATTGGGGCACCTGGATAGCTTAGTCAGTTGAGCTTCCTACTCTTGGTTTTGGCTCAGGTCATGATCTCAGGGTCATGGGATCAAGCCCTGCGTTAGGCTCCCCTGAGCCGGGCCCCACAGGAGTCTGCTTGAGATTCTCCCTCTCCTCTGCCCTCCCCCCGCTTTCTCCCTCTCTCTCACTCAAATAAATAAATAAATAAAATCTTAAAAAATAATAAAATAAAGCTTCAAAAATCATGACAGTGATTTTAGTTCTGGGTTGAATTCCAAGAAGGCTATGGACCATGTGCTTCCACCAAGAAACTGCTAAGGTCAAGGTGTTGATACTATGGACTTCATCACTAGGTTTGGGGAATATCCAAGGACAGCTGGTCTGAAGATCAGAAAGAAGCCCGAGCTCCATCCTGACAGTGGCTTCATAGTTTCTCAGTGGTCCACAAAAGGCAAAACCAGGGAGAGCTGGCTTTTAGTGAGGATTCTACAGCATTACTTTAGCCAAATTTGAAAGAAAATGTGTAATATTCACATTCAAAGTTTATGTTGTTCTTTGTGTTCACTCTTCCAGTGTGTGGTTACTACCCAGTTGCAACTGATTATATTAAGTTAAATTTATAAAAGCAATATATTTTAGCCTTTTTGTATTGTTTGCTGCATATATATCTTATCTGATGCAGAATTTTTTAGAAATGAAATTGTGTCTGGCTGTTGAAATACACAGAGAAAATAGATTTTATCTTTTTCTGTAACAGTTTAAAGCATAATAAGCTTGACCGAGTTACATTAAAAAAGAATCTTATTGTACTGATGCTGGATAAAGATTGAAACAAGTAGATTTTTTTTTTTTTGAATGAACACTGCTCTGGTTTTTGAGTGAGTGTTTTTTCCTCTCTGTTCTGTAGTATCATGGAGAGAGACTTTTTCAAGATAAACAGGGTTTCATAAAACTTTCCATCCACAGGAAAAAAAAAAAAGGCTTCCAAAATATCTTTGAAAAATAATGTTATAGGAGATTAAACCACATGTTTCCAGAAAAGAAATCTTTACTAACCCTCTGAACAAGGAGAAAATATAGATTTTTTGTTTAATTTAAAAACTGCCCCATAAATCAGAGCTTAGATTTAGGACTACTTGCAGGCTCCCAGGTCAGATGAATTTTCAGCACAATTAGCATTTCCTCACCTGGTTTTGAAAGGCAACTCTTCCAGCTTCAGCCTATCTTTTTTCTTGTCACCTAGGGAAACATAACCCTCCAAAAGAAAGAGAACATTCTGAAGCTTCATTCTCAGTCAGACTAGGTATGCTGGTGACCAGTGGAGCTTTCTGCATCCCCAGGGAGACACCCATGACATCATTGAGCAAAACACCACAGACTTCATGATGGGGATCATGACACCATGGTTGGACTACAAGCAAGGAATCCCACACAAACTCTTCAGTATATTTTTGGAGGGGATACTAACTTACTTTATAATCAAAAATCTCACTTTTGTTTAAACTCTTTAAAAATCACATTTAAATGTGTTCATTGCAGAGATCTGGAAATACTAAAAAAGCACAAGGAAGAAAATGTATGTAGCTTCTACTCTGATTCTCCAAGGACAATTACTTTTAACACATTAGTAATACCTACCCCTCGTATTTTTATACAGATAGCTACAGCTTTTATTAGCAGAACTGAGCTCACATTGTATGTATTGTCCTGTAAACTTGTTCCTCTCTTTTGCCAGTAAATCTGAAACATTTTTCCATGTCGTTAATTCAACAACACAGCATTTTAAGTTTTTACAGGAACTTAAAAGAGCCTAACTTTTGGTTAATTTTTTTTAAGCAACTCCCTATTTTAGTATGTTTTTTTTTTTAAGATTTTATTTATTTATTTGACAGAGAGAGACACAGTAAGAGAGGGAACACAAGCAGGGAGGAGTGGGAGAGGGAGAAGCAGGCTTCCCGCGGAGCAGGGAGCCCAATGCGGGGCTCGATCCCAGGACCCTGGGATCATGACCTGAGCCGAAGGCAGACGCTTAATGACTGAGCCACCCAGGCACCCCCTATTTTATTATTATAAACAGTGCTAAAATAGGCATCCTCGTAGATACATTGCATGGTATATTCATGATAACTCGTCGTTATTTGACTAAATCACTTCCCCTTTCAGCCCCTTTATATGGTCCCCACATCATACACTCCTGGGTTCCTTTGATGTTCATGCCATCCTATGTTACTGCACCATTATCAGTCAGGATGCTTAGTTGCAAGCAGAGAATGTAAATTCTGGCTAACTTATGCCATAAAATGAATTTATAGATAGCTTGCAGAATCCCCAAGAAGACTAGAGAACTCACTGGAGGCACAATTCTGACCCAGTGAACACACCACTGCCCCCACCGCAACACACAGAACCCCCAGCTTCTATTCCCCATCTCAGTAAGACTGGAAACTGGACATTGGTGCCACTGGAGACTAGAGGTAGCTGCTGTCATCATTTATATCTAGAATGGATGCAACATCCCTATGCTTCTTCATTTACCAACTTATATCACAGTCTCTAGCAGGTGTGTCTGATTATCACAGACTATGGGTGCATATCCCAGCTTCTAGGGAAGCTGGACAGTAGGTATCCTGGAGGTAGTCCCTACCTTCTGAGGTCAGAGAGCTCCCACAGTAATGAGGGGCTCATATGCTGGGTAGCCAGGACTCTTCCCTGTTACTGTCTTCTACTGAGGGCCCAGTCACTGCTCTTCATCAATTGACTGACTTAAGATTTCAACAGTGTTCTTTTCCACTTCTCCTGTCACTACTTTTGGTGTTATCAGCATCCATGCAAATCTAACACCTTGACCTCTAGGTTTTTTGGTCTTCTAACTTCCAAGGATCTATTCCTCCACCCCACCCCAGCCACCACCTCTGTAGTCATGCCTTTGACCTTGAGCTTGTAGTCATGCCCTTGACCTCATTATTGCTATCTGCGCCACCTCTGAAATCCTGATCTCCAGCACTCACATCTATCTCCCTCTGTGACCACCACTTCCTGTCCTCATCTACTCTAGTACAACCTTTCCGCCAGTTCTTTAGTCCCCCCACCAAAGCCTCTGAATCATTCATTCCATCATTATGCCACGTGTCAGCTTTTTACTGCTTCACAACAAATTATCCCAAAACTTATCAGCTTAAAACAAAAAACATTTGGGGCACCTGAGTGGCTCGGACAGTTAAGTGTCTTCCTTTGGCTCAGGTCATAATCCTGGGGTCCTGGGATCAAGTCCCATGTCAGGCTTCCTGCTCATCGGGAAGCCTGCTTCCTCTGACCCCCACCCCACCTGTGCTCTCTCTCTCTCTCTCTCAAATGAATAAATAAAATCTTAAAATAACAACAACAGCAAACATTTGCTATTTTATATTTGCTATGGATGAGGAATCCGGGTGGGCATGGCTTAGCAGGGTCCTTCAGCTCAGGATCTCTGACAAAGGCTTCCATTAGGAAATTGGCCATGGCTGTGGCTTCTTCTAAAGGCTTGACTGGAGAAGGATCTGCTTCCAGATTGTTGGCAGGATTTGCTTCCTTGCAGGCTGTTGGACTGAGGACCTCAGTTTCTCACTGGCTGCTGGTCAGAGACCAGTCTAAGTTCTGAGCGAGGTGGACTTCTTGATAGCCAGCTCACACCATGGAAGCTTACCTTTTTAGAGCAGGAAAATGAGAAGAATGCTACTGAGATAGGAGTCAGTTTTTTGTATCCTAATCTCAGAAATGGCATTCAATCATCTTAACCACATTCTTTCCCCAGAAGCAAGTCACTAGGTCTAGTCTACACACCAGATAAGGGAATCACACAAGATTGTAAACATCAAGAAGTGGGCATAGTTAGGAGCCATTTCAGAAGCTGCTGACCACATACAATCATCAGCCATTCCTTCTGTGGCCTCACGCAGCTAAGATTGCGCTGCCATTCCCATTGCCTGCCCCTTTCTCCCAACACTGGCAAAGCCCCAATCTTGTTTAAACCCAGCTATCCCAGATGTACACGTGTTTGTGATGCACCCAAGTAGCTGATCATTGGTGAGAAAAATACAAAACTGTGGTGTCTGGTATCCCTTATAATTTATGATCATGAACCTCAAAATATCAATCAACATGGTCCAGAAATCATGTTATATTTCCTTAGTTCATTTGCTTTCCCACTCCCTCAAACTATTTCATATCTTCTCCTCCTTTCTGCTTATCTTTAAATAACATTTAGATAACAATGACTTCCAGCTTTTTATCTCCAGACCTGACTTTTTTTTTTATTCTTTTTTTTTTTTGGCAAAATTTTTTAAAATTTTTTTATGTTATGTTAATCACCATACATTACATTATTAGTTTTTGATGTAGTGTTTCATGATTCATTGTTTGTGTATAACACCCAGTGCTCCATTCGATACGTGCCCTCTTTAATACCCATCACCAGGCTAACCCATATAATTCTTAAGTCATATATTCAACTGTCTCTTTGATGTCTATGCATGTACTCCTAAAAGGCCATCACAAATGTAAACGGGCTAAAACAAAACTCTTAATCCCCTCCCCACTGCCTCTGCAACTGCTCTTGCTCTAGAATTGAGGAAAATCATCCAGCTGCCCAAGTTAAACGTTTAGTTGTTTTTTTAAATTCCTTTGGTTTCCTCATGTCAAATCCATCAGTGTGTCTTGTCCACTAGGCTCTGAAACATATCCTGTATCCTTCTATTTCATTGCCACCACGCTAGTCTACGTCATCATCACCTCCCCACTGGGCCACTGTAATAGCTTTCTAATTGATGTCTCTACTTCCTTTCTTGCTCCCCCTACAATGCATTCAATAGATAATGATCATTTTTCTCAAGAAGTAGAATTACAAGTTCAAAGAATACAACAACACCTCTAATACAAATCTTCATTTCAGAGAATCTGGTCACTTTCAGCAAACAAGCACTTTTTCTGAACTTCCAACTGGAGCATTGGACAATGCAAGGAAGGAAGGTGATGATATCCATCCCTGACACAAAGTACTACCACAGCATACTGTTACCTGATGCACAAGTTCTCTCACTTTTAATTCCTAAACTGATTCTTCCTTAAAAGACTAATGGGACTCTAAGCACTTGCTTTAAAATGTCTAGGGAAGATTTCTTCCATCTTGTTTTCCAGCATCCTTTTCCATGGCCTTTTTTCCCCTGAATTAAACTCAATGTTTTGCTCCTTTGTAGACACAGAAAATGAAACAAGCATAAGAAGCTAGAAGAATTCTTGCATTTTAAAAAAAATCATCAAAAGGAAAAGAAGAATTCTACAGAAATAATCCTTTCATTTATTCAACTAACATTTTTGAGAACCTACTCTGGTCTAGAACTTGACAGCGACAGTGAAGAAAACACGCTCACTGTTTCTCATATCATTACATGATTATAAACACAGGATTTCACAAATCGTATCTTTTCAACCTAAATTGTGTAGTTCTTTCTAACAGAAAAGGACTTCCTCTTTCTGTAGTCCTACTAAGTCAACAAGACCTAAAGCTATCATTAAGTCTACATTATTCATTAAACTTGCGTTTGTATTAAGAAATGAGATCTAAACATTTAATGACTTTAAAAGGCTTTTGTTTTATTTCCTGAGGACAGAGACAGGTCTCATACTCTATTCTACATAACATAGCCTAGTGTCATGTGGAGTTGCTTAACCCATTTGCCCTAAATTGTTAAATGCACATTTTTAAAATACATTAGTATCTTTATTATAATGTATCTTTTAAAATTGATGGTGTCTTACAAATATAAATTGTGGTGGGTTTTTTTTTTTCTTTCTTAGTGGTACATGAAAGGAATAGTGCATCTTACAACCAGCGGTGTCTTAGTTTCAATGAAATGCTATAATAATTCTGAGTGATTTGCATTTAAAAAGTCCTGGCAACCCGGATGCTAATAGACTGAGTGGCTGATACCCTTGGGCTAAGGGACAGGAAACTGTTCATGAGAAATCTCTCTTGGTAGGGTTAGTTGTACTTTCTGCCCTGAATGTGAACATAAAGTGTTCCAACCAGCTTCTTCGCCTTTCCTGCTTTCTTCTAGGAAGTAACACATCTGTGTGCGTCCAAGCCCTGGATCCATCCAGCACCATGACCTTGGCAATTTTCTTAACTTTACTGTGCCTTTATTTTCTTTATATGAAATGTGGAAACTATTTCAAGGAATTGTACTTAAAAGTAAGTGAATTAAAGCATGTAAAGTACTTCAAACAGTGCCTGGCAGAGGAAACCATCAATAATTATTTTTCCTCCCTTTTCTTTTTGGAAGCATATCAAGTTCTGCCCTCACCTTTTCCACTTCCCAGGATCCTTGGAAACCGAAGATATGTGGAGGGAAACCATCTCTTTTGCAATGTATAGTGAGCAGGCTTGGTTACAAAGTCAGAGAAGTTGTATCCAAACAAAAGTTCTAATGTGGGGTTTCTCATCGTCACCAATATTGACATTTGGGGCCAGATAACTTTTTGTTATGGTGGGAACTGTCTTGGCCTTGCAGAATGTTTAGCAACATCCCTGGCCTACACCTGCAAGATGTCAGTCATACCACCTCTCCAAAGTTGTGACAATCAAATGTATCCATCATTGCGGATGTCTCCTGGAAGCAAATTTTTCCCCTTCTCCACTGACAACCACTGTTCTAGTGTTTGCCAGCTGGTCACTTGGGCTTATTCTCTGTCTTTTGAAGAGGAATGACAATGTTACATCGCAGTTCTGAAGATGAACCACTATGCAGGGAAATCTATTTGTGAGCTCTGGGGCCACTATAAACCTAATGGGGATTCAGCTTCTCATTTTCTAACTACAAGTGTAGCTTTAATGCGTACATTGAGGGAGAGTTAGTGCTCCCATGAAACTGAAATGAAACATAGCTAAAAAGAATGATCACACTGCAGACAGCTGGGAAGAAGTTGTCATTAATTGACAAACCTTAAATACTCTGCCTTCAAGGTTATAAGTTGGCAGGGTTGAAAAATAATTATAGAATGATAATCTTTGTCATATTTGCATATTATGTACAGAGAGGGGTGAACAGGGTTGATTTGGGCAAAATGGTGACCATCAGCCTTCTATTTCCTTTTTCAGTACCCATCTCCCCACTGGGATGCCTTATCCCTGTCTCTGGAGCCCCATGTTCCTGTCCACCCTGACTCAGAAGCCCTCTTTTCTCCACACTTTTCCACAGCACTTCCTTGAGGTATCTGTTAGGTCAAGGACCTACCTCAGAGGATCTGATGTGAGCTCAGTGAGTTACACTGCACCCTTTCTCAAGCAGTGCATTCCTTTTTAAAGCACACCATTATTCGACCAACAGAATAGAGCTTTTCATGGATAATTTGCCCCGGAGGAGGAAGGAAATCACTTTGCAAATCAAAAGACCTGAATTTATCAATACTTTTCTATGGCTCTTGAGTGTGAAATGTTGAAGAAGTTCCAGCCTATGGCACTTATATTCCAGGAGGGGAGGTGGTATGATGAAGAATCTTTAAAATTTTGTCGTCCTTCCTTCTCTACTCTCTAACAAAGCAAGCTTGGGGTCTTCAATTCCTTTCTTGATTTTCATAGAGACGGAATCATCTAGAACATCCTTAGCTTCTTCCATTCATCATTATATCTAGAAGAGTCACCCAGTTGGATGTTATAAAATAGCTTGTTCTTTTTTATTGCCGTGTGGTTTCCTAGTGTGTGAATATACCACAATTTATTTATCTCTTGTACTATTCTGTACATTTGGACTGCTTCCGGTTTTTTCTTTCACGAATACGGCTCCTACGAGCATCTTTTCGCTTCTTGCTAGCATTTAATAAGAATGTTTAGGTTTCATTGTATTCTCTATGGTTACTTTTTATTTAAGGCAAGTAATGCTGGTTTTCTATTTATGAAATAGTGATAAAACGTTTCCTCTTAAATTTAATTTTTAAAAAGACTAAATCTATATGAAGTAAATATTTAAATAAATACTTGTACTTCAAGGAATATATTCGTTCACCTTCATGAAGGAAGTAGCCCCACGACCGAAGTTTGAGAAACTCTTCTAAAGACAATACTAATAGGTGGCTGGAAACAGAAAGGTTTAGAGAATAAGCACTGTGTTAAGTTAGCCAATAAAAGGATTACAAGGGGCAGGAGTGAGCACGAGGCCTTTGGATTTCACTGGAGTGGGAATGCCTTGAAGGGAAGAAAGTCGTCTTATTCACACTGATGTGCACTGGAAAAGTGCCTGATCCCCAAATTCGTCCCATAAGCCCTGGCTCTATCTGCACCTGAGGAACAGACTTCTCTCCAGAGAGATCACGGAGTACATCCCAGGGGGAGGAACATTGTGAAAAAGGATACGCGGCAGGAAAGATCAAGGAATGTTCGCAGAACACTAAAGAGAACAAACGGACTCAAGCAGATCCTTATAGGGTAGCAGCAAGGGATCAGAGTCGAAGGGAGGGGTGGGCCCAGACGTGGGTCTGGGGAGGCGGCAAGTTGAGTTGCAGAGCCCACCTCTGGAGGCTTTAGTCAGTTAATTTTGTAGACTACACACTTGAATGTTTTCCTCACTATGGGAACTTGAAAAACATGAAGTAGCTTATCAGTGGAAAGCAGCTCAAAGGAAGCCTCTGAAATTTCCACAGTGAATAGGGGCGTAGTTGGCTTTATCACCTTTGCTTTATTGGAAGAGTTCTGTGCAGAGTCCCAGACGTGGGTTGCAGTTTGCACTCTGTTCTTCACAAGCAGGAATGTTTTCTAAATGAAGTACAAACTTCCACCGCCTGACTCACAGGTTCCAGGAACTTTGCTTCCAGACATGGAATTTGGTCTTTGCTTTCTCTTTCTTACGGCCCATGCACATCTCCTATTTTATCTGAATGGCAAAATTCTCCAAGAGTCTCCTCCCGTAAGGCAGGTGACATTGGTTTAGAAGGGACGAATTAAGTTTAAAGTTAGTCAGAAGTATATAAAGCTTTGGACTGTGAAATATCTTTTCATCAAACATCTATTTAGCAAAAGCAGAGAAGCTGCAAAATTCCACATCTCTCATTAGAAGTGTGCTTCATGGTGTAAACAGAAATCTTATTTCCCAGCAATGGTTATTCTTATGGGCCTTACGTACGAGTCATAATCAGCTTCATCATCTCTGTAAGTGTAAACTTGAAAATGTAATAACTCTTGTAATAAACTCCGTAACCCGATGAGAGCACGTCTCATAAAATGCATCAGATCTTAGGAGCAGCACAACCTCACCCTGATTCAGGGTATGCTCAGAGCAGGGCGGTGCCCCACACACCAGCTGGGTGTTAGAACCCAGGCTCAAAGCAGCCACAGATAATGGCTGTAAGGCAGAGCAGGCAGGGTTTAGAGATAGGAAGCTGGATTTTTCCCGCTCTGAGATATGTGGCCCCAGGGCAAGACATTTCACTCAAGGGCACCTGGGTGGCTCAGTCGTTAAGAGTCTGCCTTCAGCTCAGGTCATGATCCCGGGGTCCTGGGATCGAGCCCTGCATCAGGCTCCCTGCTCAGCAGGAAGCCTGCTTCTCCCTCTCCAGCTCCCCCTGCTTGTGCTCTCTCTCTCTCACTGTGTCTCTCTCTGTCAAATAAATAAATAAAATCTTTAAAAAAAAAAAAAAGACATTTCACTCAATGCATATTTCACTGCACAGATAAGGAAACTGAGGCACAGGAGATAATCCAAGGAGCCTCGCATCTTTAGTATTCAGTTTCTAGACCCTCTGGTGTAGTGAGGAAGTGGACACTTCCTTTCACTTAAGCAAACATAAATCCTGTAGCGGTATGTTTTTGAGTAATAATAATTATCATCAGCAGGGGTACATGGGTGGCTAAGTGGTTAAACATCCATCTCTTGATTGCAGCTCAGATCAGGATCTCAGGGTCCTGGGATGGAGCTCCACGTCAGGCTCTCCGCTCAGCACGGAGTCTGCTTGTCCCTCTCCCTCTGCTCCTCCCCCTGCTCACACACACTCTCTCTCTTTCTCTCTCTAAAATAAATAAATCTTTTTAAAAAAATCTTCAAAAAAATAACAATTATCATCACCACTTCATATTTCACAGACCAATGATGCTCCTGATGCACCATTAGTGAGACATGCATTTGGAGCTGACTTTTCAAACAGTGCATGAAAGGTCTGCACTGGTCCATCCTTACTCTTTACCACCATTTGCTTCTGCGTATCACAAATGAAAAGAGGTGAAAAAATGACCTTGTGATAGGGGTGCCTGGGTGGCTCAGTCAGTTAAGCGTCTGCCTTCGGCTCAGGTCATGATCCCAGAGTCCTGGGATCGAGTCCTGCATCAGGCTCCCTGCTTAGCGGGAAGCCTGCTTCTCCCTCTGCTTCTCTCTCTCTCTCTCTCTCTCCCGGTGTCTCTCATGAATAAATAAATAAAATCTTAAAAAAAAAAAAAGTTAAAAAAAAAAAGAAAAAATGACCTTGTGATAAAAATACATTTGGGAAAACTTGCATATTATTTTCTGCTTCCTGGAGAGTTTCTCTGGACATTCATAGAGTAAACGTTCTGAAAAACACTGAAGCAAAGAACCCCTTTAATCCCATTTCCTTTCAATCTCTTGAGCCAGGAAAATTCCATCTTTTTTGCCCCTTTCTTTGTCCCACCCCAACTTGGAAATATTATTACTGTCCTGTCACATTTTGAAAGATGTGGTTGTTTTACATTTTATTGAAAGACTGAAACACAAGATGTCAAAATGGGTTGAAAACGTCAGCATCATATGAAAGAATTTTTTTGGATGAGTGTTAGGCTCCTAATATTTTTCTAAGGATTAGACAAAACCAGATTTAAATAAGGTGAAAAGATGAAATATTGGGGACAATTCCACACTGACTCACATAGCCAAAAAGTAGTCTGGATTCTTCCCTGGAATTGCGAGATAACCAAATGGGGGAATTCCAAGAGGAGAAATGAAAACCACTGATAAATATATGAAAATATGTTCTACCTCACTGGTTCTCTGAGTAGCACATATTAAAACAATATTGAGAAGTCATTCCTTCTTCTATCAGATTGACAAAGGTTTAAAAGAATGCTAACGATCATGTTTGAAAGAGTGTAAATTGGTATCACCTTCCTGACGGGCAATTTGGTCATAAAAATAAACAGCTCCAAAAACACTTGTTTCATTTACCTTGGAAATTCCACTTTTTGGAATATGTCCTGAAGGAATCAATAAGACAAATGCACAAAGATGTATCTACAAGTTGTTTATTGTAGAGTAATTTATAATAGTGAAAAACAGATATAGAGAAAAATGGAAAGCCATTTAAAGGTTCATTTAAAGGCAACTAATGACGTGGACCATCTGGTTCCATTAAAAGTTACTATAGAGATACATATTTCCTTGTGGAAAGTGTTTAGGATATATTATTTAATAACAGGAAGAAGATTGTGAATGGGGGTACTTGGGTGGCTCAGTTGGTTAAGCGTCTGACTTCAGCTTAGGTCATGATCTTGGGGTCCTGGGATCGAGACCTGGGTTGGCTTGGGCTCCCCACTCAGCACAGAGTCTGCTTGTCCCTCTGCCCCTCCCCCTGCTCTTCTCTCTCTCTCAAATAAATAAACGAAATCTTAAAAAAAAACATTGTGAATGTTTTGATAAGACTTTTGTAAATGTGTGTTTTGACATATGCTCTGCTATTAACGGTGGTTGTTTCTGGGTGCTAGAATTATAGCTGACTTTTTTTTCCAATTATCTAACTCTTCCAACTTTTCTAAACTAAAACATATTACTTATATGGTAAAAGAAAGGCAAATTTTTTTTAAAAAGGTCAAAATCCTATTGGGAGGTAGGAGCAGCACTGAGAAATTCCTTAAGAGTTTTCCAACCCAGGGGCGCCTGGATGGCTCAGAGGGTTAAGCATCTGCCTTCAGCTCAGGTCATGATCCCAGAGTCCTGGGATTGAGCCCCGCGTCGTGCTCCCCGCACAGTGGGGAATCTGCTTCTTCCTCTCCCTCTGCTGCGCCCCCTGCTTGTGCTCTCTCGCTCTCTCTCTCAAAGGATAAAATCTTTAAAAAAAAGTTTTTCAGCCCCAAAATGTGAATTTTCTGTGGCTTCCTCAATTATACCACATAGAATATAAGCAGAAAAAAAAGATCCTAATATTTTTATTACAAGTTTCTTGAGGTTTCTTTTGAAAATTAATCTCATTACAAAATAAAATTAAGAAGCTTTATTAGAAACTAGCTAGAGCTTGAAAAATCCTTGGCCAATTCTCTCAGTTTACAGATTAGAGAAAGGCTCTAAAGCTAGTTAATGGCAGAACTACAGTCAACTTGTTCAGGCTTCCTCAACTATCTTCCTACAGACCAAAGTAGCTCATATATATATATCAAAGCATACCCAACATTTAAGAAAAATATTCCCATGAGAACTGTTCAGAACAACAAGTAAATAAGCATGTAATAGAAAAATTGTAAGGTGTCAATACAGCATCAGGCTTTGCTCACATCTACATCATGTTAGTGGTTGTATTTTTCATTGTTTTTAAAAATCACTTTTTTCATGAATAAAAGTTAAGTTACAAAAGCAACATATGCTCATTGTATAGAATTTAGAAAGTACAGTTAAACATCAAAAAGAACATCAGGATCACCCAAAACCTCATTTGAGGTTTTTTTAAAAGATATATTTATTTATTTTACAGAAAGAGAGAGAGAGAGAGAGAGAGCATGCGTGAGTGGGGAGGTGGGGAAGGGGTAAAGAGAAAGAACCCCCAAGCAGACTCCCTGCTGAGTGTGGAGCCCAACCTCAGGCTCGATCCCCGGACCCTGAGAACATGACCTGAGCCAAAACCAAGAGTTAGACACTCAACCAACTAAGCCACCCAGACACCTCTGAGTGCTTTTTTTTTTTTTTTTTTTGGTATATATTATAGTATACATATTTATTTTATTTTTTTTTTTAAGATTTTATTTATTTATTTGACAGAGAGAGACACAGCGAGAGAGAGAGCACAAGCGGGGGGAGTGGGAGAGGGAGAAGCAGGCTTCCCGCTGAGCAAGGAGCCCAATGTGGGGCTCGATCCCAGGACCCTGTGATCATGACCTGAGCCGAAGGCAGACGCTTAACGACTGAGCCACCCAGGCGCCCCTACATATTTATTTTAGAAAAATAGGATTATATTCCACCTTCTTTTTGTAACTTGACTATTTTACTATTGGGAAGTTCACCTTTTTGGTTTTGATTTAAAAGACTCTACAGGTCTAACGAGAAGGATTCTTGGTCATGTTGCAAGTGTTTTTCCTGGTTTGTTGTTCAGCTTTCCATTTTGTTTATGGGTTTTGTTTTACTTTCTTTTATGTAGTAAATATCCCATTATTTTCATATAAAGTTTCTGCCTGTTTTCTCAAGGCCATTTACTTTTAGAAAAAACATCAAGCTTTTTTAACTTTCTGATATTATCACTAATGTTGATCAAAATCGCTCAAATGATTTGAAGCCCAGATGTAGCAATGGCCCCAATCTTAACATGGGAATGATCCATAGTTTTGCAAATATAAAGTGAAAACTTGCTAGTCTAGTGATCATGGTGGGGACTTAGGGACTGAGGCATGAAATGAGCAGGAGTTAAGAAATACAGTCAAATGTTAGGAAATGGGAGTAACATAACTGATGTACAAATGCATGTTGCATTATGTGTGATACCAAGCATCCAGAGTAATTCTAAAACATTTAGTTAAAAACCCTAATATTTTCAAGTAATCGAATGTTTTTCAATATAAAAAACTACTTAGATGTGCAATTTTTTCAATTTTATTTTACCTGTTGGAAATTTTTAAACAGTGAAGATTATATCCACTAATTTAGGAATATCTGTCAGCAATCAACATGTAAACTGAATGTGAATCTTCAATTCATACCTGGGCTGAACCATATTTGTGCCCCACAAAGTTTAACTGAAACATTTAAAATATATGTTCAGCATTAAGGGAAGGAAGCTGGGTGATGTGTCCGGTTAGGGTAGACAAGGAGAACTACAGGAGGCAGCCTTGATTTTTCCACCTTCTCTAATGTTCAAACAATTCCAGTCTGGCCCCACACTTGCATTAACCACTGCAGTTAACTATATGCAACCTCCTGGGATGGCAATTCCCTCCATTTGTCCTTTGGAGAGTCTCACTGCCCATACCAAGTATCTAAACTTTCTGAGAACAGTTTGGCTAACCACCATTTTCTCCAGGGGTTTTTGGACTCCTTATCAATCAAGGCTATTTGACCCACCATGCAACTTCATTCTATTTCAAGCTAAAACCATTTTTTCAATTTGTTAGTTTTATGGAAGCTGATACATTCATTAGGAACCTTTAGCACTGCATGACCTCTTTTCTGACAGTGGAGATAACATGCTTTAGAGATCCTTTGGTTCCTAGCATTTTTTTTTATCATCAACATCATCATTTATTTATTTATTTTTCCATTCTTTGACTTTATTTTTTTTTAGTTTTTTTTATTATTATGTTACGTTAATCACCATACAGTACATCATTAGTTTTTTATGTAGTGTTCCATGATTCATTGTTTGCATATAACACCCAGTGCTCCATGCAGAACGTGCCCTCTTTAATACTCATCACCAGGCTAACCCATCCCCCCACCCCCCTCCTCTCTAGAACCCTCAGTTTGTTTTTCAGAGTCCATAGCCTCTCATGGTTTGAGACAGGAGTCCATCAAAATCCTAAAGGAGAACACAGGCAGCAACCTCTTCGACCTCAGCCACAGCAACTTCTTCCTAGAAACATCGCCAAAGGCAAGGGAAGCAAGGGCAAAAATGAACTATTGGGACTTCATCAAGATAGAAAGCTTTTGCACAGCAGAGGAAACAGTCAACAAAACCAAAAGACAACCAACAGAATGGGAGAAGATATTTGCAAATGACATATCAGATAAAGGGCTAGTGTCCAAAATCTATGAAGAACTTATTAAACTCAACACCCAAAGAACAAATGACCCAATCAAGAAATGGGCAGAAGACATGAACAGACATTTTTCCAAAGAAGACATCCAAATGGCCAACAGACACATGAAAAAGTGCTCAACATTGCTCGGCATCAGAGAAATCTAATTCAAAACCTCAATGAGATGTCACTTCACACCAGTCAGAATGGCTAAAATTAACAAGTCGGGAAATGACAGATGTTGGCGGGGATGCAGAGAAAGGGGAACCCTCTTACACTGTTGGTGGGAATGCAAGCTGGTGCAGCCACTCTGGAAAACAGTATGCAGGTTCCTCAAAAAGTTGAAAATAGAGCTACCATACGATCCAGCAATTGCGCTACTGGGTATTTACCCCAAAGATACAAATGTAGGGATCCGAAGGGGTACATGCACCCCAATGTTTATAGCAGCAATGTCCACAATAGCCAAACTGTGGAAAGAGCCAAGATGTCCATCGACAGATGAATGGACAAAGAAGATGTTGTGTGTGTGTGTATATATATATATATAAATATATATATATATATATATATATATACACAATGGAATATTATGCAGCCATCAAAAGGAATGAAATCTTGCCATTTGCTACGACGTGGATGGAACTGGAGGGTGTTATACTGAGTGAAATAAGTCAATCAGAGAAAGACATGTATCATATGACCTCACTGATGTGAGGAATTCTTAATCTCAGGAAACCCAAACTGAAGGTTGCTGGAGTGGTGGGGGTTGGGAGGGTTGGGGTGGCTGGGTGATAGACATTGGGGAGGGTATGTGCTATGGTGAGCACTGTGAATTGTGTAAGATTTGAATCACAGATCTGTACCTCTGAAACAAATAATACAATATATGTTCCTAGCATTTTAAACATCTTTTGAGATGTATCAGATGCTAAAAAATCAGTTAGCTAGATACATTTAAAAAGAGGAAAGAAAAAACATTTTCGTGGACCCTAATTTGCTGTGGGTTGGTGGGCACTCTCCTTCTCAGGACTAGTTGCTCCCACATCTCCCCTCAGAATATCGATGCCTCCTCTGGAGGAGAAGTGGAGAGAGGATGTGCAGGGCTTTTTTCTTCCTTTGGCTCTTGTTACTATCCTGAACTACTTTCTGACTCAGCTTTCTCTGAAAACAGAAATTAATTCTTCTTGATCAAAGTTACACAACTCTTCCTTAAACTCACTTTCTCTCTCAGCAATATTCAGACAATGTTATTTTAGCTGTGTCTTATGTGGTTACAAAAAAATGCCCTCCCAATATTTATGTAGAAAAAAACTTCAATAACAAGAGAAGGATTTTTTTTTTTTTTTTTTTTACTCTGCATATGATTTTGATCCTCTCAGAGTGGGGCCCTTAAGAGGAAAATGAGTTTGGTGAATCAGAATCAGTGAATGTGCCATCCTGGGTCAGTCAAGTTTGACTCATAATGGCCTTGTCCCCAGATTATCTTTATCCTTATTCACACCTTCCACATTATTCAGAATCTTTAAAGTAATATTTGCATTGCTATAACAGCTAAATCATCAGAAAGCACAAAATATCTTATAAATAGTGGCATCACATTTCTGTCACTGAATGATGCCTACTCCTATGACCTATGTCTATCTCATATAAACTCCAAAAGCTCAAAAAAATAATCTGTAAGACTCAAACATTCCATCAAAACCAAAACACAGAAGAAAAATAAGGCCAAAATATTCCAGGCCAGGAGTTCCTTGTTACTAGAACTTTCTTGCTGTCTTTTTGTTTTGTTTGTTTTTAAGTAGGCTCCACACCCTGCATGGAGCCCAACATGGAGCTTGAACTCAAGACCCTGAGATCAAGACTTGAACAGAGATCAGGAGTCATTCGCTTAACCATCAGAGCCGCCCAGGCGCCCCTCTTGCTGTTTTTTTAAAGGAAGACTTTCAAAACCCTTCTATTGGTTTAAGATCAACTTAATCAGACCATTCTGACTGATCCTTTATTTCTCAGGGATGAATTCAAACTTGCCCTTCCATTTATGAAGCCTGTGGGATTTTCTAGAGATTTGGCCCAAAAAAATCAGTCCAGGAAAGAGAAAACATTCAGCCAAAGGACATAATGCCAAGGATCAGGTTTTAGGTTAGTTTTGCCCAAAAGGAAAGTAAGTAAAATTTGGATTCAAATAATCTTTACTCAGAAAGAAAAAATTGAATTTTAAATCTTCCAAAATTAGTTTTAATATGTAACAGAAAGATTCTTATTTTACAAGTCAGCAGACCTGTGTCCTCGCTCTTATTTAGCTGACTGAACTTCAACAAGAAATTCAGTCTTTCTGGGTCTCAGTTTCCTTCTTTGTAAAAGAGGAAAGTGAAAAATTACTCCACAGTATGAGAAGTAAATAAGAGTTAATATCAACTCCCTGTATCAGTTATCTATCACTCTAACGAACCATTTCTCACAGATCTTGAGGATGGTTGGGTGGCCTCACATGGACTTGCTCCTGTGGCTGTGTTCATCTGGTGGATAAGTGGGAGCCTGGAGAGTCTGTGAAGCCTCATCCACATGTTTGAAGCCTTGGTGTGATGACTGGAGGACTGGGACCTCCCTCTTCACATGGCCCTTTATTGTTCAGTAGATTAGCCCATCTTTCTTTATATGGCATGTAGATCCCAAGAATGTGAAGGCAGAAGCTTCAAGGCATCTTGAGGCTTAGACTCTGGAGCTCCTACAACATCATGTCAGTCACATGCTACTGGTCACAGCAAATTGCAAGACCAACAAGATTCAAGGCAGAGAAATATTATCTACCTCTTAATGGGACACACGACAGCATCATACTGCAAAGAGTGTGAACATAGGGAATGGTTATTCATTGGAGTCATTATAATGACCTTCCTCCTGCCTCATAGTCTAGATGTCTTATTTTCAGATTGTGTACAGTTTAGCAGAACCTTTTACAATTCTGTCGATTGAAAACTGTGGTAAATTTTTACAGTAATGGTGCCCAGTGAATCACACCTCCCTATATCCATGTCTTTGTGTATTCCCCGACCACACTGATTCTAGGCTTGGCCACAAGACTTGCTTTGGCCACTGAAACCTCAGCAAATAGAATGTGAGCAGAAGCTTGATAAAACTTGTGCACCAAGGCTTGTTCTCTTGGACTACCACCTGGAGACTGCCATGCCATAAAGACAGCTGAGATGCAAGACCACATGGCAAGAGGAGTTCAGCTGAGCCCACGTCACAGAAGTTCCACCAGCTAAAAGCAGCTACATGTGTGAGCCTCAGTAAGACCACCCAGTCAATCCACAGAATCATAAAAATAATAAAATTCACTTGTGTTAAGCCACTGAGTTTGGGGATACCTTGTAACCTAACAACAGATAGCTGAAACACAAACCAAAAATATTCTAACTGAAGGGTAGCTTATAATCACTGAAAAACACTAGCCTCACTACAAAATCACTAACTTGTTTCATGATTTTAAACATATCATAGAGTCATGTAATTTCAAAACTTGACAGACTCGGAAATAATATAATCTAGTGGTCTAAAAAATATCTTTTAGCTACAGAACTCTTTAACAACTCCTTACTTGGATATTTATAATAAAGAAGTATCTTATTAGGATAAATTCATTCTATGGTTCAGTTTGCTTATAAAGCAAATTCATTCTACTGGTTCAGTTCATTTGCTTATAAAGCCACTTAATGAAAAACAATCTCCTTTTCTTTAACACAAATCTATAAACCCAGGCTCATAGATGGCAGTAAAAGAATTCTTACAGTTTAACCTTACAATTAAGTGAGATAGATATATTTATTTAATATTTTATATTATTTTAATATATTTAATATATATTTAATATTTATAACTCCTTGTCTGTCTTGAATATTGTTGGCAATATGATATAAAGGAAATCCTTATTCAAGACAGACAAGGAGTTGTAAATATCACTATTTGCCTTACAAGCTCAGGTTAACAAATGGTCAGGAGAAGCATTACAATTTATTCCTTTTCAGAAAAACACAAACCTGTCAGTCCAAATGAATACTTGATCAATGGCCTCCATAAGTTTATATTTAAAATACATTACATTTGGCTATGTAAATATTGCAATCTTGGAAGAAGTTAAAGCCTAAAGAATTCAAATCAAACGTCTGTGGAGCCCTCGAAGAACCTCCCTAGTACTCTGCTATTCTTTGGAATTCATTTTAGAAACTAACACTTGGAAACTGGTTTTGCTCTGTTGGTGCTGTAGTTTAAAGATGAAGGAAGCTGACTGAACATCTTTAAAGAATGACCGCTTCCATGAATCAGGTGTCAGTACATCCTCAGAATCATTGGTTGGGCTTTTTAAAGAACGTTTCTGCTATTTTTCCTTTTTTTTTTTTTTTTGGTCAAGAATAAACAACAACACACTGAGGGAAGGAACTGCCTAGCAAAAGAAATGTCCGTGTTAAAATTGAATGGTATTTTTCAACTCAGTTGTGTGAACTGGCGATGGCTAGAGGCCTCAGGGCGGTGTCTGGAATTCTCCAGTTCAGCCAGTGAGAACGCGCTGCTGTCTTGAAAGCTTTGGTTTACCTTCACCCCTGTTTTTGCCAGGGCTGAAGCTGTAGCAGCAGGAAGCTGTGTGCTCTTCACCCAATTTTAACAAACCCTGTGCTTTCAAAAGGAACAGAGAAGTCTTCCGCCATTTGACTAGCTATTGGAAGGAGTAAAATAGTTCTGCCGAGGGCGTGCAAAAATCAACGTGGTCATTGGTGTGCTATTTCAACACAAAGTCCAGCAGCACAATGGGAAGAACTGGATTGATTTCCATTCCAAGACATCGTTAAGAGTGAGACACATCACAAAAAATGTGGATGAAATGTACATCCAGAATCTCGGAGCCCCAGAATTTTTTAATTACTCCTGCCTGAGCAGAAAGGAGGGTAGAAGGAAAGGCTGAATGGAAGATGTCAGGGGTCATTTACCACTGGGCTCAGCACTGGGCATGTGGTTGTACAACACAGACATGGTCCCCACCCTCCTGTGGGGGTTATATACACAAAAGGACAAAGCAAAAGAGCAAACACACCTAGAAATTTTTCAAAACTCTGAGATCAGCCCTGGATGACATCTGCACCGGACTGTTGGGGACACATTCTTAATCCTGTTTAATTCCTTGCTCATATTTACAGTGTATGGAAAGTTGAATGGAAGTAGTGAGGTGAAGTCATGATGTCCTTGAGCTACAGCTCTCTGACCTTCTACAGGGGGACCCCCTCCCACCAAAAAAAAAAAAAATGGGTGGCATCACCTGGGTGAATTCATCATGAGAGGGCTTGGGCTAATCACCCTGAATTGTTAGCACACTGAAAAGGAAATCAGCCCCTAAGGACATATCACAGGGCTGGTGTACAAACTAGGATGTCAATTTATAGTTTACACTAAGAAATATAACTACTGGATAAACCAGCATAAATAATTATCTTGCAGCAGGCAGAGATACATAGGGAACCAATTATGAACAAAAAGGTGATTTTAGGCAGCATTCTTCACGAAGATAGTATGTGCCCGACATCTTTACCAAGCTGATCTTGCCTGTGAGACCATGTGGAAGCTCTTGGTTTGGGTTGTCTATGATGCTTCTGTGATTAACCCACCTCCAATCTGGTGACAGAAAACACCTCCTTTACCATAAGGGTTGGTACAACCAGGTTTAGCTCATCAGGGCACACCTATCCCCTGGGCCAAAGTGATTGGTTCAGCATGGGCACATGACCCAAACCTAGCCAAGCAGGATTCACTTTCAGGGTCTCCTCACTAAGGCTTGGAGCATATACCTCTGACTTCTTAGGAATAACTCATAACTGTCCTCTATACTTGCTCCTCACCCTGAGTAACTCTTAAAATCCTTTAATATAATAACATTAAGGAAAATGGCTCTTCAGAGACACTTTGCAATATTCTGTATACCTCTGTACTATTTTCTGTTCTTTTATTATAAAGGATTTTTTTCAGAAACAACAGGAATCTTGTTCCTGTTGAAGGACATTTTGCACAATGATTTGAGTAAAAAAATTCCAAAAGCATTCTATTATTGACTATCTGCTATATTCTAAGCACGATGCTAGATCCCTGCAATTCAGGGGTAAGTGAACACAGGTGCTGAAAGTCCTTGCCATCTGAGACCAGAAGGTCCAGTGGAAAGATGAACATTAATTTTCTAAAGTTTACAAAAATAAATATGCAATTATAAATCCTAATGAGTACTATTTTTATTTATTTTATTTATCTTTTTAAAGGTTTTTTTTAAAGATTTTATTTATTTATTTGACAGAGAGAGACACAGCGAGAGAGGGAACACAAGCAGGGGGAGTGGGAGAGGGAGAAGCAGGCTTCCCGCCCAGCAGGGAGCCTGATGCGGGGCTCGATCCAGGGACCCTGGGATCATGACCTGAGCTGAAGGCAGACGCTTAATGACGGAGCCACCCAGGCACCCCTAATGAGTACTATTTTTAAAAAGCTTCAAGGTGCAATAAAGGCATGTAAGCAAATTGCTATGGTTTTGTGGTCACATTACTAATTCCCCTTTGCTTTGGTTTCCTTATTTATAAAATGAGAACACTAGAATATACCTTAAAGTGTCGTTGTAGAGAGTAAATTTAAGATGCTTCCATGGAAGCCCTGGTTAGGGGTCAATCAATTTTAATCATTTCTAATACAATAATCATCAACCACAACAACATTATTGTTATTAGAAGGGGACTAAGCCTGATCTGGGGGAGGGGAAGCCTTCCCCGAGGAAAAAACTCTTGAGCTCCAAAGGATTGGCAAGAATTTACTCAGCAAAGGAGTAGAGAACAGCAGTGTAGGCATAGGGAAAGCCCAGTGGTGATAGGGCATATGAAATTTAGAGAAACGGGAGAGGACCAGTGAGGTTAGGGCATAGTATGTGATGGGAAGAGGCCTGCCTATGGGTCATGCATGATATTGAGGTGATATAATCAAATTTGCATTTTCTAAGATCACTGTTATATACTAAATGTTTACATCCTCCAAAATTTATATGATGACCCCCCCCATGTAATGGTATTAGGAGGTGATGCCTTTGGGTGGTAATTAGGTTGAGATGATGCCATGAGGGTGGAGACCTGTGATGGGATTAGTGCCCTTATAAAAAAAGGAAGAGACACCAGAGCACATGTGCATTCTCTCTCTCTCTCTCTGCCATGTTGAGGATACAGTGAGAAGGCAGCTTGGTCCTCAACTTCCCAGCCTCCAGCACTGTGAGGAAAAAATGTCTGTTGTTTAAGCCACCCAGCCCATGGTATTTTATTATAGCTGCCTGAGCTGGGCCAGTGCAGGTATGGAAACCTTTGACAAGATATAATGATCACCTGCAAAGGCCAGTGGCAGTGGGTATGAGAGAGGGATTCAAGAGCTGGGTGGGATCAAATCCCTCGGACTTGAGGAGGGTTAGCTATAGGAGCTAAGGGCATGGGATGTCAGGGCCAGCTACTATGTTTCAGGCTTATTGGTGGAACTGAGTAGAGAGCAAAGCCATTGACTGAGAGGAAACTGGAAGAGGACTGGGTGGGGGAAGGCACAGGGAGCCGCAGAAGTGTCTGGAAGAAGGACAACGGATGCAAGGGAGTTGAGAGTTGAAGGTCAAGAAGACATAGAAACAATGAACTCTCTTCAGATCCCCCACCCAAATCTTGGCCCTGATAGAGCACTACAGATGAACTCAAATCTAGTTGTAACTCTTCCTAGACACCAGCATTGGGTCCTCAGAGTAACTTCCCATGAAGAATGCTTCCTGTCTCTGCCTCCCTGTGGCTTCACTTACATAACAAGGCATTCCTTCAAGACAACTGGTGTCCCAGATTCCATGGAGCAGCAGGAGACTGTGTGAAATATCCTGCTCTAGGACAATGCTATCAGACAAGATGCTGTTGACCCAAAGGGACCTTTCACTGGCCAAACCCATGGCTGGCCTATCCATATTTTCGCAGCAGTCTCCACGCACCCGGTGCCTCTGAAAGTAGAGTCAGAGCTCTAATTCTCACTCAGGGGGAAAACTGAGGCCAACCGGATTACTAAAATGATTGACTATAAAACCTTACTTGAAGACATGCAATGTTATTATGTTCAGGTACAAATCATTTACTTATTCTTTTACAAGAATAAGTTAACAAAGTATTTCTAGGTGGAGTCCCAGAAAGAAGGCTTTAAGGAGTGGAAAAATAATTATGAGTTTAGCACATCAAGGTTTTAATGAAGTAGAAATTATGTACAACATCTGCCTCAAACTGGCAGCCTTCGATAGTTTTGCCTCCAGATGTTTTTTAAACAATTTGAATGGATTGCCAACATTTAAAAATGCATAAATTCCAGGTAAATATCAGAGCTTTGAGCTTTTCTTTAAAATGGAAAGTTCTGGCAAAGGTGGACCCAAAGACACACATGATGACAATGAGCTAAAGCTCCTTACTTTGGGTGTCGGCTTCCAGGTTCATTCCAGTGCTCACCACTCTTTGGGATGTCCAGATACCGAGACCAACTCACTCTGCTGCATTTTATCATTACACTGTTGTTTTTCTTTAACTTAACATTAAAACAAACATTTCTTCTACCTCTATCTCTATCAAAAGAGGGAAAAGTAAAACTAGATCAAATTTCAGGAAAATTGAATGATCACATGTTTCTTTATAAAAGCTGACATTATGTCATTGCTTAAATGTGTCTATCTAGAAATTTAACTGGTTCTTTTCAACCATTTTCATCACCTACCTGATCCCTGTTGCCATTTGAGTTGCCCCCTAAGTTGGGGTCCCCAAAAGCAGAGCCTGAGACCAGAACTCAAGTACAGGCAGTCAATCTGAGATGTGGCCCCTGGAAGCTGGAGTGAAGGCATGGCGAATAATGAGAGACAAGAAAGGAGGAAAGGTCACTGGAATTGTGCATTAGGGACGTCACTGCTGTAGGTTAATAGGTCTTTGAGACACAAACAGAATGCCTCCCAGAGCTGGAAGGCTGAGAACTTGGGGGCTAAGAGGATGGTTCCTGGACCCCACTGGCTGAAAGCTGCCCAAGGGTCATCAAAACCCCCACACTTATAGGCTGCCCTCGCTCCCAGGCCTGACAGTCATCAGCCCTGGAGTGCAAAGTAGAGAGGCACTCAGTGCTCACCAGAGCTGGGACATAACAGCACAAGTGCATCTGAGCTGGAATGGAACCATCCAATGGCTAAAGCCAGAGGTCTGCCTAGATCTTATCTTAGATGCATTGCATCATCTCCGTCTAGGGAGATGATGCAATGCATCTAAGATACCTACAGAAGTTGTAAGCCCTAGAATTAGCATGGCCACGACTCTTGGGACTCCTTTGATAGGAATTTCAGAAGTTTAAACTCCCAAAGCTGAGAGACATGACACAGTGCTTCTAAAAGGACGGACACCAGGCCCAGCTTCTCTGGGTTTGAATACTGGCCCTAACACTTCCTGGCTGGGTTACTTTGGGTCAATTCCTTAACTACTACAATCCTCAGTCTCCTCACCTATAAATCAGTTATAGTACTTACCTCATAGGGTAGTCACTGTGTACTTGGATATTACATTATCATCAATAATTTTAAGAAGAATAATAAACATTTTGTGTTAATATTACTGTGTCTATTTTCTCTTGCAAACTTTTTCTTCACCAGCAATGTGAAGCTAATGTTATCCCCCAGCTAACTTACAACCAACTCTCTTGTAGAGGCTGAACGGTTTTTTTCTGTACCTAGAAGTACCTGATAATCTCTTCTGCAAATTCCAGAAAATAAACTAAGTGCAAACTATATATCTGAGTTCTTTTCATAATTTCTCAAATAATGTTCTAAATTCCAATTCCTAAAATAGGGGTTAGAATAGTGTTTTGATTTAACAGCCACTGTGAAAAACAGTACAGAGTTTCCTTAAAAAATTAAAAATAAAACTACGTTATGATCCAGTAATTCCACTGCTAGATATTTACCTAAATAATACAAAAACACTAATTTTTTATTGTGCACATGCACCCCTATGTTTATTGCAGCCTTATTTTCAATAGCCAAATTATGGAAGCAACCCAAGTGTCCATCAATAGATGAATGAAAAAAGATGTGGTATACATATACAATGGAATATTATTCCACCACACAAAAATAATGAAATCTGGTAATTTTAAACCTGGATGGATCTAGAGGGTATAATGCTAAGCAAAATAAGTCTGTCAAGAGAGACAAATGCCATATGATTTCACCCATATGTGAAATTTAAGAAACAAAACAAAGGGAAAAAAGGAGACAAACAGAAAAACAGTTCTATTAACTATAGAGAACAAACTGATGGTTACCAGAAAGGAGGTGGGTGGGGGATGGATGAAATAGGTGAAGGGTATTAAAAGTACACTTATTGTGATGAGCACTGAGTAATGTATAGAATTGTTGAATCCTTATATTGTACACCTGAAACTGATATAACATTGTGTGTTAATTATACTGGAATTTAAATAAATAAATAAATAAATAAATAAATAAATAAATAAATAAATAAATAAATAAATAAATTATTTTGACTTAACTATAAATGACTGAAAGTGTCAAAAACATCTGATATTGGATTTCTCCATCATCCCAAACAAACTAAAAGCATTTTTTAAATCTGAAGATTAACTCAAGGCTCCTTCATCTGTCTTTCTATTCTTGCATTCTGGGAAACTTTCACTTCTAGCAGTGCTTCTAGATGGGCGGGGTGAAGAGACCACCTAGGGATCTTTTTTTTTTTTTTTAAAGATTTTATTTTTTAGAGAGCGAGCGAGAGAGAAACAGCATGAGAGGGGAGAGGGTCAGAGGGAGAAACAGGCTCCCCGCTGAGCCGGGAGCCCGATGTGGGACTCGATCCCAGGACCCTGGGATCATGACCTGAGCCGAAGGCAGACGCTTAACCATCTGAGCCACCCAGGCGCCCCTAGGGATCTTGTTCATAAGCAAGATCAGTAGGTTCACAGTGGGGCCAGAGTTTCAGCATTCTCAACAAGTTCCCAGTCAGATACTGCTTATCTTTGGATCAAACTTGGGACCTCTAGATATGTCAGAGAAAAGGAAAGCCTTGGACTGTCAGAGGGCAGCCTCACATGTGTCTGGGGAGCTAGGCTGGAATTTGGCAGGCAGAGTGGCTGTAAGCCAAACAGAATGTCTGTGAAGGGTGCAGCATCATGGGAATCTGCCTGCCCTGTTTTGAGGAGGTTATCCAATTTTGTCAACAGGACGGCTAAGAGAACTTGAAATCTGGCTTCATGCAGTCCCAGCAAAACCCAGAAAGATGGCTGGATAATCTCCTGAAGTCCTCCTCCTACACACAATAAACATTCTTGTCGAACTTCGAAACGCAAATGCAGACCTGCCAATACCTACCTGCAGGACCACTGGGCCACTGACTGATACTGCAAGCTGGCCTCAAGTATTTTCATGGTTTCTTCATCATCATCAGTTTGGTTGGAAATATCAAAAGCTCCAAGGAAACAGGCAGAAGGACCATGAAAGGAAGTCAAAGTCAGCCACTGCCATGGAAATAAAACCTTAGATTCAAGCCCCTTTTCCTTTCAAGCTTCCTGCTTGAGTTTCTAATCAAGCACGGATCACCTCCCATCCCGCAATGGGACCACCCCACCTGTCCCTCTGTATACTGCATTAGGATGATCCCAGAAAATAGCCAAGGGTTCAGTTGGTCCTATATATGCCCAGATAAGGAAAATGCCCTATGAGAGATTGGCTAAATAATTTTTCTCCTTATAATAGAATTGGCACTGTAGCCAAGGAAGTATGTTTTCTAACTTCATGAGGAAACAAATCATACCAGTTTGCAAGGAAGAAAAAACTTTGTGTGGTTTTCTTTAATGATAAACACACATTTAGTATAAGTGATACATTATTTTAACAAGTTCTACCATAGTTGCTGGTTCAGAAGTGATTGGCAATGAGGATATAAGTGTAAACAGAGAAAAGGAGATTTATTTGTCTATGAATTGTAGTGTATGATTGGAAAAAAAGGAAGCAAAGATTATCTGAAAGAAAAAAATTCTGGGATGATTATTAAATCTAAAAACTACAAATAGTGGCAAGAAATCAAATTTTGCACCTCTCCCTTTTACATTCAAGGCAAAGTATAAAATAAAAAGTTTGGGGAACTAGGGACGCCTGGGTGGCTCTGCCGGTTAAGCATGCCACTCTTGATTTCAGCTCAGGTCATGATCTCGGGGTCCTGGGATTGAGCCCCACTTCTGGCTCTGCACTGAGCAGGGAGCTGGCTTGAGATTCTCTCCTTCTCCCTCTACCCCTCCCCCACAAGCTCACACATACTCTCTCTCTTTTTCTCCCTCTAAAATAAATAAATAAATCTTTAAAACAAATTGGGGGAAATAAGGCAGATACATTTTGGCAATCTACAGGGTGCCTTCAAAATAAACCTTCTCTTGGGAAAATTAAAAATTCCTTAAATTTTAAAAAAGTAAACTCTAACATACACTCAGAAAAATGTATAAATCATAAGCCTACAGATCAGTAAATTATTACACAGTGAACATACCAATGTAGCCACCAATGTAGACCAAGAAACAAAATACTAACTCCTTCCTCCTCCCCAAATGTAACTACCTACCTGTCTTTTAACTCCTTAGATTTCTCTTGCCTGGTTTTTGAAGTTCAAATGAAATCAGGTAGACTATGCCCTTATGCATATGGCTTCTTTTGCTTAATAATATGTTTGACAGATTTATTCATATTATTATGTGTACCTGTATCTTAATTTTCACTGCCAAATAGTATTCCATTGCATGAATATACCACAGCTCATTCATTCATTTTAATATTGATGGATCTTTGGGTTTTTCCCAAATTGGGGCTATTATGATATAATGCCACGACAAATATCCTTAAACAAGTTTCTTGCTTCACCTATGCATGCAGATCTGTGGAGAGTCAATTTGCTATGTAATGACATTTATGTATGTTCAGCCTTAACAGATAATGCAGTGTTCCAACGTGGTGACGGTGCCCCCATTGCTCCATACTTGGAACTGTCAGTCTGTTTAATTTGAACTATTCCGGTGGTTCTATTGGGGTATCTCATCATGGTTGTCTTTTGTATTTCCCCTGATTGTTAATGAGATTGAGCACCTTTTCAAATGTTTATTGGCCATTTTGTTTTTTGTTTTGGGTTTTTTTTTTTTTTTTTAGATTTTATTTATTTATTTGAGAGAGAGAATGAGAGAGAGAGCGCATGAGAGGGGGGAGGGTCAGAGGGAGAAAAATACTCCCTGCCGAGCAGGGAGCCCGATGCAGGACTCGATCCAGGGACTCCAGGATCATGACCAGAGCCAAAGGCAGTCACTTAACCAACTGAGCCACCCAGGCGCCCATTATTGGCCATTTTGATACCCCCTTTGTAGAGTGGCTGTTTGCATCTCTTTTCTCCCACATTCCTTTTTTTGCTTAACCTTAGATTGTTTTTCTTTTTTTATAAATTTGTAGGAATTCTTTATACATTCTATATAAAAGCACATTGTCAGTTTTGTGTGTGGCAGTCATCTTCTCCCACAGTAGTTTACCTTCTCACTCTCTCAGTGGTGTTTTTAAAAGAACAAAAAAAATCTTTATTTTAAAATAATGTAATTTATTAGAATTTTCTTTTGTATTAGTGGTGTTATGAAAATAGTCTCCTATATTGTCCTTTACAAATTTTATTGTTTTCCTTTTCATAATTAGATTTAAACGCATCTGGAATTGATTTTGTGTATGGTGTAGGGTTCATATTTCCTTCTTTACTTAAGGATATCCAATTAACTTAGCAAAATTTATTGAAAAGAGCATCTTTTTTCCATCATTCTGCAGCACCACATTTGTCATAAATTAAATGTAGATTAGTTTTAATTACTCTAGTTTATATTAAGTCTTTATTCCAATAGAATAAGTTTTTCAATTCTTTCTTCTTCTTTAAGTTGATCTTATATGCTTGGCTCTTTCCATTTCCATGTATATTCAAGAATCAGCTTGTCAATTTGCAAACACACACACGTTATAAACATACATACACACAATCTGCTGGGATTTTGACTCTGCACTGAATATACAGATTTGGGAAAATTGACATTTTATGATTGATGTTTTTATTCTATTGCATATGGTATTTAATTTTTTTTATTTTCTGGGGCATATGCCTGGCTCAGTCAGTAGAGCATGGGACTCCTGATCTCAGGGTTGTAAGTTCAAGTCCCATGTTGGGTGTAGAGATTATTTAAAAAAATAAAATTTTAAAATTTTTATTTTCTAACTCTCTGGGACCAGTATACAGAATATAACTAATTGTTTGTATTGATCTTCTATCCAACAAAATTTCTAAAATCACTTATTAACTCTAATAATTTATCTGTAGATCTTTTAGATTTCTAGTTATACAATCATGTAATCTGCAAATTATGATGGGCTTATTTTTCCTTTCCACTCTTTATGACTTTCCTTTTATCTTCTTGCCATATTGCTGTAGCTTGGACCTTCAGAACAATGTTAAATAAAGGTGTTGATTGCGACCACCTATTCTCATTACCTTGTCAAAAGGAAAGTTATCACTATCTTACCATTAAGTATGATGGGCACTCTAGTTTTTTGGTAGATATTCTTTATCCAAATAGAAAATATCCCTTCTGTTGCTAGTTTGGTAAGGGTATTTTTCTTTTACAATGAATGGATGTTGAATTTTTTTCAAATTTCTGTACTTATTGAACTAATGTAGATACTTTATTCTGCTAAGGTAGTGAATACACCAGTTAATATTCAAATGATAAATCAACCTGCATTCCTGGAATAAACAATACTTGGTTGTGATGCATTTTTTTTTATATCATGGAATTTGAATGGCTAAATTATAGGTTATTTTCAATCTATATTCATAAATGATACTGGCTTATAATTTCCCTTTCTTACTATGTCTTTGTTAGGTTCTAGTATCAAAGTCATACTGGCCTCATAAAACAGGTTGAGAAGCTATTTCTTTTTTTTTTTTTTTTTTTCCTGTTCTAAGACTTTGCATAAGATTGATGTGATTTGTTTATGTGCCTGGAGTTTTCTTTGTAGAGAAGTTTCTAAGTACAGAAATAGTTATAATCTTCTCAGATTTTCAATTTCTTCTGTGTCAGCTTTGGTAAGTGGTGTCTTATAGGAATTTATTTCTATTTCATATAAATTCATCTAATTTCATCTAAAATTTCATCTAAAATTTCAAATATATTGGTATAAAGTTGATTATAATATCCTCTTAAATCTTCTGAATGTCTATGGGTTCTACAGTGATGCCCCCCTTTTAATTCCTAAAGTTGGTTTTCTGTGCCTTCTCTCATTTTTACCTGTCAGTCTCATCAAATATTGATTAATTTTATTCTTTTGAAAGAATTGATTCTGAGCTTTGGTGCTCCTCTCTCTTTTAAGATTATTTTCAAATTCATTAATTTCTGATCTCATCATTAGCATCATCTTCCTTTTCTCTACCATGGGCCATGGGTTTCATTTACTGGTGTTTTCTTAGTGGCTTCTTGAAATGGAAGTCTTTTTGTTGCTTTTTAGCAGAAATTATCTTTTCTCCGACTTCTTTTGAGATTTTCTCTTTAAATCTGGATTTTAGCATTTTTACCGAATACTTCCTTTGTGTAGTTTTTTTACTTACTTTTTTGGGGGTATATCTCTTGAATATGTCATGATATTTTTCATCAATTTTATAAAACGCTCAACAATTAACTCTTCAAAATCTGCTGTGCTCTGTTCTCTCTCTCTCTCTCTTTCTCATCTCCTTTTTACAATTTCAGTTATGCATATATTAAATGTTTTCACTATATCCCAAATGTCTCTTTGTCTTCTGTATTTTCCATCTTTTTGTCTCTCTATACTGAAGTCTACATATTTTACTTTGCTTAACCAACTGAGTCACCCAGGCATCCCTGAAGTCTACATTATTTTATTTTGATTTATCTTTCATTTTACTAATTCACTTTTCAGCTGTGTTTAATCTACTGTTAAATCATCCATTGAATTATTTCTTTTTGGTATTCTTCAGTTCTGAAATGTCCATTTTGCACTTTTTTACAATTTCATGTTCTCTGCCAAGATTTCCTCTTTTCTTTTATTTCCTTGACATATTAAACAAAGCTTTTTTAAATGTTTGTGTATGGGTCCATTATCTGGATGTCCTGTGGGCCATGTCCTTTCATCTATTATTTTTTATGATTTGATGTAATATTTTAATTTCCATTCATATAGCTGGTTATTTTTTTATAGCTAGTAATTTTTATTTGGGTGGTGGATGCTATATATGAAAAATTGAAAAAATAATTTGAGGCTCTGGATGCACCAGTTTATTATTAGTAATTCCAGATCACCTTCAATTAATCAGAGATTAGCATGATGTAAAGCATACTCCAGCCCCTATTAGAACTGGTTTATGTTCAGCCCATTCTGATTCTCAGCATATACTTCTTTAAAATCCCAGCAAAAGCTCTGGTAGTTTTTTAGGGCTCTTTTTTTTTTTTTTTTTTTTTTTTGCCTTGGCAGTCCGTGGCCTCCAATCTTTGCCTTCATTCCTTTGAATATTTCAAAAGTTATTCTGTTTTCCAATTTTTTTATCATCTTCACTGGAATTGTCAGGTACCTTTAGGGGAAAAATAGCACCTTGTCTCACCTTTCTGGGATTTCTTCCCCTCTCAAATCTTGGCTCTCACTTCCTTGGGAAGTCTCCTGTGCTTTCAACCAGATACTTTTTTTTAAAGATTTATTTATTTGAGAGAGAGAGAGAACAGTTGGTAGGGGCAGAGGGAGAGGGAGAGAGAAACTTAAGCAGACTCCACAACAAGCCTGAGCCCAACACAGGCCTCAATCTCAGAACCCTGAGATCATGACCTGAGTGGAAACCAAGAGTCAGAGGCTTAACCAACTATGCCACCCAGGCTTCCCTCAACCAGATACTTTAAAGAAATATTTTGTTCTACTTGTCTGCTTATTGTTAATCAAGAAGGTTGTTCTAGGGGCGCCTGGGTGGATCGGTCGGTTAAGTGGCTGCCTTCGGCTCAGGTCAAGATCCCAGGGTCCTGGGATGAAGCCCCACATCAGGCTCCCTGCTCAGTGGGGAGTCTGCTTCTCCCTCTCCCTCTGCTCCTCCCCCTCCACTTGTGTGCTCTCATGCTCTCTCTTTCTCTCAAGTAAATCAATAAAGTCTTTATTTAAAAAAAAAAAAGGAGGTTGTTCTAAACTACTAATCAGGACCTTATGGAAGCCAGAAGCAATGTTTGTAAATGCAAATATAATATTTTACATAAATACACACATTCAGTCCACAATTGCTGTAAAAAATATGTCTTCAAGGACCTCCTTTATCTACTAGACCTTGAATTCTTCTCTTGATATTAATAAGGCACAGGACCTTGGGGGTGAAGGATTAGGGGATCTAGATTTATATGATGACATTATGGCTATAAAGATTCATATTTGGGCCATTACATAGGTAGTACGCCAAACATAATTTAAAAAAATTTAACAACACATATACTTATTATTTGTTTGTTTACATGTTCCTCATCTATGTTTTCCTACAAAGATATCAATGAAATGGGGCCAATACCTTGTGTGTCTTATTTAACACTATTCCTGATACCTTTTAAGTATGTGATATATAGCTGTTAATTAATAAATTAAGAAAAATAGGAAAACCTAGATTCTTCTATAATGTTCCACAGTCAAGAAATCAGGACAGTCTTTTGAAGACATATATTGATGATGCTTTGTATGACATGTCAAAGACCTCAGATAGTCAGCAATGGGAAATGCAGCTGTTGCTACGAACACCACCTTTCTGTTCCATCATTTCCAACTCTTCATCTTATATCTGGATTATTCTGTTATTCTCCAATTAGTCTCCATACTTTGGTCTTGTTTCTCTCCAAATCCATCCACGTGACTTCCACCAACTCTATTTTCTATTACACAGACATAATCAGATCACTGGTTTTGGACTTCAGCATGAAAGTGTGGGGTCTGTTCTCCAAATCCTTAGTATGGCACTCAAGGTCCTCATAATCTGGGATAGAAACATAGCTGATAGAAAGTATTTAATACATATTTGCTGCATGACTAGCTTCAACTTACTTTCAACATACCTAATCTTTCCTACTTTCCCCTGCCAAGAACCATCATTGCAAGACATCTCACTCTTCCCCCACACAGTTCATTCCCTTTTACACCTCTGTTTTTGTTGCTCATGCCCAGAGAGTGCTGACCCAGCATTTCCACCTGCTCAGTCTTCAAGGCTACATTATGTGTTCTGACAATTCATCACTAGCTCCCCAGTTGAGATTAATCATTGCTTTATTTGAACTCTTTGGACCTTTTAACTATCTTATGTTACCTTCACTATCCTATGTTAACTATCACATCTTACATTGCACTTATTTGTTCAATATTTGTCCCATTTTATTTCCAAGATATTTCAGAGTTTTTACTTTAGAATTACTAGAATGTTTAGAATTTATGGATCTACTCCCTCCCTATATTATTAACTCTCTGTATACACTCATATACATTTTATTTTATTATGTTATGTTAATCACCTTACATTACATCATTAGTTTTTGATGTAGTGTTCCATGATTCATTGTTTGCATATAACACTCATATACATTTAATGAATAGTTGTTGAATAAATCAAAGGAAGGTCCCACACAGCTGTTTTCAATCTTATGCAGGCAGTGGAGCCCCTGAAATATACTATTCTTTGCTGAACATCACAAAATATTGTTAATAAAATTAAAGATTACAAAATATATCACATGGTGGTAAATTGGAATTATTAGATTGATAGTCCTAATTAAAAGAAGCAGGACATTTGAAAGGAACAAATTATGAGAGAAAATGTTAATGGAGAAAAACTTTTTCTGGTAATCTGATCTTTCTTAGGTCAGGAAGTAGCTCCCATTATTAGTGTCAGGAGTAGGGTGTATGGGTCCTATGTTCCAAGGTCCCATCTATATGACTTTTGTGGCTGTTGACCTTCTAAAGTGAGGGACAGTGTTAGTAAAATGAGAGATTTAGCATCCACTGCTATCTACAAGATAAATAAATCTCAGGGAATGATCACCCTCACAAAAGAGTTGTTGTTTTTCTACTTGACTTTAGGCTTCAAGCCCTTTAATGTCATTGCACATGACCGTGGACAACTTATCAAACCACATCAAATCAATATGGTCAACTAAAGGTCTTTGAAAACTCACATATTTAACATCCATCCTAAATCAGTCTTAACTCTGCAGATAAAACTCAGGCAGAAATGGTCCTCACACAGACAAAAGAAGCACAAATACTGAAAATCTGGCTCAAACACCAGCTCACCGCCACTTCCACCACCATAAACGTGGCTTTAGGAAACAACCAATTCAGTGGGGCATCATGGGAAGGAGGGCTTAAGAGTGTCATGTCAAAAAAACTTATTGCCCGAGGATCCCCTCCTCATTTCTAGGACCTTTCCTTCAGGATATACTCTTAGACTCAGGTTCAAACTCACAGCCCTGAGGGCCCCAGAGCTAGACATACATTGGATATTCTGTGGGAGGCAGGGCCATAGGAATGAATAAACTCAGAGTTGGAATTGATTTTAGGGAATTTCCAATCAACTTTCATCAGATGCATCTAATTCAGCCTCTGTTTGAATTGTCCCATCAAGGAGGACATCATCACATCCCTGAAACCTACAACTTTGTTGAAGGACCCTAAATGGCAGAATGTTTTTTAATTTTACATCAATATTTGCCCACATTAATTTGTGTGTGTTGGTCTCTGCATTTATGCAGATTGACCCATCAGTCCGTTTTTCTGATGACTGTCTGATGGCTTCATTCAGCCATCTCAGCCTGGGTCAGTTCTTAATTTACTAGCAACCACTTACTAAATGTTGTTGAATGAATGTCAAAGATCTTTCCTCTCTTGGCTAATTACTCCACATCCCTACAAAAACATTTTTCTGTCATCCATCTGGGCATGAGGCGAGTTAGGGTGTTTAATTTTCAAAGCATTTCACTGATGTATCCCAAATGCCCAGAACAGTGCCAGATATATCGTATTGTACATGCTCAGTCAATACTATATGTGAATAAATAATAAAACATTATTTGTCCCCAAGCCTATTCTTTGTTTGCTAATAGCACAATATACCAAAATTCTCAATACTTTGCAGAGAATTTCATCTCAAATTAAAGGTTATTCAGCTCCTTCCAAAAACTTCATTGAGATAATTTATATTTGAAAACTAAAGGACATATTAACCATTCATTCCTCCTCTGAAGTTACCCAGTCCTATCCCAGTATGAATGGAGCAGCAAAATCTACTAGACTACGTTACTCTAAATGACCCCCTATAAATGTCTTCTCAGAACAAGAATTAACATAATACCATCGCTACTAAGTAGATTTGGAATATGAAACAACCATAGCAAAATGTGTTTAAAACTTGTGTAAAATTGTCATTGAAGAGATTTTCAATTAAGCTGTTAATTGTAAACAAACCCACAAAATAAATTTCTCTTAGAATAACGTGGTAAAAACAAAACAAAACAAACAAACCCTGACTCTCCTAGAAAATGGTATGCTTTAATTATCAGACAATAAAAGTTATATAAGCCATTATATTTTGTTTGCTTGCTTGCCAGGCTGCCAGCTTTACTCCTGTTTTAAAGATCCCACTGCATATGTGTCTCTATCATTAGTCTTGGTAAGTGTGTTTCTTACAGGAGATGGTTTCCTTTTGATTAAACTCCTTCTTTCATTATATGTAAAATCCTGCAATTAATCACAAAAGAGACCTCCTTTTCCTTTCCGTTCTGTACCCTTTCCCTCCTGTTTTGTGTTCCACCTCAGGAATTTAGTTTCCTCACTTGGCCTTATTCTGTCCACTCTTCTGGGAAACCACCAAAAAAGCTGATTCACAATTGTGTTCATAATTTATTAACTTTTCTCGAGTCACAATCCAGTGTCCCAAGTTCCAAAATGATTATTTTTTCACATTTTCTGTTTCTTGTAAAACCTATGAGAGCCCCTCCCCACTTCTCACTATCATCTGGTGGTTTTGCTTCTTCTTTCTCTGAGGAAATAGACGACCTCAGAAAGAATGACTACCTTTGACCATCAAATCTAGCCAGCCTTCAACGTCGGCACCCCCAATCTCTGCCTTCCTCCATATTAAAGGTTTGAACTGACCCTCTGCTGATCTAAAATACTCAGTTCCTTTACCTAGGACTCAGCAGTCTTATTTACTTGAAGACTTTCCGTGTGTCATAATTACCTTTCTCATATGCATCACCAGCGTTCTCTCTCTCCCTAATGAGTATTTTCCTATCCATGAAAACATGCTGAAATATCTTCCATGTTAAAAAAAAAAAAATGTAAGCCCACCACATTTCTTTCAGTACTGCTCCATTTCTCTGATTCCTTTTATAGAAAACTCCATAATTGTCTACACTTGACTTATCCATTTTTTTTACCTTCCATTTTCTCCTTAACCCTCTTCAACCAGATTTTGTTCCAACTACTCCTCATCATTAAATCCAATGAACCCTATCTTCCTGATCTTGCAGCAGCGTTTGCACACTTGATCATTTCTTTTTTGAAACAAGTTAGTCACTTGGCTTTAGGAACATTATACTCTTTGGATGTATTCCTATCTCTGGTCCTTCTCCAGCTCCTCTTTTGGAACATCATTCTATTTTCAGCTGTAAATGTTGCAGTGCTCTTAGTCTCAGCCCCCAGACTTCTTTTATCTACTTTTTACATGCTTTCCCTAAGTGATCTCATCCTGTTCCCTGATTTTAACTACTATCAATATGCTGGTAACTGCTGAGTTTTATATCTGAACTATCTCTTCTCTTAACTCCAGACTGGCATATCCTACTGCCCACCAACCATCTCTTCTTGGATGTCTAATAGACATCTCAAGCTTAACATGTCCAACCAAACTCTTGCTGCTTTTCCCCAGACCAACTCAATAAGCTCTCACTTAAGGAAATAACAACACCATTCCCCCATTTTCCAAAGCAAAACACTTTGGAAACATCCTTGACTTCTCTCTTTCATTCATACCCCACATAAAATCTTTCAGTAAATACTGCTTTATCTACCTTCAAAATACCTTCTGGACCCAAGCCTTTTCTCCCCACCTCCACCTCTACAATCCAAATCTAGGGCACCATTATTACTCACCTGGATCTGTACTGCGGCCACCTGACTGGTCTCCCTGCTTCACTTTTGCTGTCCTACAGCTCATGCTCTACATAGTAATCAAAGAGATTCTTTTAAAATGTAGATCATAGGGCGCCTGGGTGGCTCAGTTGGTTGGGCGACTGCCTTCGGCTCAGGTCATGATCCTGGAGTCCCGGGATCGAGTCCCACATCAGGCTCCCTGCTCGGCGGGGAGTCTGCTTCTCCCTCTGACCCTCCTCCCTCTCATGCTTTCTGTCTCTCATTCTCTCTCTCGCAAATAAATAAAATCTTAAAAAAAATGTAGATCATAAAATGTCACACTTTTGCACTCAACTTTCTAATGGCTACCCATTGTTCTTAGAATAAAATATTGTTATGCTGGGGCACCTGGGTGGCTCAGTCGGTGAAGCACCTGCCTTTGTCTCAGGTCATGATCCCAGGGTCCTGGGATTGAGCCCTACATCAGGCTCCCTGCTCAGTGGAGAGCCTGCTTCTGCCTCTCCCCACCTCCCCCGGCTCGTGCTCTCTCTCGCTCTCTATCTCATATCTTAAAAAAAGATTTTATTTATTTATTTGAAAGTGAGAGCGCACAAGTTGTGGGGGAGAAGCAGAGGCAGAGGGAGAAGCAGACTCCCCACTAAGCAAGGAGCCCGATGTGGGACTCAATCCCAGGACCCTGCAATCATGACCCAAGCCGAAGGCAGCCACTTAACTGACTGAGGCACCCAGGCACCCAAATAAATAAAATCTTTAAAAAAAATGTTGTTATGCTTTGAGCAAACTTTCATGATCCAGCACCTGGATATTACTCTTACTAATTTCCTGAAACTCCTCTCCTTGTTCCCTCCTTTCTGGCCACATGACTCTCTTCTGGTTCCTATAATAATACAAGCACACTGCACCATGGAGCTTTTACCTCTGCTATCCTTAGCCCAAAACAGTCAACTGCTATTTACTTGAATCCATCTATCACTTTCTTCAGTCTCTGTTCAAACGTCACCTCTTCCAAGAGAGCTTTCCTGACCACTCTTTCCAAGTGAGCATGCCAGTAATTCTCTCCTCTGCCTGCCTTAGTTCTATATGAAGAATTGTACATTGATTTGTTTGCTCATTGGTTGGTTTCCTGTCCACCCAAATAAGCAGAAAGCTCCAGGAGTTGAAGGTATGCTGCTTCAACAAGGCCCCAAGCTACTCAAACTAAATACTGCTGAAATACAAAATTATCCAATAACATGAAATCCAGTGACTTTTTCTCAGCTTCCATTCTCCTTGACTTTTCTCCCTATCTGGCAACACAACTAACAACTTCTCCTTTTTGAGAAAAGACTCAGTTGCTCCTTGGACCGTTCTCACCTCCCTAAGTGGTTTCCCTTCAGGATTCTATGGCAGACACTGATACACTGATAAATGCCTCCCAATATCCACTTTCCTCTCCTTTTTACTTTGTAAGAAAACTTCCAATTTTTAATTGATCACATGGATCTCTTATTACTACCCAGCCAAAACACCACATTTGCCAACCTCCCCTGAAGGCTCCCAAGTGACTAAGTTTAGGCCAATAAGTAAGATGAAACATTGTGAAACTTCCTGGAAGTCTCCTTCAAGTGAGCATGTGTGCCTTTCCTGCTTCCAGGAACTCAAATGTCATGGTTAGGGCTCTAGCATATATCTTGCATAAAGACAATTGAGAGCCACACATTAGTGATAAGGAACCATAAGCTGGAAGAATTCTGGGTCATTGTTTGTAGAGCCACCATACTAGGTCTGGACTACCAACCAATAGCCCTTCATGACATGAGAGAGACATAGTCTTCTATTTTATTTAAACAACCTTTTATTTTTTCCCAATTGATATATCTCTCAGCACACTTAATGCATTAACATTCCCCCTCAACAGAATGATCTTAACTTTCTTGGCCCATCACAAGACTCTCTTCTGAGTTCCAGCCCTGCATATCTTGAGTCCACTGACTAGAACTTAAGTCAACATGCAACTCATCCTCTTTACCCTCACCCACAGGCTTCCTATACGTCAGTATTTCTTTAGATAGTACCAGAAGCCCCTAAGCAGAAGCATGCTAGCGAGCCAAGCCTGATTTGCTTTTATGACTTATATGGTTCAAATACAGATGTGTGTAAGGTGGTGGAATGTGAGATTCTTTGAGGAATTGTAGGTAAACAGTTCATAATCAGAGATGATGTTCCTATATCCAAAAACTGAACTTATATCAGTGGAGGTAGGGGAACACAGGAGTTTCAGAAATAGTGAAGTCTATGCTAAGCTGAAGCCATATTAAGATGACAGACTAGATTCCAGTATTTATTCTTCATATGCCAACATTAAAATATGATTTGCTTAGCAGAGCGACCAAGACTTAAAATGGACTATTACAAATAACAGAGCTGCTGTGAACTGTTGGCTTAATACACAAATGCTCTCAAAGCTTGGAAAACATGCTTAAAATTAGTGCTGGCTAGAGGCCCAGAGGCTTTATAATCTAGTAGTAATCCTATTTGTAATGTTGTTTTAGGCATAATGGTATAATAGATGAAGTGGATTCCTTGCTCTACCTTCATCTTTTCTCTGAGACATTCTACCAACACACCTGCCTTCCATCAAGCACCTGACCTATGGGTCTGTGTTTCAATTGCCTCTGCTAAAAATACCACCATGAAGCACCCTTCCTCAGAGTCAGTCTTCACAGGTGGCCAGGCACTTACCAAAATCTGGTCTCTACTTGCCTACTCCCCTTCCTACCCCATCCCTGACCACTCTTACTACATGAACCTCTGCCTCCCTAAGTCCTATGCAAAATAACCATCTCAGTAGGGTTCATGGGAAAGCAAACAAACAAACAGATTCCTCAGATCATCCCTTTGCTTCCAGTTAGCACTTGTACCTTTTGCCATGGTATTTTGGAAACAATTTTCCCTGCCTTTCCTGCCTAACTCAGAGAAAGGCCGTGAGGGTAGATGGCCACAGGAGAAGGGAGGCATCTAACACTAGTCAGGATAATCACTCAAGCTGGCAGGGTCTCATCAACTCTTTTAGGCAAAGGGAGTCTACATAAGCCTTCAGCTTGATGTTTAAAGAAAGAAACACCAAGAATTTACTCTAATCAGTGACCACAGCCAAAAACGAAGACTAAGGTAGAAATAATGGCATCAAGTCCTCTGGAAACAATGCACTCCAAAAGTCACTGCCAGGGCTAGAGTCTTCACTAACTTTGAAATCCCTCTGCAACCTGAGTAAAGGACTTGATAGCACTGATCTTACACACTCCAAAGGATAACTGCCTTATACCCATATAACCAAAGTCGTAAAACAAGAGTTCCTGAATCCTGAGTGCCCTATCTGAATTGTTATCTGCAGAATATATCAACCACCCAAGTACAAAATAATAACTCTTATTAAGATTTTTCCAGAGGTCAGAATGAGGGGAACATGAATTTAAGAGCTTTTTTTTTTTTTGCTACTTAGCATTTCTTAAAACTATAAATTATGCAAGTGTCCTATAATTAATAGGCTTTTTTAGAGTTTTATGAGCTCCTACCATGGCTTTTTAAGCACCTATCAAAGAAGAATTAACTTCTGAGAGATAGTAAATTAATTAAAAACCTTAAAAAGTGGAATGGTAGTTTAAGGATGTTTCTTTGTGTTTCCATAGATTCTTAAAAAACAAAAAGAGCTAATAAAAAATACTTAACAGAAATGTTCATTTCAGGGACTTGACCAATGTCAGTAGGGAGCAAATTCTGACAACGATGTTAATACAGATAATAAGAAAAATATTTAAAGGAGTATGTTGAGGGGCACCTGGATGACTCAGTTGGTTAAGCGTCCGACTGTTGTGACTCAGGTTATAATCTCAGGGTCATGAGATTGAGCCCCATGTCGGGGTCCACACTGGGTTTGGAGCCTGCTTAAAATTCTCTCTCTCCCTCTTCCTTTGCCCACCCCTGGCTCATGCACATTCTCTATCTCTAAAAATAATAATAATAATAATAAAATTAAAATAAGGGATTACGTTGAATTATAGTAACACTTAGGATGCTTGCCCCTCCTGGTGGGGAGATCTATATTATAGGTTGCCGTTGTGTCACTTCATTGTCATTGTTTGTTGCACTTGGTGGTGGTGGTGATAGTTTTGGCATATCTTTGTAATTTTCGGTATTGGCTTTGGGAATCATTGCAGCTCCTTCTAGAGACATACAAATGATGGAGGAAATATTTTAAGGAGTAAGTATAACCACTCCACTCAAGTGACCCATAAAAGCTACCAGTAATTTTTGACCTATCTAAAATATTTACACAGAAGATCCTGGTAGACGTGGGAAAAATCCATCTGTCAAGAATATCCAAAAAGTATGTAAAATGTTCACATAGAAAGTCTTAATATTCTGATAGGGAAATATGAGGAGATCCTTGTATAAATGGTTTTGTTTGGAAATCCAGTGCTGTGGCTGGAATGATATGGGTGGAATGTTAGGAATTCTCTCCCTGGTAGTATCGTATGTATATTCCAGCTAACGGTGTCTATTTGCCCAGAGGATTTATATCTATATTAAATATTAATATAAAACAAAACAATTTCCCTCCTGGCAACCCAAATGTGAAAAATTTTCTCTAGCAAGAGCCCCCAGAAAGGCAAAATGCATTGAATTATAGCTATGCTCCTCCAATTGTTTCCTCCCTCAGAATGAGCACGATCCAGTCCGTTCTCTGTTCCAAGTGATGTTCTAGGTATGATAAAGGGGAAATGGATCAGTGATCTGTACCTGCAGTTTAAATAGTTACCTCAATTGGCAGCTAAGTTAAATCCTTACTTGTTGTCCACCAAAGGAGATGAATTTAGAACCGCATAAAGGATCCAGGGAGAGGCTAGCCAAAGCAGGACTCACTTGGCTCGTTTGAAGCACTGATTATTCAGGGAACTTTTATAAAATCCAGAGATTTGCTCTTCTGTCCTTTGCCCAGAATCTCATTGCACCTGACATTTCAGTAGATTTAAAAGCCTTCAGGGAGACCAAATGCTTATTCTAGCTGATATTTACTTCCAAAAAGTCAGAGCTGTGTTTATGCTCACTTATTGCTGCACACTAAATAATAGCCTTGTGAAAAGCGGTGAAATCAGATAGGAAAATATGACACTCAGTCAATGTTGTGTCAGGGACCCAGCATCCCAGAGCTGCCAAAACCTATCTGCTTTGTTTTGTGACACATGATAGGCTGAAGGGAGGCGCCAAATCTCTGGGTTCATCTAGGGGTTAGAGCTACGTCCACACAGGTCTGATGGAGGCCATGACCACTGGGGATGGGGCAATGGCACATAGGTCCTGCCATGTGCAGGGAGCTTGTTGCCTCAGACTCTGGAATCAAACGATCCAAGCTTTGGATCTAGCTGCAACATTCGGGGGTCTGTGACCTGGACACACAGCTTAACTACTCTAGACCCCAATGCCTTTCATTCAAAGGAATATCAGTGCTCACCTGCAGTGTTACATGAAAGTCAAATGAGAAAATAAGTACACAAAAGGAATACTCAAAAATGTTTATTATTGTGCTTTAAACAAAAAAGGAACATAAAAATTTTATATAAATTTTCCGTCTTAGGCTTATAGCAGCGATCAAGGAAAACCAGAAGTGAAATTTTAGCATTGCCTCAACTTTTGAGGTCCAAGCTTTGGAAATGAACCAGTCATTCCCAGCAGTTCATTTAGCCTCACAGAGTCAAGCTTTCACCTTAATGGCTTGTGCATTATTAAAATACTTTCATTTATGTTTGCTTTTCCAAAAACAAAAACCCCATCCAAATGAATGGGTAGTATAGCACTGTATCCAAGATTAATCAAAGAAACCATAAAATTACTGAAGTCCACGTCCTGGTTCATTGGAAGTCCTTGGTCAGTTGCTCTCATTAATGCTGGTTTATAGGCACCACTGTGTCTGGGTCAAAAGGACATCAACTAGCAATCAGTAAGCCTGGATATGAATCATTTGGGTAAGTTATGAATTCAAACCTCAGTTCTTGCATCTGTGGAGTGGGGATAATCATGTGTTCCCCACGTCCTAGAGACAGCATGTAGCACTCTCTCACGTGTGAGAGTATAACATTAAAGGCCCTTGGGTACTGCAGTGCATATTGATAATGTAAAACCTTATCATCCATGCAGTAAGAATCCAGAAAAAGGAGAGACTAGTTCAAGATCAGACCAATCCCTTAGCTATAATATTGTTTCTCTCTTTAACCCCAGATCATCATAAACATAGCATGCACTGCATTTGACAACATTTGGGTGCAAACTTTGGATATCATCAAGGCTTGAATTCCTTTCCTAGGACTGCAGTTATCAGTGGTTTCAAACAATGAAAATGTATTATAGCACAGTTGGGAGGGCAGAAACCCTAGATCGAGGTGTTAATAGGGTTGCGCTCTCTTCAAAGGCTCTTGAAGAGAATCCATTTCTCGCCTTTTCCAGCTCTGAGGACTCCAGGTGTTCATGGCTTATGGCCACGTCCCTCCAAGTCACTGACTCTGTGGTCACATTGCCTCCTCTTCGGACTCTCCTCCGTGTGTGTCTCTCCTAAGGCAACTTGTCATTGGATTTAGGGTCCACCCAGACAATCCAGGATGATCTTGTTTCCAAATACACTCCCATTCACATGTTCCCAGGATTAGGACCTGGACATATCTTTTGGGGGCCACCATTCAGCCCACTACAAGGCTCGATTACATACTTAAAAGTATTAAGCTGCTCAGATATCATCTTCTTAGCAAGTGAAATGGCCATAAGGCAGCCAGTCCTTTCCCTGTTCTCCTTCGTTAAGGTCTGATCTATGGTTCCCCATCAGACAAAACAAACAGGAAGCAGTTCTGTTATCTGAAAACAAATGCCAAGATATTAATGGCAAGGATGGCATTGAAAAACACTGGAAAACAAAGGACGTTCTAGGGGGTGGTGTGCTAGTTTGCCAGGTTGTAACAACAAAGTACCACACACTGTGTGACTTAAACAACAGAAATTTATTTTCTCACAGTTCTAGAGTCTGGAATTCCAGGATCAAGGTATCAGCACAGTTGATTTTGTCTGAGGACTCTCTCTTTGGCGTGTAGGTGGGCGTCTTCTCCCTGGGTCTTCTCATCATTTTCCCTCCATGTGTCTATGTCCAAATTTCCTTTTTTTATCAGGACACCAGTCCTATTGGATTAAACAACCCCCCCCCCGCCCCAATGACCTCATTTTATCTTAATTACCTCTTTAAAGACCCTATCTCCAAATACAGTTACATTCTGAGGTGCTTGGGGTTAGGATTTCAACATATGAATTTTAGGGGGACATATTTCAGCCCGTAAGAGTCAGCAAACTTTTTCATAAAGGGCCAGAGAGCAAATATTTTCAGCTTTGGAAGCCATTCAATCTCTGCCACAACTACTCAGCTCCACCACTGTAGAGTGAAAGCAGCCAGAGAAAATACAAACAACTGTGTGTGGTTGTGTTCCAATGAAACAAGCAAAGCAAAAATTAAGAGGATGAGGTTCAAGAAGCAAAGATAACTGAGTGACTTTCTAGCTTTCGTATTCTACCCTTCAGATGGGATTTCTGACTCCTGGTGACACTGAGTTCCCAGGCACGGGGGCCTCAGGATGACGTAAAGCGAATGCTCTGGTGTTGCTTTGTTCTTTGTTTTTCCTTTTTTAAAAACTTGTTTAGTGTGGTAAAAACACATAACATAAAATTTATTATCTTAACCATATTTAAGTGTACAGTAAATTAGTGGTAATGATGTGTATATCGTCGTTTCACAGCTCTCCAGAGTCTTGCAAAACTGAAACTCTGAACCCATTAACCAACAACTCCCCATTTCCCTGTCCCTCAGCAACTGACAACCACTGTTCTACTTTCTGTCTCTATAAGTTTGACAACTTTAGATACTTCATATAAGTAGAATTATACAATATTCTCCTTTTGATGACTGGCTTATTCCACTTAGCATAATGTCCTCAAGTTTCATCCATGTTGTAGCATAGATAGGATTTCCTTTTTTTTTTAAGGCTGAATAATATCCCATCATATGTATATATGTATATAAGCCACATTTTCTTTATCCATTTATCTGTTGACAGACACTTGGTTACTTCCACCTCTTGACCGTTGTGAATAATGCTCCAATGAACATGAGTGTGCAAATATTCCTTTGAGATCCTGTCTTCAATTCTTTTGGATATATACCAAGAAGTGGAATTGCTCCAGTGTTGCTTTTGGATACCCCTGATTTTTATCAGCAAGGAAAAAATGCTTTCATACTGTTATTTTGGAGATGGGGTTATTTCTGTACATTCTTGAGTAATAGTTGTCGTGGTCTGTGATGCTGGAGAACAGAGAGGGCAGAGCAAGAAACAAAGAGAAACATCCTCCTAGAAACTTATTTTTCTTCCTAACTTCTTCTAAATGCCAGTTAACATTAACAGCTTTTAAATGTGGAGCAAATTTACCTTTTAAGTAGAAAAATATCATTTTAGGGAGAGCAAGAGACTGTGAAGGAATTGGCTTTCTAGGACCTTCTTAAATGAGCTTGAAATTTTGCATAGGGGCCTAATTTAACTTTCCAAGGTCTTTGGAGATCTTTACAATAATTAAAATGGAACTAAAGATACAAGTTCAAGAAGAAAATAAGAGCTTCCCTTTGCTGGATGAGAAACTGAAATAAATAGAATTTCAATTGGCAATGGTATACAGTATGAGGTATTGGAGAAGTCCTCATGTAATAACTGAGGGCCTAGTTATGTTGCCTCTGAATCCTACAGTGGCTAGGGAGCAATGATCATCACTATTACCTATTGAAAGAGTAGAAATGAGAATGATATCTGCATTATTAAGACTCTTTTTATTACAAGGGAGAGCAACCCAAATCTAACCAGTGTAATTATGGTTGCTATGATGAAAAAGTCCAAAAGCACAAGAGGCTCAGGCACAGTGGGATCAAGGTCTCATCTGATGTCACCAGATCTCAGTCTCTCTTATGACCTCTTGCAGAAGAGTTCTCCATTTGGGGAGCAGGATGGACACTAATGCTCCCAACATCCATTCAGTGACTCCACAGAACAGGAGCATTTGCCCTAATGGCTCTGGCATAAAATTTCCAGTGGCAGCTCCAGTTAGTGTGACGTGGGCCATGTGTCTGTCCCCAGACCTATCATGGGGACAATGGCCAGGGGAGGAAACAGGAGTTCTGTTTCAGAAAATGAGTAAGGAAATATTAACTCCCAGAAAACAATGAACTTGCAGTGGTTTCAGTAAAGAGGGTAAGATGGGCTGCTCTCTGTAGCTTCTTCCAGGGCAGGCCTACCTTCCTTAGTGAAGCTGCTCAAGATCTACGTCCTTGACCACCATTATTCTGTCACTGAAAGGGAGTGTTTGCACAGCTTGTAGCTTCCACTTGGTGGGAAAGAAAAAAGTAAGCCCCTTGTCAGAGGAAGTGAATTGCTTTAAATGAAGGTCATTGGGTTTTGCACAATACATGTATTTTCTTACTGTTGACAGTTTTAATTTCACAAGCTAAAGTGCAGCAATGTGGGGGTGGACTGGAGTGATGTGAAAAGTCCTCTCCAAAGAGGTGGCATCAAAACTGAGGTCTGCAAGAAGAAAAGAGGGAGCTACAGCATGAGCTGAGGAAAGAGCTTTTCAGAAACAGCCATGTCCAAAGTCTGAGATGACCCTCCCATTTTCAGCATCAGAGAGAAGATATGGCCTCCAGCACCAAAGGAGACACACTGTGCCACGCGTGGTCCCAGCTGATTGGACCCCCTTACCTTCTGACATCGCTTGCTATTCCACATGCATCCTGCATGCAAGTGCTTTAGTCTTCCTAATACTCCAGGCATCTTCCAGGCTCCAGGCTGTTCTACTGGTTCTTCTCTCTGCCTGGAATGCTCTTCCATTGGTATTTGCTTGTCCAACTCCCTCATTCCTTCAAGTCTTTGCTCAAATTTCACCTTTGATCTGGGCGCCCCAACTACCTTATTTAAAGCTATATCACATGCTTCCTCCCACAGCTTACCCCCACCCCCAGTAGCCTTTTTTGCTGTTTTGTCTTTCCCACGTAACTCCTTCTAATGCACTGTATGACTTGTATGGTTTATTTATTGCTTATTGCTTCTTCTGTCAATGGCATATAAGCTCCACAAGAGAAGTTTTTGGTTTGTTTTGTTTGCTGATGTATCTCAAGTGTCCAGGACTGTACCTGGCATACTGTAAATAAGTTTTAATGGAAGAGTGGAAGGAGAAGAGAAGAAAGATTTGTCTTAGCAATGATATTTTCTTACAGTGGAACAATCGTATACACCTTTGTCTTGAGGCCTCACAACTGCCTCCAGTCCCTGAGTCTGGTATGTATTTTAAAGCCTCATGCCTTGAATATTAGGCTTGAATATAATTGCAATAGATTGCCCTGAGAAGAGACCAAATCCCTTTGTAACCACTTTCAGGGACTGCCCCATTTCTTTTGCTGCCCTAGAATCACAATATGCATGCTACTGAAAAAAGTAGGCCATTGGCCAAGGATTGGAAATACTTTTGTTGTTGGCCTTGTTGAGCTGGGAGGTTTCCATGTGATAGCACTGACCATGAAAAGATCTGAAACCATTTTTTTTTAATTAAAAATGTTATTTGGGGATAATTATTCCTAGCATCTGTCAAATTTATATGAAATCTGAACACTGAAGCCCTGGGTTTGCAAACAGGCCATAGCTATGTTCATTCCTTCTTATAGCTCCATGTGGCTTATCTCTTTGACTTTCCCTAATGTACAGGATATGTGTTCCCTAGAGAAATAGGACAATTTTTATCCACCCATTACATTAATGGGGAAGAGTAGATCAGAAGGATAGATCTTACATTATTACAAGATTTAACCTAAGATCAATCTTTACAACATTTTATCCAAAATTCCCTGAGGAGGTCAAGAAGAAAACTCTAGATTTTTTTTAGTGTGTATTAGGGTTGGGGCAGGGGGTTAGCATAAAGTACACTTGTAAAAGCTAAATGCTGTGTATATGTTGATCATGGTGGGGAAGCCAGAAAACAGATTCCATGATCCTCAAGAACAAGAATAAAATGCAGGCACATGGGCTTCCTCATTCTCCAAATTGGAAACATCTGTGTTGTCCAAGTTCTCACTTTTTCCCATAATCAAAGGGACAGCTCCTGAAACAATGGAGTCTTTCAAAAGTGTACCAGGTTTTTTGAAACAATAATGTAGGATGTCATGAATTTATAATGCCCTAAATATTTTTGACTCTTTGTGGATATGGGACCAATTTTAACTTATTGGTGGCCCCCATCATTTTGGTTGTAGAAATTGAATCAATACATAAGTACTGGATTTTAAGTACAATGCCATAAATTATTTTTAAGAAAGAAAAATATCTACTAATTAAACTATGACCAATGTTTCTAATTGCTTAGGATATTTACTTTATATGTGTAAGTATAAATGTTTATCATACATCATTCTTATGTACTTATGTGTGCATACGTGAAATAAAATGTAAGTAAAATAAGTTGGATAAGTTATTCCTAAATTTTTTCCCAGAGTTCAGCCTTCTGAATAAACCTTCCATTTAGAGTGTTGGTGGCACTATATTCTCAGAGTTTCTCCACTACTATCTGTGGATTTTCTGCTCATCCTCTGACATCCATACTGAAATCTTTGCTGTTGGTACTTTCTTCATTTTACCAACTTGTCACCTGAAAGTTCTCAGACAAGGAGGATTTGGTCCTCTGTCAAATGGTCTATAAGCAGTTTGTTGATGTCAACCTTCAGGGACTCCAGTTGTTTCTCACCCTAAGAGTTATTACCAAGTTTGCTCATATGCAAGTAATGAAAACCATATCCCTTGATTGACAACAGTTGTAAGACACTCTCAACTATAAGACACATCCTTATTTCAAAGATGTTTAAATGTAATAAAATAATATTGAAATAACTTTTGATGGTGAGAGATGGTAACTAGACTTACTGTGGGAATCATTTCATAATGTATAAAACTATCGAATCATTATGATATATATTAGAAACTAATAGGATACTGATATTAACTATACTTCAACGACAAATTTTTTTCGTATATTGAAATGTAAAAGAAAAAAGTGTATGTTTGAATTAATAAAAGACAATCATTTCCCTCTCATTCTGTACTATCTTTTTTTGTTTTTTTAGTGAGAGAGAGAGCGCATGTGCCTGTGAGTGGTGGGGAGGGGCAGAGGGAGAGGAAGAGAAATCTTAAGCAGGCTCCACACCAAGCACAGAGCCCAACGTGGGGCTTGATCTTACAATCCTGACATCACGACCTAAGCCAAAATCAAGAGTCAGACACTTTTAATGACTGAGCCACCCAGGCGCCCTTCATTCTGTACTATCCTAATCAAATAAATACCAAAATGAGAATAAAAGATCCCAGGAAAAAATGCCATCCCCCTTTCCATTGTTTCTCCATAAAATCAATCTTCTTGGGCGCCTGGGTGGCTCAGTTGGTTAAGCGACTGCCTTCGGCTCAGGTCATGATCCTGGAGTCCCGGGATCGAGTCCCGCATCGGGCTCCCTGCTCGGCAGGGAGTCTGCTTCTCCCTCTGACCCTCCCCCCTCTCATGTGCTCTCTCTCATTCTCTCTCTCTCAAATAAATAAATAAAATCTTTAAAAAAAAAAAATCAATCTTCTAAGAGATGTTTACTGAATTTTAAAAATTTAAATAACATAGCATGGCCATATTCACACAAGTACATGCTTCATTGTATACAAATCCAATGCTAATGCTTTAGAATCTGTTTTCTCAAAACTGCAGTTCTCAAAAGCATTTGTATTCATTTTCTGAACCATCAGTGTTGATGAAAACTATGTGAAAATGAAGAAACAATAAAAGAACTTATAAATCCTAACCAAACAATGACAGTTTTAGCCCATTAAGCTTCCATTAACCAAATCACCTCCAGCACAGCAGAAATGATGAATTTCAATTGCAACTCAAATTTCTTAGTAGCTTAGTCACCTCAAATCCATTTCAGAAGTAGGTGGGAATAAATAAATTAATTAATTAAAAGGCTTATCATGCTTCCTCATAACATTCTTCAGAAGTTTAAGATTCTATTCTACATTACTAAAATTCAGCCTGCTTTTCTGTTAAATGTGATCAGTTTTAGAAGGTAAGTACTAACATTTTTATCACAATTCTTGACCTCAACTGAATTGGCAAATGGAATTTTGGCTCAAGAGACATATTATCCAAATGGAAAATTTTCCTTGATCCCTGAAGTGTTATACCACTTATTGGAGTCTTGGAAACAAATGGAAAATATTTACCAGCCCATAATTTTTAGTAGCCTGCCTTCCCCAAAGGAGTAGGTACATAGTAATTGAAATAAAGCACATATTCCTTTCCACTCTGGCACAAAATGTACTGGTATTTAGATGAGCAATAATATTCAATGATTTCCTCCCTCAAACATGTTGTAAATTACGAACAGAACCAAGTAGGGAACAAAATAACAGTGTCGCTTGGGAGTGGAGTACTCTGCAAACACAAACCACTATAGGTACCTTATATTCTCTAGTTAATACCTTCCACATCTCTCCATGAGTGAAGAATGGCTTTGTTTATTTTTCTGTCTATTGTTGTTGTACATTGGGACTGCCAATGAGCCATATTACTATGTTGTCAACCAAAATAGCTAAGGAATATTGGAAATTACATAGAAAATACAATTCAGGTGGTAGTAATTACCAGGACTAATAAACCCACAAATACTTCTATATATTGAATATTTACTATTACAGGCTACAATATTGGATTCTCGAAACATTGTGTAGCATGGAAATGGATAAGATTTTTAAATTTCTTGAACTGTAGAAGCCCAGAGGAAAGCCTGGTCATGGACTTCAAAGCTTAAGTGATTAAAAGGTCTTGTCAACTTCTCTTATTTTACAGATAAAGAGGCTGAAGCTCCAGAAGACTGAATGTTGCCCAAGATGATATGGTTGCAGAACTGAAACCAAAAGCAGGTTCCTGGGCTCCCAAACTAGTACTCCTGCCCCTTCACCCTATATAATATGTGATGGCAGAACCTCAGAGATACATGCATTACTGAAGACTTCAATTTCCTTAAAGGCCTAACTTGATTCACCCAAAAAAATTCTAGAATTGAAATTCCGAGGACATTGGATGCCTAAACACTGAACGTCAGAATGCATCTGAATCAAATTATTCTTGACAAACAATTAACATTAATTCAGCACTCACTGGTAGCTTTCGAGTTCATTACTGACACTAATTAGCAAACCTACACAATATCCTTTTGAAGTAAGTTAAGCATTATTAGCTTTGCAGAACAGATGAGGGATCCAGCCATACATTTTATGTGTTTGTTGCCAAGTGCTGTGGCTACTAAAACTCAGAAATGTGCCCCAAATTCAACCAGTTCTAGAAGAATTGTGGAATTCTAAAAGCACTGATTTCTAAATCTGGTTTTCCAAATCAGTTTATCCTGATGCTGCAATGCTTGTCCATGGTTAACTTTAGGTTAGCAATCATGTCCAATTCATTACCTGCAAAGCCAGTCACTCAATAGATACCTATGCATGCCTTACAGATGCTGTGCCAGGTAGAGGCTAGCCACCTAGGAAAGAACCCATTAAGCCACGCCCTGACTGCCTGCAGCTTCCCAGAAAACCCTGCCTTTATCATCTGTCAAACTTTTCTTGGCACTAACATATAAGGAAGAGAGATGATCAAGTGGGAAATATGTGATTATGACCTATTATTATCTTCAATCTTGACCATGAAACATCCAACCAAGATTTCCCATTCAAGACTATGTGCATTACCCTGTGCAATACTAGAAATAAAGCAGTGTCTCCTGGGAGGCTGACAGCCTGAGGTGGTCTGCCTTCTACCAGAAGTTTACTTGGGACAAGGTAAAAAAACAAAAACAAAGGAAACAGGGAGTCTGAATTGCACTGATGATAACATCTCATAGTTACTATTTACTGTGTCCTAGGAAGTTTAAATAGATAATTTTATTTTATCTTCACAACCCTATGAGGTAAATACTATTGGCATCATTTTATAAAAGGGGAAACTGTGCAGAGGAGTAAAATAAATTATTCAAGTGCTGGGGTCACGATTCAAACCCAAGCCTGCTGCTACCAAAGTCCATGCTCTTATTCATTGCTACTGCGGTCATGATAACAAAGACAACAGAAAGAAAAACAAAGATGCACACTGCCCCCACCCCCAGCTCCTTTACTAAAACCAGACCAGGTGCCTCTTAGATAAAACCAACTAAGAGATGAACAAAAATAGAAGTCAGATTGAGTCTTGCCACCCTAAACAACACAAATGAGATCCATTCTAGAAACAAAATGGTGGAAGAGAAACCAGATGAAGAATGTAATAATATGCTACCAGGAAAGCTAAATAAGACAAGAGAAGAGTTGTTGCCTATAACGATTTTTGTAAACCCGCCAAATATCCTAAATGGGCCAGTGGACCTCTGTCTATTAGCTCCCATTTGTAAGTAAAACTCATAGGACTTTTAAATTAATGACATCTTTTTCTAAGTCTGGACTTATTAAACAATTTATTGAGTACATGTTGCAGTTCACATAGAGGTTAAGAGCCATAGCTTTAGGTTTCAGCTCTGCCTTGTGGCCTGGCACAACTTAGTTAACCCCTCTGAACCTCAGTTTCTCCTCTACAGTGAGTATTGAACCCTACATCACAGAATTGCTATGGGGATTCAATAAAATGATTCATATAGGGCGCCTGGGTGGCTCAGTTGGTTAAGCGACTGCCTTCAGCTCAGGTCATGATCTCAGGGTCCTGGGATCGAGCCCCGCATCGGGCTCCCTGCTCGGCGGGAAGCCTGTTTCTCCCTCTCCCACTCCCCCTGCTTGTGTTCCCTCTCTCGCTGTCTCTCTCTGTGTCAAATAAATAAATAAAATCTTAAAAAAAAAATGATTCATATAAAGCATCTGACACCCTGCCTGGCACACAATCTGCATTTCAATAAATGTTACCATTATTATTGGCCATTGTGTGTCCATATACAAAATGCTATAGAGAGAAACAATAAACTATAAGAAGTGGTCCTTTCCATTAAAGAACATATAATCTATTTGATAAGATGAGCCCAACCGACAAATCAGTTTGTGAACTATACCAGACCAAAATACAGGGAAGTGCTAAGCAGTTTAAGTACTGTAGACCAGGGCTCCTCAGACTTGAATGTGCACACCCAACCCCTGGGGATCTTCTTAAAATGCAGCTGCTAATTCAGTGGGTCTGGGGTATGGTCCAAGACCTGCATTTCCAATAAACTCTCCCATGCTGCTCCCATTACTGGTTCATGAACCACACTTTGAATAGTGAGACTGTAGATGTCCAGGTGTGGGAGGGGCTGCATAGTAAAGGATGGGGCAGTAAGCTTTGTAAGAGGGTTGGAAATTGAGCTAAGGCTTGAAAGATAAATGGGACATGACCCTCAGAAGGGGAGAAGGTACCTCGTAGGCACAGGGTATGCCATGGTTGAAGGTGAGAAGGCAGAAAAACAAGAGGGACAAAGAGAAAACTTTCAATTGGTTGACAGTCTCTACTCCCCTCTATGGAGTGTAGAGCTGCAATACCTTTTCTCTTAGACAGTAGCTCTCAACCCTCACTGGGCACCAGGACCACCCGTGCAGCTTACAAAATACAGATATCTCAGCCCCACCTTCAGAGATTCTGATTTAGCTGTTCTGCCTTACTTGAATTTTAGGAGTTAACATTCCAAATGTGGAGCAAGAAAATATTGCATGCAAGCAATAAGTAACCATGCATTACAAAAATCAGTCGTGCTGTTAACTTCATGAGTACTGTCAATATCCCAGAATCTCTTAACTAGCTTATGAGTTATGAGCTATGGGAAAATTGAAGCAAAATATTTCTTCTGCTCTACCTTTGTCTGCATGGCCCACTAGTACAGCATAAATAACTACTTAACTTCAGAAAGATTTATTAACACCAAAGTTATACTTTCAGATTTCTAGTCATCTGTGCCTCTGCAAGTCATGGATAATTTATTTTAAAAATTCTTTTAATAAATTTTAGGAGACCTTTGTTTTTCTTAAATATATGTGCAACACTTTCCCTTTGCTGCTCTGAAAGGACATCAACCCCTTTCCAGAATTTCTTAGAAATATTGGCTGGCTGCCCTGAAGTTCTTGGAAAAATCTAAGGAACAGATCACTAGACCCTACTGATCTGAGTGCCCCAGGTTTTCCAGATATTCCCTAAGAACTTTGTTCCTTCCTCTCTTATTCCTTCAAAACTGTATCAGTCCCCAAACAATAATCCATCTCTGATCTTTCTATGGAGGATAAAGCAAAGAAGATATTAAGTGTGTCTACCTCTAATTCACCTTCTATAATTAGATTTCCCTTCCTCAGTGTGAGAGATGTAAATTTTTATATAATTACTCTCTTCTATTTAATAGTCTAAATAGCTTTGTGAGTCTTTGATATCCTTTACCAAATGATCTCTTAGTTAGCTGGAGCACTCCTAAAATAGCACAATTTCTGTGACCCATGAAAGTCATTGAATACATATTTCCCAATACACTGCCTTGGGTAATGTTTCTCCAAAGTCTTTTTGGTTCTCTAATATGAATGAGACAATAGGGAACACATAGGGAGAGAAAGATATGAAGTACTGAGAGGGAAGGAAACAGGGAGAGGAGAGAAGAAAGAAGGAAGGGAGGAGAGAAAGAAGATCATAACCCCCATGTTAGTTGTTTGAGAGCATGGACCTGGGGAGAAATCTTGAGTAAAATATTTCAGCAGAAAAATAAGTGTAGACTGCCAAATTATACCTATATTTTCGTTATATTCATTTGTCTTTCTGACTTTAAATAGGGCTAACAAATAGCTATTATTCTTTAAGTTTCTGGTGAAATATGAATGTGAGTGAGCAGGACTGCAATACTGTGATGTTAGAAATTATACACTGGAATATTAGAAAATGCATTATAGGAACCACTAAATGGGGGATCTAGATTCTAAACATGGCTCCTAATGTACATGTATATTGTACATCGAATGCTTTTTTTCTATGAAAAACTATCATGTTGTAATTCTTGAATCAACATTTCCACAAAAATATAAGGACTTAAATTTGGAGACAGACACTAATTGTTTCATACTGTCCTAATCCATTTGGGCTGCTGTAACAAAATACTGCAGACCGCTGGCTTGTAAACAACAGAAATCAAGGCTGGACGTCTACTATCAAGGTGTCAGCATGGTCAGGTGAGGGCTCTCTTTCAGGTCACAGACTTCTCCTTGGATGAGCCAGCTCTCTGAGACACTAATTATAGGGGCCCTAATCTCATTCATGAGGGCTCCACCCTTATGACCCAATCATTTCCCAAAGCCGCCTCCCCCCACCCTCCTAATACCACCCCCTTGGGCATTAGGTTTTCAGCAAGTGAATGGGACGGAGGGGCACAAATATTCATACCACAGCAGGTATACACAAAATTTTAGAAGATTTACAAACTTTTCATGCCCTCATTTTTTTCCATTTCAAAGGAGAAAAGGTAGAAGAAAAGAGTTCCTTTAAAAAACAATGGCAATTGCTAACACTTACTGAGCATTTCCTTTGTACCAGGCTTTACTTGTATTATCTCATTTGACCTTCACTACAGCCTCATGAGACTAGCACTATTTTATTCTCATTTTACAGATACAGAAAATGAGGCTAAGTAGAAATATTGAACAATTGGACCAAGATCAATTATTTCATTAGTTAGGGAACCAGAATTTATTCTCTGGCTGCCTGACTCCAGAGCCCTTAATCTTAACCAACCTATTAAATTAAATATATAGACAAGAGTTACACACTTTATATTTCAAATACCCTTGTGCGTGATGCTTATTTCTTTACACTCTTTCAAGCAGGAAATACAAATAAAATCTATCCAAATAATGGGGCTAATCTATTTGGAGAAGCACTAATCAGTGACAGAAAGAAAAAAAAAACCCTTTGTTTATGTGAATTTATGTCAAAGCTATTAGTCAAAGCAAAGGTCTAAGGTTATTTTGTTTGAAGTTCACCTTTCTATTAGTTGAGGATTAAAGTGTCCTCTAAGACAAATTTAGAATTCCTAGAACAGCCTGACCTTTAATATTCATGTCATAACACAAGTGTACTTTGGTGTCATTATCATATTATCATTGATATATTTCCGTTATTCATTCTTCCCTGTTCATTAATCAGGCAAACATCCTGTAAACAGCTAAATTTATACAGAAATATAAATAGGATGGAATTCATTGGTTATTCACCAAAATATCAAGAGACCCATGGGGAGAAAATTACGTTACAAAACTGTGGCTTGGGGGAGTAACCTTTCACATTTGCTATCATTTTATCTCACATTAAATTTTTTTCCTTAGATAAACCGTGAGGTTAAGAGTTTAAAAAGAAAGAGTTCTAAAGAACAATGAATCACTTTATAATATTCAACAATTAGGAACTTTGGGGATGAAATAGAAGTAAGAGGTTATCTAACTAGTAATTTTTTATTGGCTTTGTTTTGTTTTTGAGTGTTTGTCATGTGCTAAATCCTTTACATGGATTGTTCTTAATTTGGGTTAACCAGAGAAGAACTCAAAAACAAAATTCAAGAGCATGTGGTTCATCTGCAAGGTGTAGGGAAATTGGAAAGGGGTAGAGAGATGAGACAGGGAAGAGAAGCAGGCCAATAAAGTGTGCATTATCAAGTCAGTTACCATTGAAGGGAAAGTGAGCCTAAGTCTGCAGGAAAATGCCAGAAAACATTATTAAACGCATGCCTCCCAGTTATCCTGCCTGAGAAGTGAGGGAGCTGAGGTATTTATACACCCATTCCCTTCCATCATTATTTGTGAGATGCTCCTTAGGCATGAATTCCCTAGCACCTCAGAGCTGTGGTCTCCTACAGATTCAGAGAAAGCCTCAGGAAAGAGATGTAGGCAGGGATCTTTGGAAGTGGACCTGCAGGCATGAAATAGAGAGGCTCAAGACCTTTAGGTGGTTCACCTATTATACAACTGCTACAGATGATCTAACTTAACTTCTTGTAATAATACCAATAACTCTATGAGTTTGGTTGTGTTTTTATCCCCAGTCCAAAAGTGAGAACACTGAGGTGCAGAGACATTGAGTAACTTGCTTATGACCACACAGCAAGGGACAGAACTTGCTAATTACTAATTACTCCAGAGCCTGTAATCTTAGCTATTACTCTGTACCATCTTCCAAAAGTTACTATCTAAAAAGATAACTCCACTAAATCCCCAAAGAAAAGATATGTCTATATCCTGATTTCATGAGCCAAGATCTGGTAAAGATTTACATTCAAGATCTCCCATCATGAAAATACTGAGTATTTTTTTCCAGAACAATTTCTGGTCCTCAGTAAGTACTGAATGAATGATGAATGAGTGCATGAATGACTATGATGTTAGGCATAAATACATGTGTATAGCCTTTATTCCCAAAGAATCCTACCAGCTTCCAGTTTAAAAGGAGATCACATAAATTCCGTGACTTATTTTGCTAACTATTCCTCCTATTTGCTGGACCACAGCTCTCTACAAAGGCTCCCAAGTATTACTAAAATCCTCAAGAAAAATATCTTACACGGACTCTGTGACAGCCACCATTTTTCCTTGTCCATCCTTTCTCTACCAAATCCTCCACATCCACCAGGTGCCATATTGCTTCTTCCAGGCATTCCCAGTGTTTCCACTGGGCACCACCATTAATGTGCAGCTTCCCTAGAAGTGGTGCTCATGTGGAAGCAGGAGAGGAAAAAGCACTACTGCCCTGTTTGCCAGTATCTTGTATGGGGTAGTTAATGGGAAATTCTCTGGATATTTACTCTGTTTTCTCTTTCCTCAGGACCTAGAAGAGATTCCATAGAGTATTGAGCCTAATGGGAAGATTCCAGGAAGATTCTGGATGACTAAGGATTTGTTCCAGGGCCAAGGTTGGCAACTTGGCTCTCCTTAGCAGGAGTCCTCTCCCTTCCTGTCCTTCCAAATTTTGGGGTGCTCAGTCAACCAGTTCACCTTTGTCTAACCTCAATGTTGTAATAATATTCTAGCTGGGACCCAAAATCTCCATTCATACTTGTTCAAATGAACAGGATTAATATTTTATGCATAATTTACATATGCAACATTGTATATAAGGTTAGGAATATAACCTCATAATGTTATTGCTGACTTGTCTTTTCCTTAGTCAACCTCTAACCTCTAACCTCTTAACCTGCCATTCACTATAGACAAATATACTCAGAATATGTGTGTAACAAAGAATAAAAATTTCTGAGTTTAAAAATCCATTTTCAATATTTGCCTAAAACCTATATTATAGAGTCTGGCAAACCCATGGAATTGACTTTTTTGATCAAATGGTACAATCCTGAAGTATTTTAATGAAAGGTACAAAGAGAGATTATGCCTTAACCCAAAGGAATGTATCTCAGTGATGAAATTTCAAGAATTGAGTCAAATACACGGGGGTGACATTTTGGGTGGAAGAACTTTCCCTGACATTTTTCAAATGTGTAGCTAAACTCCAATTTCAACTATAAGTAAAGCTTAATGTGAATGAAGAGTTCTATCTTAAATGTTGACCTTTTCAAATCAAATGACAATGTGCTCTTTTGAGTGATGATCTTTTAAGTGCCAAAAATTAAAGAACATTCACAAAAAGTTTTCAGTTTCAGAAAGATTAGTCTCCCATAATGTGTGTATAGTTGGGTAAATACAAATATAATTGCATTTAGCTATTCATTCATTTTTTTTAAAAAAAGTAAAAATTAAATAAACATGATGCAAATGCTATTTAAAAATACAAATCATACACATAAAAGTTGTGTAACTCAGTATTATGAAAAAATGGAGTTTTAAATGATGGCACAAGTTTAAACCAGCATATATAAGACAATATACAGTTAAGACAAGCAAAATTTTAAAAAAGAAATCTCTGAAATCAGGAGGCATCTTAGGATCATGATTAGACAGGCAGAAACTGTGGTGACATTACATCATTGCCTGTGCATACACATCAAACCTTATGGTTTTGAAAGTCCTGGAGACAATAATAGAGCACCTTTTCCAGAAATACTGTATTACCAACACTCTTGTTTGCAAAGAGGCAAACTCAGGCTTCCACAACTCTGAACTGAAAAGTGATTCAGGGTGCCTGGGTGGCTCAGTCGGTTGAGCGTCTGACTCTTGATTTTGGCTCAGATCGTGATCTCAGGCTCATGAGATCGAGCCCTTGGCTCCAGACTCAGTGGAGAGTCTGCTTGAAATTCTCTCTCTCCCTCTCTCATCTACCCCCTTCTCTTTGTAAAATAAATAAAGAAAATCTTTTTAAAAGAAAGAAAGAAGAAGAAGAAAAAAGAAAGAAAGAAAGAAAGAAAGAAAGAAAGAAAGAAAGAAAGAAAGAAAGAAAGAAAGAAAGAAAGAAAGAAA